>NW_021703772.1:101727121-101880081 GCF_005190385.1 Monodon monoceros | reverse complement strand
TTTTTTTTTTTTGCGGTACGTGGGCCTCTCACTGTTGTGGCCTCTCCCGTTGCGGAGCACAGGCTCCGGACGTGCAGGCTCAGCGGCCATGGCTCACGGGCCCAGCCGCTCCGCGGCATGTGGGATACTCTCGGACCGGGGCACGAACCCGTGTCCCCTGCATTGGCAGGTGGACTCTCAACCACTGCACCACCAGGGAAGCCCTTCCCCAGGATTTCTGATGCTGCCGGTCATAGGACCCCCGGCTGAAAATCACTACAGTAGATGTTCACAAAAGGTCTATGTGAGGGGTGAGTGAATTAATGCATCACTTCTCGAATTCTTATAGTCGGGCCCAGCTCTCCATAAAGCCCTCCCTGACCCACAGGGCCCCTGGTATCAGTATCTCCCCTTATGTTCCTCTTGGTCTTGAGGGTCAGGTGTGTGTGCCCCATTGCTGCACACCCTGGCCTCCCAAAGCTGGCTCCTTCTGGTAAGGAGAAGGTGGTCCAGGCCATGGCGGCATTGCCCACTCAGCCAACGAGGCAAAACCCTCCAGGAGAATCGCTCCCACGGTCCCCTCCCCTCCTGTACGTGGGTCACCAGGCCCACTGCAGGCTGAGGGTGAAGAGAGTAGTAGAACTGGGAGACCACACAGATCCTGGGGACCCAGGAGCCCCCAACACAGCAACTGGGGTGATTATCCCAGAGTACGAGTTTCCTGGATGACCTAGAATTCAGACGGCCTGACACCATATTCATGACTTTCTTTCACTAAGATTTAATAGCCAGGCCTGGAGCAAGTGCTCACGGGCACAGAGGCAGGAGGGTGGTCAGTGCTGGTTGCGAGGGGGAGGGAGTCGGTGGTCGGCGCCAAGACCAGGGGCGCAAAGCGGGAAGATGCTAGGGTCCCCATGCTGCACAACCCCAGGGGCGTGATTTACATTGTGATCCGTGTGAACAGGGCCCTCTGGAGTTGCGCAGTGCACAGCCTGTACAGTTTTATGCAAAGGTTGGTCCTGCCAATTCTCGTCTGAAAAATTTCCTCATTTGTTATTCCCTGAGTACTCACTGTGTACCCAGCAGGTGTTCTGGCAGGTGGCTAGAAGACGGTTTGTCCTCTTGGGACTCTTAGGGGAAAGGCCAGCTACACCCCGCAGCCAAGAGAAAAGTGCTTGCAAGAGGGCGTGCCCAGCTCTGTGGCAGCCAGGGAGGAATGCCTGTCTCTGCCCAGGGAGGTCAGGGCGCTGGCATGTGGAAGCAGCCAGCTCCCTGGACCCCTTAATCCCGCCAGGCTAGAGGCTATCGGCAGTGGCCGCTGAACCTGCAGCCTCAACACCTGGGGTTGGGTGGCTTCTTGCTTTCCAGGGACACCCGCTGCTGCAACCCCTGGGACCAGATGGGTCTCGTGGGATGTTGCTGTCCCCACCTTCCCCCTCGCCGTGGTGTAAATCTGTGGATTCAGCAATGGGCACCCTGCTCCTGGGGAGGCTGGAGGACGGGAAAGGGGCAGAGGCAGGCAGCCAAGCCAGAGAGAGGCAGCTCCCGGGGCTCCTGCCAAGGAGCTCAGCCTGCCTCACGTGGCCAGTCTCTTGGGTTGGGGTGCATATGCTTCCCCAGCTCTGCCCTGCTGATGGGCCACCTGTTCCAGGTGGCCTCCGCGCTCTTGTCACATTACCATTGACTGCACACACCGGTTCACTCGTCTGTCACCCCGCCAGACTGGGGGCCACTTCCAACTCATTTCTGGTCTCTAGCATCCAGCCTGGGGCCTGGCACCATGTAGGTGCTCAATCAGTGTTTGTGGCTTGAATGACTTAACTGCTAGATTCTGTGCCTGAGGGCAGAGTGCGCTTGAGTGAGTCCTGGCTGTTATCCCCAGAACCTAGCTGGGGTCCTCCTGCACCCAGTGGGGGTTCAATCATACAATGCGTTTCGAGTCCCTCCGGTAGCCTGGCCATACTGTTAGAACTGGCCAGACATTTCACTATTTGATGAACTTCGTAACACGAAGACCAATGCACAGCTGTGCTTAAACACTGCAAATAAACAGAATAACACAAATGCAGCTTAGCTTATGCAACTCTGGCAAAAGTAGGAAATCAAACCCCATACCCGAGGCACAACAGGGTGCAGCCTGGTAAGTGCATACCCAGGGAAGGAGGCTTCAGGGATGCTGGGTCGATGGCTCCAGGGCCCAATGAGCCTCTGAGCCAGGGGGTAGAGCGGTCTGCCCAGTCTCCATCAGGGAGAAGCGTCTGGGGCAGGTGAGGCTCAGCTGCGGCTTCTGGCAGATGGCCTCCGTGGCTTTTCCCAACCAAGGCCCACCTGATCTATAGTCTCGACTCTGGCCATCCCCTCTTATGCTTTTTTCCCCCGCTCAAGTCATAGATTTAATCTCTGTGCCTGGAAATTCCTTTCCCTCCAAAGGACAAAATTCACAGTGCAGCAGAAAGGCCACTCCTCTGTGAAGTCCTCACCCTACCTCCCCTTCAAGGCAGGATGAATGCCCCTCCCCTAGTTCCCTTGGCTCTCTGCAGCACAGGTAACAGGATGGAACCAGCACACGATGGCAGGTACTTTCCTTAGTACCTACTTGGACTTAGAGGTCCGAGCGGTGGATGGCGGTGGGGTCCCTAGCCCCCTTTAATCTCTGTCACCCCTCCCCATGTGCTAATGTTAGTATGAAAACTAATACCCTTGGTATGAATAATTTACATTTCCCAGTCAGGTAAAGTGAATAACACCTCCTACAAAATCGTTCCCATTTTATAGATCTGAAACAATCTAAGTAAAAAGCCAGCTACTTGCTATGCAAATAGAAGCAGCTTTCAGGGAAGTCCCCTAGTTCCCCCTTCCCTCCACATGACTGCCCCTGAAGCCACATCATGTAGAAATCCCAGGACTTCCCAGGGCTCTAAGGTTCGCCTGCCCTCCCCTACCGGGATGCAGCTGGGAGGTCACATCCCGGCATCCAACAAGTGCCTGGCAGCTGCCACATCACCATCGATCAGGAGTCAAAGAAGAGAACTTACTGTGAGGCGAGGCCTGACTCAAACGGTGGGGAGACCCTGACTGTGGACTTGTACACTCAGGGGATCATTACTTCCATTTTACAGATGAGAAAACTGAGGTTGAGGCCCCACTGTTGGCTCTTGCCCTAGTCCCGTCCAGTCCCTGCATTCAAGCTGCCTCTGGGGCAGTGAGGCTGGGCAGCTCGTGGCCGTGGGCATGAGTCATAGCCAGTTACCTGGTCTACATGGGGCTCTGAGGTGGTCTTGGCTTCCTTGTGGCTCTCCCTCTGCCCTGCTGAGCTGCCCAAACTCATACTTTCCACGCTCTCGTTCTCAGGCTGTATCTGCAAATCTGGGGCTGCCCTCTTCTCCTAGATCCTAAACCAAGGCAGCGCAGGCCCTCCCTCGCTGATCTCAGGTTAATGGGTCCAGGGGGCAAGAAGGAGGTGCTACCTGAGTCCAGGTGCCCCTCACACACACACACCCTCCCCGCCGACAGCTGACTTGAGGGGAGACAGCATAGAAGATGCCAGTCTCAAATCCAGGTTTAAAAGCTGGGTCATAGCCACACACATCTTAATTGGTGCATTTCTATTTTCTCTGTGGGCATTTTGCCTTTCTGATGGACTCTTACAAACATTTTACTGTTACATTTCTTGTAATACTGCCTGGAATCGTTATTTAGACATCATTAAAAAATCATTATAGTTTTAAAAAGAAGGCTGAGAAGCTCCTACAAAAGAGAATACAAGAAGCACGGGTGCGTACACGCTCATACAAGCCTGTACACACACAAATACACACAGGTGCAAGTTTGGTTGGACAGAAAAGAGAGGTTTATCACCACAGCGCTTGCAAAATAGAAGTGAATGAATAATTTTTAGGGCTTTATACAGACATTTAGATGTTTGAAACATTCTAGAAAAATCCGGTTTCATTACTTACACCAGTCGTTCTCTGATAAACCAACCCAGAAGTGGTTAACGATAAGTAAAATTTACAATCCCCAAATGGACCTGCCTTCCACAGAAATACATCATAAACATGAACCTTTTTTTTTTGTAACACACCAGAACCCGCAAAGCTCTTGTTCTCATTAACTGAAGGCACGGTGTGTGATAAATCCTTAAACCCCTTATTCGGAAAAGGTTCCTGACTTAATGTGTACATGACAAGATCTCCCATTTTGGCAAGAACTTCACCAGACTGTGCTCTTTGGTGCCAGTTGCCAAACGGGGGCTCCCTGAGGTGCCGGGGTCCACTTAAGCAGGCCAGGGGCTCGTGGGGCTGGAGGGAGGGGCCCACACACTGCCCAGGCCACCTTGGCTCTCACCGGACTCACCAACGACAGGCTGATGTGAGGGTCTGAAGCACGGGTCCTTGACAGCCCCACTGTGATCTGGCCACCCGTTCCTGCTGGGGTCTCCCTCTGACCTGCGAGCAGCCTGACTTTGGTTTTGAAGACAGGCGGATGCTGAGAAGGCGTGGGACCTGCCACGGGCCAGGCTGCCGGCCCCTCAACCTGCACTCCAGTTCCTGGCTGCAGGGAGTGGACGGGGTGGTGACTGATGCTCGGTTTCAGAGTGCACTGCGGGAGAGCGGCTCTGTCTTCATAGTTCCTGTTTAGGGAGGAAACCTCACTGGTGGTAATTAGTGGCTCAGAGTCAAGTCTCTTTGCTATAGGAACTGAGGCGGGACAGACAGCAGAACCCAGGATACATAAAATGAATAAACGTCATCCACTGCAGGGCGGACTGCCTCACCACAGGGCTGTGTGTATGTGTGTGTATGTGTGTGTGTGAGAGAGAGAGAGAGAGAGAGAGAAAGAGAAAGAGAAAGAGAGGGACACCTTTACTTCTCGGATACAAAGCCGAACGTAATGGCTGCAGAAAATGGCAATCTACCAGCTGCTGGGTGGGTGATGCATTGCAATCACTGTGGCTGTCATTGGCTTAGTGATAATTCTCCTTACATTTTGTGCCAGCAAAGGCTTCACAGTCGTCTTTACTTGCTAGTCTGTGCCCATGGTGGGGAGAAAGACAGACAGACAGGAGGACCCACAGAAAGACAACCCTGTTCGGAGGGCAAAGCATGGATGGGGTGGGCCCGCCCGTGCCGGTGACCCTGCCCTGCCAGCGACCCTGGAGGCCACACCAACAGCACAGAGGGAGGCTAGAGGTTTGGAGGCTTTCGTATCATTGAAGTTAATTATGCCAAGTTCAGTCTCACGACAGGTGTATTTGATTGTTTTCAACCTGTTGGAAAACTGGCGATCTTGGGAAACTAGCTCTGAGTAACCCTGGGCATCTGGGCCTTTGATGACCAGAATACATCACCCTAGGCTCCTGACAGGTTTACTCTTATTACCAGCAATAGATCAGGGCCTGCACGGTTCTCCGCTGTGGCTCCTATGACTTGTCACTTCTACTCGAGCGCACCCGCGTGTGGGCAGGGGCATTCTGGCATCTTCTGTAGTCCAGCCTAGGCCAGCACGTGCAGACTGACTTTCCCCTGCTCAGCTCACCCTGCCTCCTTCAGTCCCCGCTGCCCCCCACTTCTGCCAGGGCTGCTACCTCCACCTGAAGTCCTGACAGCCTCGTGGCCATCCAAATGCCGCTTCCCTAAAGACCCAGCCTGGGCCCTTGGGCCTGCCGGGTACCTCCCAGCCCCCCAGAGTCCTGCAACCCTCTCCCCTGCTCTGAATACAGAGTCAGCTGTTCAGGTGGGAGATCTAGTTAGACAGACCTAGGTGTGAATTCAGGTTTGGCCGTGTACCAGCAGTGTGACCTTGGGCAGGCTATTTTCCTCCTCTGTTCTGATGGTTAAGTGAGACAGCGAACATGAAAGCCCCAAACCCACATCTTAGCATTGCTCTTACTTACGCATGTCCTGCGTTCCACTGTGGGCCACCGGCCACAGGCAGCCCTGGACTCTTCTCCCTCTGCCGCCTGGTAGCATTCTGTATCCTCACTCAGCTTCCCAATTGACTACAAGCTCCCTGAGGGCTCTCCACTCCTGTGTACCTACCCAGCCCCCAGCCTCAGTGAGGCTGGTAGACGCCTGCGGGCTGGGGGCTCTCAGGCAGTGCTCTAGAACAGTGAACACCAAATCGCCCAGGAGTTTCGGCAGTGGACTTCTGGGCAGCTCTATGTGTGGAGCCGCTGCCTGATGCAGTGGTTGGCGTGGGCTCAGCATGCTCTGTTCCCATCAGAGCTACCGGGTGGTCTCCTATCCCCTTGGAGAAGCTGCACAGTCAGGAAACCGCACTTCCTTCTGAAAGCAAACCCGCCAGGTACGAGCAGACAGGATGTCCTGGCACACCCCCATGGCTCCAGCTGTGATGCCCTGTCCCCTGAGGTTCTCCCTGAGTTCCCCCCAATCTTGGGATGCCCCCTCTCCCCTCGCTTGCCACACATAGCCACGCCAGATCAGAATGTTCAAGAAGAGTTGTAGCAAAAGTTACGGGAGGACAAAAGGCAGCCAAGCCAGAACTTACAAAGCAGTCAGGTCTCCAGCCTCCAGGCTTCTAATCCAGCAACACCAGGAGGGCGGGGCTTCCCCGAATGGAACGCCCTGAGCCCCCATCACAACCCTTGGCCACCTGGCCCGGCACGTCTTGCTTACTTCCCTTCCAGTTCCAGGCGCCACCTGACTTCCAGCCAGAGTGGAGCCATCTCCGCAGACCAGCCGCAAAGGGCGTGCCCTGACCTGCAGCGGCGGCTCAGGCCGTGTCCAGTGCATTACCGACCCACGTACACGTCCGACTGGGCGCCCGGGCTCAGCACAGGCCCCTTGGATCCCAAAAGGCCCGTTTGGGTGACTCCACAGGCCCTGTGTCTGGCCGTCCTGTCTTTGCGCAGACTCCCCCTGGAGGGCCCGTCTCACAGGGCCACCTGAAGCCCCCTAACATCCTCAGCTGTGAGCCCTGAGTCATTCAGCTTCAGAGAGACCTTCAGCCCGACTGCAGGGCATGCTGTCACCCTCCCAAGCCCGCCAGTCAAATCACAGGCCTACCCTTCCCACAGCCTGACGGCCACCATAGGCATCGGACGCTCCAGTAACGGGAACGGTCTTCCCGTCACAGACCCAGCACACCGGCTCCCGGAAACCTGCTCTCTACACATGAACCAAGAAAGCTTAGGCCCACTCCCCGTGGAAAGCATAGGAAGCCCATTCACCAGTCCCTAAATTCCTCTACATTTACCTGTGACTGATTTGATAGTCTTGGGGCTGCATTTTTCACAGTTTAATCTCCTAATCGGAGAGTTCCAAAAGGCTTAAAACTGTGCTGTGCTCCGACCCCACCCGGCTCTCGTTAAGTAGAAGAGGGAACAAGGAGTAAGTTACTGCCTGATTGCAGGACAGTCAGTGCTCACCCGTTGCACGTTCTGCCCGGTGACTGTGGTGACCGATGAGGACAGACTGATTGGAAAGAGTAATTCTCTAGTGACAGTTTTCCACACCTGAGGAGGAGGGAAACATTTTGCTCTGGGTTGAAGTGCCAATGCAGGGGTTTAGGATCCTGCATAAATTAGCAGCCACCGATCCCACCCTGACAGCAGGCACAGTGGTCAATACCTCCAGCTAGGCGGGAGTCGTCTCTGCTTTGGAATCCTGACTTGCATTAGCTGTGGGACCTGGGCCTCAGCTGCCCCACTTGTAATTCAGAAATAAGTGGAGGGCGTGGGTTTTCGTGGGATGATAAATGGCAACCGACACTCATCCTGCCAGAAGTGGGACTCAGCCAGGTCCTGAGTGCCTGGCACCAAGTCAGTGCTCAGTAAATGTTGAAAGAATAAATGATGAGGCAGAATTTGGACAAGCATATAGTTAGTGGTTAGGAGCACAAATCTGGGCTCAAAAGAATGGAGTCTCGTGTTCTTGGGAAAGTTACATGGCTGGGAGAACAGCACCGTCTACTTCGTAAGAGAGTCGGAAGGTTTAAGTGTGCTCACACATATAACATGCTTGGCATGTGGGAAGCGGGACGTTCAGTGATGATGACAATTGCCATTTCAGATGTGAAGGAAGAGGTGCTCATGGCACGCCAAGGATGTGAAGGGCTGACATGCAGAGGTCTGGGAACAGCGGGGCAGGTTGGACGGGCAGGTGGGTCCAGCTGCAGCGAGCAGGCAGAAGGAAGTCAGACTTGAAAATCACCTAGAGCACCCTGTCCCCCCAACCCTTGCCTCCCCACCTCCAAGTTCTGTAATCTCCACAGCTCCTAAATTGAGGCCTGGGCCCGAGGTCAGGTCTGCAACAGAGAAGGGGAGCATGGAGGCCACGCTCTAGTGAGCCGAGGGATTCAGAGTAGAAGAGCAATGAGCCTGGAAGGTCCCCAGCTGACTTTAACACAAACTCTGGGGGAAGGGGGAGGGATCTGATATTTACTGCACTCCTAAAGCCCAGCACTTCACACGGTGCACATACACCACCCCCGGCAGGCATTATTGTTCCTGTTTTACAGGAAGATTATGTCCCAAGCCCTTAGCAAGGTTTCATAGACGAAGCAGGTTCAGAGAACTGAGGACTTGGCCAAGGCCACATGGTAAAGAGCTGTGATTCAGACTTGGGGGTCCACCTGACTGCAAAGCCAGGTGCCCTCCCCTGCAGCCAGCCTCTCCACTGCTCAGGTGTGCGGCTTGGGCTTTAGTCCTTAAATTTCCCTTTTTAACTACCTGAAGCCCTGCCCAATACTCTGAGACGTCCAGCGAGGGAACGGCCCTGAGTTAAGGACAAGAAACTTGAAGGGGAGAGGAATTTACCTGTTTGGCATCTCTAGGCTGGAGAGGGCACACCTATGGTCCCAGTGTGGCCAGGCCTGGTCCTGGGGAGCTCAGCGGGCTTGGGGCTGGCTGTCCAACCCTCTAGTGAACAAATGGCCTGGCCTGAGCTCCCTGCGAGCTCTGAGGCCAGGGTCACCCCATGCCAACTCCAGGCCTTCCTCCCCCAGGCCTGGCTGAGGCTACCTGTCCACCATTCAAGGCCTCCTTCGGGGAAACCTTTCTACCCCAGTGATAGCCCCTGCCCCACTACGTCCATTCATCCATCAGACATTGATTAAACACCTGCTCCAAGGTGACCCCTCTGCCGGCCACTGGGGATAGAGTGGGAAGAGAGATGAGTTAGATACAGTCCCAGCCCTCCAGGCACTCCTGACTGGATGTAGGAGGGGTTCACTCTGCAGAATTGGATTCAGCCAGCTGTGGGTAGGACCTAGGCACCTGTTTTTTTTTTTTTTAAGAAACCATGCAGGTGACTGAAGGGGCACACCCAGGTGAGACTCTTTGGTCTTGTGGATATTCTGACCCCCAGTACTGCATCCTTCAGGCTGCCACAATCCTCTGAGAACATGGCCTGTCTCTTCTCCCACTAGCAGGCTCCTCTGGGCTCTCAAGTCAGATAAATCCTACTTTCGCAACTTGCTACCCGGGTATCCTTGCAAAATACCCATGCTCTCTGAGGCTCAGGTTCCCCGTCTTAAATGAGATAATTGGTGCCTTCCTATGCTGAGGATTAACTGGGATATTGTGCGCAAAGCAAGATGTCTGGCACAGATGAGCGCACAATAAATGTCTGCTATTAATTATATCATCACTGCACTCTGATGGACAGAAATATTTCCCTGTGGGTATTTCCAGAATCCCTACTTCTGGAGCTTGAGAGGCGGCCCTGGAAACCTGCGAGGCCTCTCCGCGGAGTCCTCTGCCGGGGCTCCAACGAGACCTGTCTGCATTTTCCCCGTGGACCCAGCCTCCTGGCCCTCACAGGAAATATCAGCTTGTCGTACCCTCCCCTTCACCTATCCAGAGTGAACAAAGTTTCAACCACACCTCTCTGGGCAGCCTGCCCCCGATTTCGGGGAAACGGGCAAAGGAAATGGGGTAAGTCTGCCAGGCTCCGCGGGCAGAGCACACTGGTGCGTCCAGCCGCCTCCCGATCAAGGTCGGGAGCCCCCGCCCCTGCCGCCTGCCTAGCCCGCCCACCGCTCCCGCCCTCCCCGGAGACCGTGGGCCCGGAGCTGCGGGGAACCGGGGGCCGGAGGACTTGGCGGGTCCGCGGGCTGGGGCGCGAGAGGCAGCAGCCCGGGGGCTTAGCGTGGCCCCTTCAGTCCGGCCCCCGGCGCAGGCCGCGTCCGGCCTGCCCGGCCAGAGTGGCGCCCGAGGTTTGCGTCCCTGGGGAAGGAAGGCGCCCACGGAGTGGGGGACCCAGGACCCAGGTTCGCTGCCGCCGGGCACACGTGGCTCGGTCCCAGCGGCCCAGGTCTCCAGCACGCGCGCGGCGGCGCGCGACGAGGGCGCTCCGGGGCGGGCTCCGGGGCGGGGGGCGAGCGGGCGACGGGTCACTCACCTCTCAGGCCCGCCGCTCGGAGCAGCGGCGGCGGCAGAAGGTCCGCGGCGGAGGCGCTGGCGCTGCCCGGAGGCTCCTCCTCTCCCCCCGCCCCGCCTGCCCGCGGGGCCGGACCTGCGGGGGAGGTGGCCGCCCGCCAGGCCGCTGCTGCTTATCCGGCTCGGCCGCCTCCCTCGGGGCCACAATCGGAGAGCCGCAGGGTCCTCGGGCGGCAGGCACCTACGATCCTCCGCCCCTCAGCCCCTGGCCTGAGCTTCGGACACGTGTTGATCGGCGCCCCCTTCCCCCATTTAAAGGGTGCAGAACTCCCGGACCAACTCTTAACCGGGACAAGGGGGTCGTGTGGAGGCCAGGGTAACTTCTGGGACCCACTCGCTCCCTTCACCTGAGGGACATCTCAAATCCACGTCCATTGTATAACCGAGGTTGAGTGGCAGGCCAAGTTCACCAGGTGGCAAGAGGCCAGGGCACCAGAGTCAACCTGGCTTCCTTCCTTCCTTCCTTCCTGCGAGGGAAGCAGGCAGTACAGGCCCCTCCTGGACGAGGCCGCATCCCGCCTTTGGTTCCTTGTTTCTCCTCTGTCCCTTGTCTACCCTTAGGGCAGAACTCTGACCCTCCTGAAGTCCTCAGTTTCAGGTCCTGGGAGCTGGTGGAGGGCCCTTAGGAGCTTGTCTCTATGTCTAGACTTCCTGGGCTTCAAACCACCCCTCTGCCCCTGAGAAAGATGACCTCCAGCCCTGGGCACTGTCCTCCCCTCCCCCATGCTAGTGGCATCCTGCACAGCAGTGAGTCAGGTGCAAGTTAAGGATATCTTTTGGGTACCTTTCTAGAGGTGTGTGCCTTCATCTGAAGGCCTTTCTCACCTACAACTTCACATCATGTGCTGTTGACAGCTCTACCTCCCCCCTTTACAGGTGAGGACATGGGGACCCTGATGGTTGTAGGGCACCAATGTCACTCATCTTCTGGGAGGCTGACCGGGGGTTACCTGAGCCCTGTGACTCTTTCTGGATTATTCCTGTAGTACATATTCCACCAGCCCTTGATAAAGAGCTTCAAATTACTCCAGGATAACAACCTGTTCTGGAGAGATAAGTCCTAGGGAGGGGTTATCTGATCCCTGAGACCAGAGAGGCAGGGGGCTGGGCCTCGGGAATGGCCCCAGAGCTAGACCACAATGGGGGAGGGGCAGACCTGGCGGGGTGGTGGGGTGAGGGGCCTCTCCTCCATCCTCCGACCCTGTGGAGACCCACCCATGAGCATCCAATGCTTCCTCACTTCCACAGGTTTCCTCCTGCCTAAAATACCTTCCTTCCCCAGCTTGCTGCTCTGCCAGGCCCCAAGGCCCAGGTCTGCTCCCACCTCCTTCGGTGACCCTCCTGCCCCACCCTGCCCCAGGACCTCTCTGAGCTCCTGTGGCAGTTCTCATAGGTCTTCATGCATTCAACACTCAGGGAACCCCACCACACCAGTGTTCCAGGTGCTGGGGACACAGATGCCCCATGCCTGGTTCTGGCCCTTGGATAGCAAGTTGCCTCTGCAGTGGGTTATAGACTTTGGGGAGACAAGAATGAGTACCTAGCCCTCTTTGGTGCCCTTAGCATGGTGCCCTGCACATAGTAGGTACTCTTTAAGTATCTGCTCTGGCTTATGGGGGAGTCTCTGAGCACCCTTCCTGCAACTCCAAAGGGAGGCACAAGGAGATGAAGCTTGGGAAATGGAGACACTGAGAGGTCTTCCAGCATTCTCAAAGGATCTGTCCAGAATCCTTCCAAAGAGACCTGGTGGGCCTCTGAGGGGCTCCCAATGAGTTGGAGAGCGAGCTGAAGGCTGGAGTGGTAGAGATGCACCGAGGAATGTCCTAGTAGAGCATGAACTTCTGCAAGAGAACAATCAGGGCCTTGAAAGCCACAGCGAGGGAGGGAGGTGAACACCCTGCTAAGGCCAAGCACCTTGGTGGACAGAGCACCACCCACGCTGCTGGGCTTTGGTGCTTTGCCTGTCTGTCTCCCTATCTCGCCTGGCATGGGGCCTGGTGAGGGTGAGAGCTCAGTACATGTTTCCTGGGGCCAAACTCCTGGGAAGCAGATGAGCCCTCTGCTGAGCAGGGAGGGAGAGTGGCACTGACACTGGCTGAGCACTTCCTCTGTGCCAGACTTGTGTCCTTGGCCAGGCCAAGGGCAGAGCAGTTGGAGCCATCTTTTTGAGACATTTGTCAGGTCATGTTACTCCTTGGCTCAAAACCTGCCCTGGCTCCCTGGTCTCTCGGAGTCAAAGCAAAGTCCTGGTAATGGCGACCAGGCCCAGTGGGACCTTGTGTCCGGTTCCCCTCTCTCTGCTCTCTCAGCCCTGCGGTGCTGGCCTTTTCCCTCCTTCCTCTGGAGCCTTGCAGAATAATATCACCTCCATGAGACCCATGCCCCAATCATCCCCATCCGTCATCTGTGTACCCTGCCCTATTTCTTTTCTTTTCACTTAGCCTTTTTTCCTTCTAACACACTATAAAACACAACTTCTCTGTTTGCTGTTTATTAACTGTCTGCCCCCACAGAAATGTGAGCTCCCCCAGGGAAGGGAGTTTTATCTGCTTCCTTCACTTCTGTGTTCCCAGTGCGTGGATCAGAGCCTGGCACATAGTCGGTGCTCTGTAAATAGTTGTTGAACGAATGCACTGCCATTCTCAACCTTCTGCATCTCCCAGCATCTCTGGGAAGCTTCCCCAGGGCTCCTGCCCACCTCTGGTCTCCCCCCTTGCTTGCCCCAGAGCTAGCACACTGCAGGCACACAGGAGGCGCTCAGTACACGCACTGGTGGATGTCTAGACCTGGAGCCCCTGGGTGTCAGTCTCCTGAGATTGCCCTTTTTCCTGAAGACAAGGCTACTCCTTTGGCTAAGAAAATGAGAGTATTCAGGAAGAGAATCTAGATTCATCTCCTACTTGGGCCAGAGAGAAGGACAGAAGCTCCGCTTCTTGGATTGATCCCTCACTTATAAGCTGAGACAGAGCACATCCATTTCACAAAATAAATACTCTAAATGACTACTAAATCAAGATGGTCACAAGAACCCATGTGCTGGATGTATTCTGACAGCCTGGCTGGGAGCCAGGCCACCTGAACCAAGCCCTGCCCAGGCCGGGCTGTGGGCCCAGGGAAGGTGCCCTGGCCTCCACTGCCCAGCCCAGGCCAGGTAAGACTCCTCCAACCAAGCGCCTGGGCACAGGGAGCTGCTTCTTCCTGTGAAGGATGGAGAGGGGCTGTGGCTTGGGGTAGGGATTCTGAGGGAAAATGGAGGGTTGTCTCTTCCTCCTTGAAGACCCAGTGGATGAAGCCACGTCTAAGGCACCCAGAGGTGAGGCAGGGCAGCGGGCGACGGGCATGGTCTGTGAGGGGCAGGCACCGGATGGGGAGGCAGGCTGCAAAAGTGTGCTCAGGGCCTGGCGTTTAAGCTTGGACTCTTGCACGTGGCGAATTACTTCGAGCCAATATTGTAAGGCGTTATAAGAAGGCATGGCTAACAGAGCACCGGGCACCGCCCCTGCCCCTGCACCCCAGGGCTTGGTACTCTGCTTTTGCATAAGGCTCACCCTCCGTCTAGTTCTCTATTGAAACATGAGCTCTCTCCAGAAGAAAAGCTCCCTGAGCTCAGTGGGATGAGAAACTGCGCAACCACAAGAGATTAAACTGTGTCAGCACGAGTGTGGACAAGGTTCGAAAGGCAGATGCTTTCAGGGGGAGGGGTGGGCTGATAAAGGACTAGGGGAGGGGTGGGCTGCAGCAACCATTCTGCTAAGGAAGCTCTGGCACATGGTATGTACTTAATCTCTGTGTGAGACCAGGCATCTTGGCTTGTGACTGGACATCCGTGGGCAGCGGGAACTGTGGTAGCACTGCGTTGCCTTCAGTTGGGGGGAGATTGCACAGGTGCACAACTAGAGAAGTCTGGGCTTTAGCGCCTTGCTCCAAGGGTGGTGCACGTGGGGGCCTGGGAGGTTTTTTACAATGGCAGAGTCTCAGACCCACCCCAGATCTGAATCAGAAATGCATTTTCACAAGACCCGCCGGAGATGGTATGCACATTAAAGTTTGAGAAATTAGGGTCTACAGCACAGATGAGAAAACGGACAACTCCCTGAACACCTGGGCCAGGGCAGATCATCAGGACCCTGTGCTGGGCTGCCTTCACCCTCACTGGGTGGTTCTTTAATATCATCCCCTTTGCTTTCTCAAAGGTCCTTGTGAACCAAATAACCTGATTTCGTGCGCTTCTGAATTCTTATAAATATGAAGTAAGTGACCTGTCCTGCACAATACTCAATGCCTATTATACAAAGCTCTGAGAAAAAAATATAAGACTAGTATGCTTATTCCTTTCCAATTGCTGATCTTATTTCCCTTTTTTTTTTTTTAAACATCTTTATTGGGGTATAATTGCTTTACAGTGGTGCTTATTTCCCTTTTTACCATGGCGACTAGGATACTCAGACCCATATTCATGACTATATTATCCTTACTAAATGTATTTAAGTTCTGCTTTATTTTCCCCCAGCCCATGATTTTCTGTGTCTAGTTTACTATTAACTGTATCGTGAAGCTCTTCGTTATAAGGTGTTCTAAGTTGCTTTTGGAAAAAGCCAATTGTTTAAGCAAAATAAATAGGCAACATCTGTGTGCTACAGTGGCAAATTCTTTTTCCCCTGGGTGGCCATTACCCTTTCATGGCAAGAACAGGGTCATTCCTATCCTCTGCTGGATTTTTGAGAAGAGGACGGAGGGCTTGGGAGAAGGATGAGTCCATGGACTTCTGCCCAAAGTTACTGAGAAAAGAAAGCCCAAAAAGCTAGGCGACACTGGGGAGGTGGCGGTGGGGTATTGTGACACTCACCCTGTGCTCCTGCCTGCTCTCTCCCTGCCAGTCAGTTCTCAGCTCACCTGATTGGGGGTGCAAGGTGCTGTCCTCCATGTCAGGCGACTTTTCCCAGCCCGGGGCAGGGGCCCTGCTCACCAGGGGCCCCAGTGGCAGGCTCTCCATGTGCTGCTTCTTCTGCTGCTAGGCCCCCTATTGGGTGGCCAGCGCTCACTAGGCATGGCGTGGGGGGTGGGGCATGGGGAGAGTCAGCTGAGGCTGCTCAAGGGCAGGAGGGTCAGAGCCCGGCCCAGCCCAGATGGGCGTCACTGACCTCAGGGTTATCTGCAAACACACTGTGGTCAGCAGCCCAGATAAGCCCTCCCTCCAGCCCTGGGGATGTTTTCAACTGGCTTAATTCTCCGCTTCCTGGATCTTGGCTCCCAAGGGGAGGAGGGAAGTGGCAATTTTGAAGACCCACCTTGAGCCAAAGACTGTGCCACGTTTAAATCACCTGCTTTAAGCCCCATCCAGACGTTGTGAGGCGAATGGAATCAGCCTCATTTTCAGATGAGGAAAGCATCCTGCAGTGAGGAAATGGTAGAGCTGGGACTCGAACCAGGTCTGCCTGACCACCGGGCAGGCTACCTCTGCCTCACGAGGTAGACGGCTCTGTGGGCAGTGGCCAGCACACCTTGCGCCAAGGACCGGGGCCAGCTCAGTGTTGGGGGAGAGCAGGGGCGGTCCATGCAGCGTGACCAAAGGGGAGACGAACCTGGGTCACTCCCAAACGCTTGCAGCCCTGTCCCACCTAGGTGAGAGCCTATGAGCCACACCTCCCCGGCCTCTCAGAGGTGACGGCTCCACCAATGTGTCTACCTGAGATCTGCACAGCCTGGAAGCAGGTCTGTGGAATGTGAGGTAGGACTTCAAGAGTCTGGTTCTTTCCAGTGTACTGCCTGACTTCATTGACATGCACAGGCGAGCCATCATCTCAGAGTCATGTGTAGATGTTTGCTGGTCCCTGGCAGCATGTGAGAAGCCAGGTCCCTGCAGGACAAATAAGGGAGATAGTGGACCAAATCTGGTACATGTGCCAAGGGCCACGGCCACAGTCAGCCAGGTACTGGGGCCTCCAGGGAGGAGAGGGACCAGGCCTTGGTCTTTGGAGGCATCTGCAGGGCAGAGCACCACATTGACCTGGGTCCCAACGTGGTCTCTCCACTGAACCTTGGTTTCCTCAGCTGCAAGATAAGAGTATCTACCTCCTCAGGTGGTTGTGAGAATGAGGTGATAAATTGCTAGCAAAGTGCCTCGTGCTTAGCAGGTGCTCAATAAATGTAGTCAGCCATTAAGGAAGAGTGAGAAGGGCAGATGGCTGAAAGAGCCATTTCCATAAGAACCGCACCTATTGTCAGGCCCCTCTCTTCCCCCTTCGAAAAGTCTTCCTTCTGTGTCCTGATCTAAACTCTCCCTGCCTCAGAGAAGCCCTCAGGGAACTGGCTCTCCTCTGACCCCATGTCAAGGACCCCCAGGGGAGCAATGAATGCCAGCTACGTCTGCCCCATCCCGTGGTCAGCAAGCACTGTGGGCCTCCTAGCCAGCCTCCGGGCCGACTGTAGAATCTTCTTCCTGGGTCTTCTGCTCCTGTCAGCTCGAGGTGTCTGAAAACATAGTGTCTGAAAGTTCCCCCACTGCCTTGAGAGTCCTGTGAACAGGCCCTGCCCTGTGCATGATCTGGGGGTCTCTGAAAAGTGCTGCAGCAGATGGGGCTGGGGACGAAGGGGACAGATGAAGAGAGGCCTGGTTTGCCTATGGGTGAAAATCGAGGCTTTATCCTGCTGGCCCTGGGGGGCCAGGAAGATTTGAAGAGGCATGAGTGTGTGTGATAATAATAGCTAACGGTTTTTGAGGCATCCTGTACACCAGGCACTGTTCGAAGCATGTTAACTGTATTAACTCATTTAATCCTCGTATGGTCAGGCCATTCAAGATGGCTGTTCTCTTGTTCTCTGTATGTCCCCTCCTCAACCGGGCCCTGCTCCACTCACAGGACTAACTAATCGTTTTTATGGAGCTTAACTAGTCCCTGGTAACTGATAAGCCCACCTGACTTCAATTCCCCTGTAAATGGTAGCCTCCTTCTCCCCTGAGTAGCAAAGACTGCTGTCATGTCCCATCTACCGTCTGCCACATGCGGTGGGGTGTCGCTCCAGGACCCTTTGTGGAAGATCCCCCTGTCCAATAAACTATCTTATTTAATTAATTTATTTAATTAATTTGTTTTTTTGGCTGCATCGGGTCTTTGTTGCAGCCCGTGGGGTCTTCGTTGAGGCGTGCGGTTTCTTTCATTGCGGCATGGGCTCTTCTTTGTGGCGCGTAAGCTTCTCTCTAGCTGTGGCGTGTGGGTTTCCTCTCTCTAGTTGTGGCACGTGGGCTCCAGGGCGCATGGGCTCTGTAGTTGAGGCGCTCGAGCTCAGTAGTTATGGCATGCGGTCTTAGTTGCCCCGTGGCATGTGGGATCTTAGTTCTCCGACCAGGGATCGAACCTGCGTCCCCTTCATTGGAAGGCGGATTCCTTACCACTGGACCACCACGGAAGTCCCTGTCCAATAAACTATTGATATCTCTGTTGCTGTCTCTGGGCTCTTTCTTTGGTCTCGAGGCTGGGCAGCTGCAAGGCTTGCAGGCCTGCAGGGTACAGCCCAACAGTCTTCATGGTACATTTTCCCCATTTTCAAATGAGGAAACAGGTATGGGGAGGTTAAGTCACCTGCTTAATGGGAAACAGATAGTGGTAGAGCTGGGATTGAAACGCCGTGGATATGTTTTGGTGCCCACCCCCTACCACTACCTTCCTGTTGTCTGGAAGCTGTTCATTTCCAAAGCTCCTCTCTCTCTGGCAGCCCTGGTGCTGGATCATAAAAGGCACATGAGAGGCTCGGAGGGGCTGTGTTTTGAAGTCTACTTAGAGGACACAATAAGTCTAGTGAATCTTGTGTGTTGGGAGCCCCTCATCCAGGCCTAAGGGCTGCACATTTAATCAGAGTTCAAAGCAACTGCCCAAGCAGGCCTCTGGCTGGGGGTAAAAAGGGGGCTCAGAAAGGTCATTTAGCCGAGGTCAAATCTCTTGCCTTCAGGAGTCCAGGAAGGGAAGTGACTGCGGGACCCGTGGTCCACCTACTGACTTTGATACCTGGTGAGAACACAAGGCTTTTGAAGTGACAAGGATCTAGGTTTGATTCCTGAGCCTCAGTTTTCTTATCTGTAAAATGGAGACGATGACAGCAGGGGAGTAAACCAAGCGCAGATGGTACACTTAGGCTTGAACACAGGTTAATTCCCCACCTCCCCTCACCTATACTCCTTGGTTCCTTATTCTCCTCTGCCTCAATCAATCCCCTGGATTCCATTGCCTGAGGGGATGGGAGGAGGATGCTAGGACGCAGGGTACACTCTGTCCCTTGGCCCTGGCCCAGTCCTGGCTGGAAGGCCTGAACTGGGTGGCTGCAAGGCCCAGTCTTCCCTCAGCTCTCCCCTCACAATCTTTCCTGAAGTTCCAGGAACCCTCATTCTCCAAGGGTGGGAAGCAGGGAGGGACCCGTCTTTCCCGTTTCTGCTCCAGGCTCATCTGGCTACTCTGTTTCTGGAACTGCTCTCTGAAGCCTGGAGCCTCCTGGGCATGTTCTCCAGCTCTGCTGGAGTTGTTGAACCCAAGTTCATGTGCCCGACACACAGTGAGGCCAAGCAAATCAAAACGTCGGAGTTTGGAGCAGAGAGAGGTTTATTGCAGGGCCGAGCAAGGAGACCGGGGACTCATGCTCAGAAGACCTGAACTCCCTGATTGTTTTCAGGGAATAGTTTTTATAGGCAACACTGGGGTGAGGGCTTAGTTCCTGTAGAACACTCAAAGATGTGTATCAGGTTGTTATCCCTTGAGGAGGAACTAGGACTCTGCTTTATCACTGCACTGTTGTTTCTCGACTGCTTTTCCTCTGATTCTGCATTCCCTTACTTCTCTAATTAGTAACTGTTTGAATCTGCCCTTTGGAACTCACAGAAGGTCTAGAAGGCTGAAGCTTTTCTCTACAAATAAGAAATGGAGGACATGGAAAGGCTTTTGTACGCGGGAGGGCCCTGCAGGGTCCTGCTCAGTTTTTCAATCCTCCCTTTTCTTTCTTTTTTTTTTTTTTTGCGGTACGCGGGCCTCTCACTGTTGCGGCCCCTCCCATTGCAGAGCGCAGGCTCAGCGGCCATGGCTCACGGGCCCAGCCGCTCCGTGGCATGTGGGATCTTCCCGGATCAGGACACGAACCTGTGTCCCCTGCATTGGCAGGCGGACTCTCAACCACTGCGCCACCAGGGAAGCCCCCCCCCCCTTTTCTTTGATACTCCATCTTGAGGAGAACATGTGCAAGACAAGAAAGGGAATAAAGTCTTGGATGGAGAGGTTAATCATGAACTTGGTAGAGGAACTGGGCTTTAGGGGGACTCAGTTTCAATGGGACCACAGGCACGCCAGCTCCTCTGGTTCTGGTTCCAGCTCTGTTGCAGCCACTGTGACCTTGGCTGAGACTCTTCCCCTCCTTGGGCCTCTGTTTGTCCAGATATAAAATGAGGGTGGGTTTCAAATGCTCTGAGGAGCCTGAAGTCCCTGCAGATGCCTCTGCGAGGTGAGAGACTAGTCCAAGGGTGGGACTCCAGGCTGCGCCCACCCCTCTTCTAGAGCAGGGCTACCATTACCTGTCTCTGTGTGAAATCAAGTTGAATGCCCTTGGATTAGACACCCGGAAAGTCCCCTCCACATTTAAGATTCTAATCTGGTTAAATTAGGGCTACTGAGGAGTGGGGAATGATTGGAGTTGCCAAGACCTGCCTTTCCCAGGTACTGGGAACTTCTGGTGGTCATAGCTAAAGGCAGTGGGTAGTAGGCCCTGATGGGGGTTCGGGGCAGCAGGTAGGTGAGGGCGAGGAGGGGAAGCTCAGGCCCTTGGGAGACATTTTCTGCTGGAGGTGGGGCAGAGACTCTGGGTACCCACTTGACATGAAGCCCAGGGGGCCACACTTCTGCTGGTGCCCTTTCCTGGAAGCAGAGATGCAGGAATGAAATAATTGGCTACAAGGCACAGGATATGGTGCTTACGCAAATTTATGCAAACAACACGTGTATGAAGCTGGCCTTAGGCTGCGTTCCCTGGGATGGCAGCTCGGATGGGGTGCCTCCCCTTTACTTCTGACTTTGCCTCAGGCCCCTGAGGACTTCACAGGGAGAGGCCCATAGCCTTCCCTTTGCACAATTCCACTTCTCAGTGGGCTTAAGCCAAAGACAAACAACTATGGAGTGCCTACCATGAGTAGGTCTCACTGTGTAGGAAGGCACCAGGGCCACCGAGGGGGCACCAGAGAGGAAGATTGCAGACAGTCTGATTTGGGACAATGTCTTCATTCCATAGAAAAGGACAGTGAGGCTTGGAGAGGTGGGGTGAATTTCCCCATCACCCAGCTAGAAGTGACAGGACTGGAGTTCAGTCCAAGGCTGTCTGATTCTGACTCCATGCCCCTTCACCATGACCGCAGTCTACAGTGCTGTGCTACCTGACAGCTAAATACTTTTCCATGTGTGCATACATGTGGGAATGGGGTCGCGTAGAGCCTCCAGATCCCTGCACTGGGACCCAGGCCCGCCTAACGTGGTAGCCCTGGGCCACGTCCCCATTCCCAGACTCGGAGCCTAGAGCTTAGTAGGTGCTCAGTTAATGTTTTCAGGAATGCCTGAAAGCTTATCTTTAGTGTAGGTACTTAAAGTCTAGTTCAGCTGCTCAAGGTATTTGTTGCCCTTAAGTCAGCCTGGTCCAGGCCTGGCCATACCAGGAGGATAGCTGGGGGTGGGGTTTTCTTTCTGCAGAGAATGGATTTCTATTAGCTGGTCAGGTCATGGGCAAAGCAGCTGTGGGAAAGTAGGGGCCTTTAGAATTGGGCAAAGGAGGTCCATCCCGGGGCTGGAGAGTGTTGACCTGAATGCTCAGAGAAGGAGGGGCAAGGGTTCCAGCCAGTGGGCGTTGAGTGGCAACTTCCCTCGTCCCCTCTCCAGCCCCTCCCCATTCCAACTTCAGTGCTAGGGGATCACACGGGCATGGGCAAGAATAGAGTGGAGTTGTAAGGTCAGTCAATTGTAAGGTTATGAACTGAGTGTGAGTTGTAAGATCTGTGTGAGCTAAGAGTGCCGGACTTGGGTTAACTCCAAACTTTGAGGGATGTTTTCCTCAGAGTCATGGTTGGGCCTAGTTGTGCTGCGGGCAATCAGGGATCCCATTCCTTCTCCAAAGCCAGTGGGGTCATCAGTGGTCCCCAGTGAGACAGCTGTGCCCTCACAAGTGCAGACATGGCCATCTCATAAGGTCATTTGCAACGTGGTGGTTAGACCAGAGGCTGGAGGAAGGGCCTCATGCAGGAGCCCTTGGAGGCAGCTTTCTGGGAAATACTCAGAAATAATGGGGGGCGATGGCAGGTATACCTTGAGAGGGGATAACTTTCTGGGTAGATGATGGTAGAGACTTGTGGTACAAAGACTTCAGCCTAAACAGCAAGGGTATTTTCTTTTTGGGATCACAGGCTAATGGGCTCAGAAACCCTGTGGACTGGTCAGGCACAGCATGGATAGACACCCACGGAGGCCAGTGCGATGACGGCAGAAGGTGTGGCCAGAGCTGGCAGGGGCTGGGGTGTCCAGGCAGAACTGGTGGCAGCTCTGGGGTCCCTGGGCCCAGCGTCCAGCCCCCTTTTACTGCCAACATCTGAGCACTGGAATCTCCTCTCAAGCAGCATTTACTTCAGAATCTGACTGGT
Organism: Monodon monoceros; assembly: GCF_005190385.1. Taxonomy (NCBI): domain Eukaryota; kingdom Metazoa; phylum Chordata; class Mammalia; order Artiodactyla; family Monodontidae; genus Monodon; species Monodon monoceros. The sequence goes on along the minus strand of NW_021703772.1, from coordinate 101,858,047 downwards.
TCCCCAAGTGAAATAAGACACAGCTTTTCACTTTCCCAGGCTTTTCATGCAGGGACCAGGTAAGTTACTGGTAAAATAAGCTGCCAAACCACAAAGCAGGGGCTCAGGTCCTTGGCATAGGGCAAATGGCAGTGGCTGGCAGTGTGGTGAGCCCGGCTTGGGGGCAGCGCTGGGCTTCTTGCCCAAGCAGGGCAGAAGTGAGGTGCCTGAGCACTTAGGTAGGGTTGGAGGCCCAGTCCGTTTCCCAGACCATTAGCAAGGCGAGCAACTGTTGAAAAATTAACCACAGGCCTAGGTAATGCACTTTGCAGAGGAACATCCCCTTAGGGGCTCCAATGCACAACGTGGGCCCGAGAGACGGGCCAGTGATGGGCAGGGCTTTTGGAAAAGAAGAGACAGTGGAAAGACATGGATCCTGCCTCATAGAGCCTTTCCCAGGAGTGTGGTTGAGGCAGTGACCCTGAGGACTGGGACATCTCTTTCATGGTCCCCACTTAAGACTCAGGTCTGGGAAGCCATCCTCGACCCTCCTCCAAGGCTCTGTTCTCTCACCTCGAGGGCGTTCCCCTGCGGCACACACTCTTAAGCAGGCCCACATTCCCCAGTCAGCCCCCAAAGGTGCTTTCTTAAGGCGGAAGTCCAGTTGGTTGGAAACTCTCTTGGGCAGAGATCCTACCTGAGCTGGGGCAGGAGAGAGCCTGGGTGAAAGGCCAGGAGGCCCTGGTGTTCCCTCTGCCTGGCGCTGGGTCCCCTCACCTGCCAGCCAGCTCTCCCGTGCGTGCGCTGGCTGCTCCACTTTCATTATCTCTAACGTCTTCAGCACCCTTCTAGGCCGGCCCTCAGTATCTGCCCATTTCTCAAGCAAGAACACTGATCCTGCAGCAGTGAGAGCTGAAGAAGCCACGTGGCAGATGGTGCTACAAACAGGCAAGCTCAGGGCTGCACTGAGTGCGAATTTGGCCTCAACCCTCTCCTTGCTGAGGGAGACAGCACCTGAGACCCGGGGTTTCTTCCAGGCTCAAGCTCTCCCCTTTCAGTTGACAGATTTCATATTGGAAAGCTTTTGATGGGTGGTTGGTTTGTCAAATGGGTACAAGGCGATGACTTTCAGGCTCTTTCACAGGGTCGTAGAATCCACCCAGTACATATATACTCAAATATAGGTTATAGATCCACACCTGAAACAAAAGGGTTAGCAGACAGGGCTTCCCTGGTGGTGCAGTCGTTGGGAGTCTGCCTGCCAGGGCGGGGGACGCGGGTTCGATCCCTGGTCCGGGAGGATCCCACAGGCCTTGAAGTGCCTAGGCCCCGTGCGCCGTGGCTGCTGAGCCTGCGCTCTGTCTGTGGCAACTGCGGAAGCCCGCACGCCTGGATGCCTGTGCTCCGCAAACGGGGGAGGCCACTGCATGGAGAAGACCGCACGCCCCGGCGAGGAGTGCCCACCGCTCGCTGCAACTGGAGAGGGCCCGTGCGCAGCAGCGAAGACCCAACACAACCAAAATGAATAAAAATATAATTTAATTAATTAATTTAAAAAAGTGTTAGGAGACAAAAGTTAGCCTCACCACGTGGTATAAGACCTGATATTTAAACTTTTATTCTCTTCCGCTTCATTAAAGAAAAAGCTTGTTGTGCTCTGTGACCACCTAGAGGGGTGGGACAGGGAGGGTGGGAGGGAGACACAAGAGGGAGGGGATATGGGGATATATGTGTATGTATAGCTGATTCACTTTGTTACACAGCAGAAACTAACACACCATTGTAAAGCAATTATACTGCAATATAAGATGTTAAAAAAATGTTTTTAAAAATAAAAAGCTTGTTGACCCAACCCCCTAATAAGGGTGTAGACTGAAATTTGCAAACATCGGCAGGCAGCCACACGCACCTGGTCAGGAAATGGTGCCGCCAGCACGCTGTGGTCGCTGTGGTGGCGGGTTGTGGCATTTCAGGATCTGTATGCTGGGGCCTGTGTAGGTGAGAAACAGGTGGAAGACTGTCCTAGCCACGTGACTCTCGAGCCTGTAGCCCAGGGGGTGCCTGGGGTCTGAGGCATCTACTCTGCATCTCGCAGGGACCCAGCTTCCCTAACCTGCCTGGGTGGCTTTGACTTAGTCATTCTCTCTGTTCTCAGTTTCTTATCAGGGCACTGAGACAGCTGTAGTTGATAACACCCATGGGCTGCTCCAGCTTGGATGTTCTGGGATTGTTCCAACTTGAACTTGACTTTCTAGGCTGTAAAATTCTGTCTAGTTAGAGGCTGGAGGCACTGAGGGAAGAGCCACCAGGGGCCGAGAGGGGCTGGCAGCACTGCAGGGGCAGTTGGGCAAAGGTGAAGGATGGAGAAGTGGGTAGGCCTTGGGGGGGCTGGCAGCCAGGTCTGAGGCCTCCTGTTGTTGTTCTGGGCACTCAGGAAGCATCGCAGGTGGGGAGTCAGGCTGCCTGATATGCCCCTCTTTTCTGGGTCTCCTCCAGCCCTTCGGATGTCAGCATCCAGGAACGTAGTCACGATTACACACCCAGACACCACAGCCAAGCTTCAGACCCGCTCACCTTGTTCTCAGAGCTCTTCACCTCTTAGTGGGCAATTCCATCTCTTTTGTATTGGAACAGGTGGATGTTTCTTTAATATGGAGGAGAAGTATATTATTTTTAAAGACAGGCTACAATCTGAGTGCCCTGGGCTAGAAGGAAGGCAGAATTCCTCTCGGGGGGGAAAGAGAGAGAGGTCTGCTCCTTTGGGATGCCACCTTTGCCATGAAAGGCAAACTCCTCTCTAAGCCTTCACTTCACATCTGGGAGAAGAGGGACCAGACTCATGGGAGATACATTTTCTTGTACTTTAAATAACAGGAAGTTTGCCTTTCAGGCAACCTGGGAGACAGGGTTCGGAGCCAGAGCTCAAACTCAGGCAGAAGGCAGACCTAGAGAGAAAAGGGTCCCTGAAACAGGATGGAATCTAGGAGCTTCTTTCTGGAGACTGTGCTGTGGGACTTTCTGCTCAGCGTTTTCCATGGGCTGTGTTCTGAGACTTCGGTGAGCGCGTGTCTCTAACACCTGCGTGTAGTTCGCAGGCTCTGGGGACTGAGGAAAGGGGAGCAGGCTATGTCCATGCCAGGCGCCTGGGACATGGAGCTGGAGCTGTGGAAGCCCCGCTGATGGCTGGGAGCAGGCCGCTGTGCCGACTGGTCAGGACAACATGAGCCCCTGAACATTCAAGATGCTCTGGTCCTGGAACGTTTGGGTTTTGTGGCCGTCTCTCCCACCAGCCCTGCAGAGTGGTCATGCCTCGTGCGGCACCCACCAGACTCGCCTACCACTGTCCTTTGCTGGGTGTTTGCTAACTCTACCTATTTTTCTTTAAGCTGGGAAATCAGTAAGGAAAAGCCACGATCCCCTAAAGGAATCACTTACTGTCCTATTTTGCCTTTAGGGTCCTTTCTTCTTAAGAGACAAGTAATGAGAGGTCACATTCACACAACCCTTACAGGTGCGAGACTCTGTCATATATATGTCCTGACATACATTATTTCATCAAGTCTCATGGGCAACCCATGAACTGGGCTCCATGACTATCACCCTCATTTTATAGATGAGGAAACTGAGGCACTCTCCGGTGCCATAGGCGTCACCACTCTCTCTAGTGAATAGCTCTCAAACTGGAGTATGTCTCTTGAATCATTTCTGATTAACTCAGTGGTTCTCATCTGGGCCAATTGTACTCCCTCCCCCCCTCCCAGGGAACACTTGGCAATGTCTGGAGACATCTTTGGCTGTCATAGCTGGGAGGGTGCTACTGGTATCTAGTGGGTAGAGGCCAGAGAGGCTTCAGTGCATAGGACAGCCATTCCACAACAAAACACTGTCCAGCCCAAGAAGTCAAGAAATTGAAAAACCCTGGATTAACCAAAGGCCCTCTGAACCTGTCAGAAACCCTCTTGTTTGGTTGTTTTTGTCTTGGTGTTTCTCCTCCTTCCTCGTGTCCCATCCCCTCTCTCCTGCCCAAGATCCTACGCCACACCCAGGAAGCCCTCATGGGCTGCAGCCCACAGCTCTCTTGCTCTCTGGCTCTGGCTCAGATCCCTGGGGCATGTCTCAGCCTGGAGTGCCACCCAGGGCAGAGCCTCAGGCTGGTGTGCACGTGGTGTATTTGCGGGGAGAGCTCAGGGAGCAGAGTGAGGGGCTGAGGGAGTGAAATGGAGAAGGAGGAAAAGCCAAGTCAAGGGTATGTTGTTTGACATGCTCTCCATCCTGCTGGAAGCTTCTGGGGAGTTTATGTTCTTCTGCAGATGCCCCAGCCTCATGGCCACTGAGAGCTGTTCCAAGGATCCTTAGCTGTCCTGCACTTCTGAGCTGGGGGCAGCCTGGGCGCCGCTGTGGTCAGAGGGGATGTTCGGGGAGTGTGAGATGGGGCACTAGACGTACAGCAAGGGACAGACGCAGTGGGCCAGCACTGAGACCCCCATCACACAATCCACAGATATTGACACACATACCTGGTGAGGGTTGGCATAAGCCCTGCCTTCAGGCACATCATTGTCTGGCTGGGGATGAAAGAAAAATCCTTCCAAACAGCTGGTGAGGCCAGGACTTTACATAATCCAGTTTCACAACGAGTGAGCAACAGATGACAATGTCAGAACTGGAAAGAGCTTCAAAGACCCTTTGTTAGGGCTTCCCTGGTGGCGCAGTGGTTGAGAGTCCGCCTGCCGATGCAGGGGACACGGGTTCATGCCCTGGTCTGGGAGGATCCCATATGCTGCGGGAGCGGCTGGGCCTGTGAGCCATGGCCGCTGAGCCTGCGTGTCCGGAGCCTGTGCTCCACAATGGGAGAGGCCACAACAGTGAGAGGCCCGCGTACCGCAAAGAAAAAAAAAAAAAAGACCCCTTGTTAATTCTAGCTCAACCTTCTCACAGGGAAAATTGAGGTTCATGTATTCATTTGTTCAACAACTATGCCCATTTTATTACAGTAAAATGAGAGCGAAGTTACGTGTCTTCAGAAGGCAGCCTGTGCGTGAGGGATTCACCATGAAGTCCTAGAGAGCTGGGCGGGGTGGGGGGTGGGGAGTGAGGGTGGGCAGGGCCAGCTCGGAGTGCCTCTACTGACTTTCTACACCACCTGGAGGGTGATTCCCCGTTATTTTGGACACATCAAGGAAGACCTGGCCTTTGGTGGAGTCTTGGCTCATCTCCCCCATTTGTTAATGGGTATCGATCTGCAAACAAAGTCTTAAGTGCAAGAGATGAGAGCTCTGTTTAAAGAGCGAGTATCAGTTCTTATAGAATTTGGAGTCCTACAGTAATATGGATTCTCCTTTCTGTGTCTGTACTTCTGGTTCTGTTTAACCTTGGGCAATTCATCTTTCCTCTCTCTGAACCTGAATTTCCCCATGTCTTTAATCCAGTAGAGCTTTTCCAGAAAGGCATGCTTTGTTGAATGCATGAACCAACCCATAAAACAATCAGTGGAAGCAGCATTGGAGATAATCTTACCCCATCTCTTGTTTAAAGATAGGGAAACTAAGGAGACCTTCAAGATGGCAGAGGAGTAAGAAGTGGAGATCACCTTCCTCTCCACAAATATATCAAAAATACATCTACACGTGGAACAACTCCTACAGAACACCTACTGAACACTGGCAGAAGACCTCAGACCTCCCAAAAGGCAAGAAACTCCCCACGTACCTGGGTAGGGCAAAAGAAAAAAGGAAAAATAAGAGACAAAGGAATAAGGATGGATCCTGCACCTCTGGGAGGGAGCTGTGAAGGAGGAAAGGTTTCCACACACTAGGAAGCCCCTTCGTGGGTGGAGACTGCGGGTGGCGGAGCGGGGAAGCTTCAGAGCCGTGGAGGAGAGCACAGCAACAGGGGTGCGGAGGGCAAAGCAGAGAGATTCCCGCACAGAGGATCGGTGCCGACCGGCACTCACCAGCCCAAGAGGCTTGTCTGCTCACCCGCCGGGACGGGCAGGGGCTGGGAGCTGAGGCTTGGGCTTTGGAGGTCAGACCCCAGGGAGAGGACCGGAGTTGGCGGTTTGAAGACAGCCTGAAGGGGGCTAGTGTGCCACAGCTATCTGGGAGGGAGTCTGGGAAAAATTCTGGACCTGCTGGAGAGACAAGAGACCATTGTTTCAGGGCACACGCGGAGAAGGGCTTCCTGTTCCGTGTGCCCACAGACAGCAGAACACCACCTAAGCAAGCTCCAGAGATGGCCGCGAGCCACGGCTACCGTCTCGGACACCAGAGGCGGGCACAGACTGCTACTGGTGCCACGGCTGCCACCAAGAGTCCTGTGTGCAAATGCAGGTCGCTGCCCACACTGCCCCCGGGAGCCTGTGCCGCGATCCAGGGCCAACTTCCCCTGCAGAACACATGGCGCGTCTCAGGCTGTTGCAACTACATGCTGACCTCTGCTGACGCAGGCATTCCCGGCAGCCCAATTATGACTACCGTGCCCCTCCCTCTCCCCGGCCTGAGTGAGCAAGAGAGCCCCAATCAGCCGCTGCTCTAACCCCCTGCTGTCTGGGCGGAGAACAGATGCCTGAGGGCGGCCTACACGCAGAGGCAGGGCCAAAACCGAAGCTGAACCCCGGGAGCTGTGCAAACAAAGAGGAGAAAAGGAAATCTCTCCGTGCAGCCTCAGGAGCAGCGGATTAAATCCCCGCAGCGGGCTTGGCAAACCCTGCATCTGTGGAATACCTGAATAGAAAACAAGTGTTCCCAAAACTGAGGTGGTGGACTTTGGGGGCAACTTTGGACTTGGGGTTTGCTTTCTGCATTTGATTTGTTTTTGGTTTTATGTTAATCTTAGTTTAGTTGTTTTTTTTTTCAATTTATTTATTTTTGGCTGTGTTGGGTCTTTGTTGCTGCACACGGGCTATCTCTAGTTGCGGTGAGCAGGGCTACTCTTCATTACGGTGTGTGGGCTTCTCATTGTGGTGGATTCTCTTGTTGTGGAGCATGGGCTCTAGGCATGTGGGCTTCAGTAGTTGTGGCACACGTGTTCAGTAGTTGTGACTTGTGGGCTCCAGAGTACAGGCTCAGTAGTTGTGGCGCATGGGCTTAGTCGCTCCATGGCATGTGGGATCTTCCCAGACCGGGGATCGAACCCGTGTCCCCTGCATTGGCAGGAGGATTCTTAACCACTGTGCCACGAGGGAAGTCCTTAGTTTAGTTTTTAGTGTTTGTTTTTGTCTGTGGGTTTGTTTATTGGTATGATTACTCTCTTCCTTTTTTTTTCTCTTTTTGTGAGTGTGTGTGTGTATGTTTCTTTGTGTGATTTTGTCTGTTTAGTTTTGCTTTTATCATTTGTCTTGTGGTTCTGTCTGTTTTGTTTGTTTTGTTTGGTGTTTTTCTGTTTGTTTGTTTGTTTTTCCTTTTCTTCCATGCCACACAGCTGGCAGGATCTTGGTGTTCCAGCCAGGTATCGGGCCTGAGCCTCTGAGGTGGGAAAGCCAAGTCCAGGATGCTGGACCACCAGAGACCTCCTGGCCCCATGTAATGTTAATCAGCAAGAGCTCTCCCAGAGATCTTGGTTTCAACACTAAGACCCAGCTCCACCCAACGACCAGCAAGCTCTAGTGCTAGACATCCCATGTTAAACAACTAGCAAGACAGGAACACAACCCCACACATTAGCAGACAGGCTGCCTAAAGTCATACTAAGTTCACAGATACCCCAAAACACACCACTGGACACAGCCCTGCCCACCAGAGGGACAAGGTCCAGTGCCACCCACAAGAACACAGGCACCAGTCCCCCCAACCAGGAAGCCTACACAAACCACTGAACCAACCTCATCCACTGGGGGCAGACACCAGAACTAAGAGGAACTACGAACCTGCAGTCTGAGAAAAGGAGACCCCAAACACAGTAGGTTCAACAAAATGAGAAGACAGAGAAATATGTAGCAGATGAAGGAGCAAGGTAAAAACCCACCAGACCAAACAAATGAAGAGGAAATAGGCAGTCTACCTGGAAAAGAATTCAGAGTAATGATAGTAAAGATGATCCAAAGTCTTGGAAATAGAATGGAGAAAATACAAGAAACATGTCACAAGGACCGAGAAGAATTAAAGAGCAAACAAACAATGATGAACAACACAATAAATGCAATTAAAAATTATCTAGAAGGAATCAATAACACAATAACTGAGGCAGAAGAATGGATAAGTGACCTGGAAGATAAAATATTGGAAATAACTACCACAGAGCAGAATAAAGAAAAAAGAAGGAAAAGAATTGAGGAGGTCTCAGAGACCTCTGGGACAACATTAAATGCACCAATATTCGAATTATAGGGGTCCCAGAAGAAGAAGAGAAAAAGAAAGGGTCTGAGAAAATATTTGAAGAGATTATAGTCAAAAACTTCCCTAACATGGGAAAAGAAATTGTCAGTAAAGTCCAGGAAATGCAGAGTCCCATACAGGATAAATCCAAGGAGAAACACGTCAAGACACATATTAATCAAACTATCAAAAATTAAATACAAAGAAACAATGTTAAAAGCAGCAAGGGAAAAGCAAAAAATATCATGCAAGGGAATCCCCATAAGGTTAACAGCTGATTTTCAACAGAAATTCTGCAAGCCAGAAGGGAGTGGCAGGACATATTTAAAGTGATGAAAGGGAAAAACCTACAACCAATATTACCCAGCAAGGATCTCATTCAGATTTGATGGAGAAATTAAAACCTTTACAGACAAGCAAAAGTTAAGAGAATTCAGCACCACCAAACCAGCTTTACAACAAATGCTAAAGGAACTTCTCAAGGCAGGAAATGAAAGAGAAGGAAAAGACCTACAAAAACAAGCCCAAAACAATTAAGAAAATGGTAATAGGAACATATATATTGATAATTACCTTAAATGTAAATGGATTAAATGCTCCAACAAAAAGACACATACTGGCTGAATGGATACAAAAAGAAGACCCATATATATATGCTGTCTACAAGAGACCCACTTCAGACCTAGGGACACATACAGACTGAAAGTGAGGGGATGGAAAAAGATATTCCATGCAAATGGAAATCAAAAGAAAGCTGGAAAAGCAGTACTCATATAAGACAAAATAGACTTTAAAATAAAGACTATTACAAGAGACAAAGAAAGGCACTACATAGTGATCAATGGATCAATCCAAGAAGAAGATATAACAATTGCAAATATTTATGCACCCAACATAAGAGCATCTCAATACATAAGGCAAATGCTAACAACCATAAAGGGGAAATTGACAGTAACACAATAACAGTGGGGGATTTTAACACCCCACTTACACCAATGGATAGATCATCCAAAATGAAAATAAATAAGGAAACACAAGCTTTAAATGACACGTCAGACCAGGTGGACTTAATTGATATTTACAGGACATTCCATCCAAAAACAACAGAGTACACTTTCTCCTCAAGTGCTCATGGAACATTCTCCAGGATAGATCATATCTTGGGTCAGAAATCAAGCCTCAGTAAATTGAAGAATATTGAAATCATATCAAGTATCTTTTCCTAACACTATGAGACTAGGTATTGATTACAGGAAAAAAACTGTAAAAACTACAAACACATGGAGGCTAAACAATACACTACTTAATAACCAAGAGATCACTGAAGAAATCAAAGAGAAAGTCAAAAGACACCTAGAAACAAGTGGCAATGAAAACATGACAACCCAAAACCTATGGGATGCAGCAAAAGCAGTTCTAAGAGGGAAGTTTATAGCAATACAATCCTACCTCAAGAAACAAGAAAAATCTCAAATAAACAACCTGGCCTTACACCTAAAGCAATTAGAGAAAGAAGAACAAAAAACCCCCAAAGTTAGCAGAAGGATAGAAATCATAAAGATTAGAGCAGAAATAAATGAAAAAGATATGAAGGAAATGATAGCAAAGATCAATAAAGCTAAGAGCTGGTTCTTTGAAAAGATAAACAAAATTGATAAACCATGAGCCAGACTCATCAAGAAAAAAAGGGAGAAGACTCGAATCAATAGAATGAAAAATGAAAAAGAAGTAACAACTGACACAGTAGAAATACAAAGGATCATGGGAGATTACTACAAGCAACTATAAATGGACGGGCAACCTGGAAGAAGTGGACAAATTCTTAGAAAAGCACAACCTTCTGAGACTGAACCAGGAATAAATAGAAGATACAAACAGACCAATCACAAGTACTGAAATTGAGACTGTGATTAAAAATCTTCCAACAAACAAAAGTCCAGGACCAGATGGCTCTACAGGCGAATTCTATCAAACATTTAGAGAAGAGATAACACCTATCCTTCTCAAACTCTTCCAAAATATAGCAGAGGGAGGAACACTCCTAAACTCATTCGACAAGGCCACCATCACCCTGATACCAAAACCAGACAAAGATGTCACAAAAAAAGAAAACTACAGACCAATATCACTGATGAACATAGATGCAAAAATCCTCAACAAAATACTAGCAAACAGAATCCAACAGCATATTAAAATGATCATACACAATGATCAAGTGGGGTTTATCCCAGGAATGCAAGCATTCTTCAATATATGCAAATCAATCGATGTGATAAACCATATTAACAGACTGAAGGAGAAAAACCATATGATCATCTCAATAGATGCAGAAAAAGATTTTGAAAAATCCAACACCCATTTATGATAAAAACCCTCCATAAATAGGCATAGAAGGAACTTACCTCAACATAATAAAGGACATATATGACAAACCCACAGCCAATATCATTCTCAATGGTGAAAAATTGAAAGCATTTCCACTAAGATCAGGAACAAGACAAGTTTGCCCACTCTCACCACTATTATTCGACATACTTTTGGAAGTTTTAGCCACAGCAATCAGAGAAGAAAAAGAAATAAAAGGAATCCAAATTGGAAAAGAAGAAGTAAAATTGTCACTGTTTGCAGATGACATGATACTGTACATCCTAAAGATGCTACCGGAAAACTACTAGAGCTCATCAATAAATTTGGTAAAGTAGCAGGATCCAAAATTAATACACAGAAATCTCTTGCATCCATTTACACTAACAATGAAAAATCTGAAAGAGAAATTAAGGAAACACTCCCATTTACCACTGCAACAGAAAGAATAAAATACCTAGGAATAAACCTACCTGAGGAGACAAAAGACCTGTATGTAGAAAACTATAAGACATTGATGAAAGAAATTAAAGATGATACAAACAGATGGAGAGATATACCATGTTCTTGGATTGGAAGAATCAACATTGTGAAAATGACTATACAACCCAAAGCAATCCAACGGTATTTTTCACAGAACTAGAACAAGAAATTTCACATTTGTATAGAAACACAAAAGACCCCGAATAGCCAAAGCAATCTTGAGAAAGAAAAGCAGAGCTGGAGGAATCAGGCTTCCTGACTTCAGACTACACTACAAAGCTACAGTCATCAAGACAGTATGGTACTGGCACAAAAACAGAAATATAGATCAAAGAAACAGGATAGAAAGCCCAGAGATAAAGCTGTGCACATATGTTCACCTCATCTTTGATAAATGAAGCAAGAATATACAATAGAGAAAAGACAGCCTCTTCAATAAGTGGTGCTGGGAAAACTGGACAGCTACATGTAAGAGAATGAAATTAGAGCACTCCCTAACACCATACACAAAAATAAATTCAAAATGGATTAAATACCTAAATGTAAGGCCAGACACTATAAAACTCTTAGAAGAAAATGTAGGTAGAATACTCTATGACATAAATCACAGCAAGATCCTTTTTGACCCACCTGCTCGAGAAATGGAAATAAAAACAAAAATAAACAAATGGGATCTAATGAAACTTAAAAGCTTTTGCACAGCAAAGGAAACCATAAACAAGATGAAAAGACAACCCTCAGCATGAGAGAAAATATTTTCAAATGAAGCAACTGACAAAGGATTAATCTCCAAAATATACAAGCAGTTCATGCAGCTCAATATCAAAAAACCAAACCACCCAATCCACAAATGAGCAGAAGACCTAAACAGACATTTCTCCAAAGAAGATATACAGATTGTCAACAAACACATGAAAGGATAATCAACATCACAAATCATCAGAGAAATACAAATCAAAACTACAGTGAGGTATCACCTCACACCAGTCAGAATGGCCATCATCAAAAAATCTACAAAAAATAAATGCTGGCAAGGGTGTGGAGAAAAGGGAGCCCAACTGTTGGTTGGAATGTAAATTGATACAGCCTCTATGGAGAACAATATGGAGGTTCCTTAAAAAACCACAAATAGAGCTACCATATGACCCAGCAATCCCACTACTGGGCATATACCCTGAGAAAACCATAATTCAAAAAGAGTCATGTACCACAATGTTCATTGCAGCTCTATTTACAATAGCCAGGACACGGAAACAACCCAAGTGTCCATCAACAGATGAATGGATAAAGAAGCTGTGGCACATATGTACAATGGAATATTACTCAGCCACATAAAGGAACGAAATTGAGTTATTCATAGTGAGGTGGACGGACCTAGAGTCTGTCATACAGAGTGAAGTAAGTCAGAACGAGAAAAACAAATACTGTATGCTAACACATATATACGGAATCTAAAAAAAACCCACAAATGGTTATTTAGAACCTATGGGCAGGACAGGAATAAAGACAGAAATGTAGAGAATGGACTTGAGGTCACTGGGAGGAGGGAGGGTAAGCTCGGATGAAGTGAGAGAGTGGCATGGACATATATACACTACCAAATGTAAAATAGATAGCTAGTGGGAAGCAGCCGCATAGCACAGGGAGATCAGCTCAGTGCTTTGTGTCCAACTAGAGGGGTGGGATAGGGAGGGTGGGAGGGAGACGCAGGAGGGAGGGGATATGGGGATATATGTATATGTATAGCTGATTCACTTTGTTATACAGCAGAAACTAACACAACATTGTAAAGCAATTATACTCCAATGAAGATGTAAAAATAAATAAATAAATGGAAACTGAGTCCCAGGGAGAGAAAATTTCAATTGCCCTCCAAACACCTATAAGCAAACGAAGGAGGCAGATGTGTAACTAGTACAAAGTGACAAGCATTAGAGCAGGGATATGTGCTGGGAACCTACGCACAATGAGAGGGCTGATGAAGTCTCTTTAGGCTTCTGGGGGATGGGCTGGACAAAGCCTTAAATTCCCCCAGATGCCACAGGGGGTCCGCTAGCATCATATTCTTTCTTCACTCCCTCTCTGTCTATGTCCCTCCCTCCCCTTCTGTGACCATGAGGGCTCCGGGTTGCCCACAACGGACCTGGGCTCTGAGTCTCTGGAGCAAGATGTGGGCCCTCACAGAATCTAGAGAGGCACAAGAGAAATGAGCTGGAACAACAGGCTGCCAGAAAGACAGCAGAGGTCATGTGACAGGACACTGTGGCATTCTACTCCTAGGAATATGTCCTGTAAATACAGTCACATACACACACACACAAAAAAAACCCCAAAAAACAAACAAATAAAAAAAAACACTGCAAAAGCAAAGCTTGGAAACCATCAAATCTCCCTGGATTCCAACCTTGCCAAACTTTGGTGTCCCTTCCTTCTAGGAAAATCAGTTCTATCAACTTTCTGAGCACAGACTTTGAAAACAAAAGCCTACTGGGCATTGTCTCCCTGGGTGCCCGGGTGGCTTCTGGTGTCAGCTGGCTGAGCAACACAGAACAGGGAATGACCCAGGGAATCAGAGGCCTGGTCTCTGCTCTGTATGGGGAGGCGAACGTCCCTATAACAGTGTAGAGGACGCTGCCCTGATCCCCTCGGATCTGTTTACTTGTGTCTGTGCGCCCATCCCCCAGGGTCTGAGGGCATGTCATCTAATGCCCTGCACCTGCGACTCTCTTTAGTCTTTGGGCTGCTGGAGCCACCTCTCAGGTACATGTGCACAGACACCTGGGTGCCAGGCTAGTGCTGGGCCATGGAAACCCAGCTACCCTGCCTCAAGTGGTATAATTGACATGGAGCTGAGGCTAAGATTTTGCCCAAAGCACAATCTTCTTCCCTTTTTCTCTTCTGCTCCCCCACTCCCTTACTGGTCTCTCTCTTAACCAGTTGCATGAACCCCCATCTCAGGGTCTTCTTTTGAAGGACGGACCCATGACAACCAGTGAGGACAAAACACAAATGCAGTCTGTTCCTGACGTTCCCCTCATGAATGCAGTGAATGTGTTCATTCAAAGCAGAGTTTCACAGCAGAAGGGACCCCTGAACCCACTCAGTCTCCTTCGTCTCGGTTGGGTAGACCGAATGACAAGCACAGGCCGAGGAGAGGTGGCTTGCTAGGGCACAGGTAAGAACAACCTAATGGGTTATTGCTGACCATGGGCTCAGGCCCCAGTGCAGCTCAGCTGCCCTGGATTAATGAGCCATCCTGGGGGTGAGGTGTCAGCAAAGCCAGGGTCCAGAATAAAGGAAGTGAAATCCCACTTAAACCGGCAAGGCCACAGGGCTGGATGGAACCTCCTAGATGACTAGTCCTTGATGGTGAAGGGGCTAGAAACCAAGGTGTGTGGCTCCAGAGCAGCTTACTCTCTGCAGGCCAGGTGCAAGGACCTGATCTTCCTAAGAGGAATGAAGAAGGCTTGACAGAGCAAGTGGGGATTGAGCTTTGAAGGATGAAAGAAGGTCACTAGTGAGAAAGGCAGAGGGAGCCCTCTCTTACTTACTGTGTGACCTTGGGCAAGTCATTTTACCTCTCTAAGCCTGGCTTTCCTTTTGTGTGGGATGAGGGCAGCAGCAGTTCTTAATTTGAAGAGTACTGTAAAGATTAACTAAGCTGTGCAGGTGAAGAGCTTAGCACAGGGCCTGACACATAGCAAATGCAGAGAAAGCATTAGCCATTATTGTCATGTTTATATGAGGAAGAGCTGTTGGAACTGAAGGTGTTTGGATTGTCTACTTGACAAAGACTTATGTGTGTATTTCAAGACCCAGACCAAATGGGAAGATCTCCTACTGTCCTCTTATTTCTTCTCCTTTCAACTTAGAATTGGCCATCCCCTCCTTAGGCATCCTTGTGTGTGCCCTGGAGTGGATGCTGTGCTGTGTTACCCAGACCTCAATTCTGGACAAGGCACTTGTTTTCGCAGATGCCTGGAGCATTGGCTGCAATGGCAGGATGGCTGCAGTCCTTTCTGGGAATTGCCTTCAGCTGGAGGCAGATGCCCTGTCCAAGCCCACACCCTTACTGGGAGTAGCCTACACTCTAGGGAATGGGAACAGGATAAAGGCCAGTCTTCTTGCCTCAGTTTGAGACAACTCTGTAGGGCCATCCAGCTCAGAGCTCCTCATAGGATTGGCTGAGGACTACTGTGACTACAGTATGTCTGCCCTCTGTCCAGTCTAGCTTCTGTCATTCCCTCACAAGTGTTAACCTGCTGCATGCAACCTAAAACACACCTCGTGCATTTTCTTTATGTCTGTTTGTTTCCTCCAATAATACTGGGGCCATTTGTTCTCCTTACCAGGGTCCCCAGCACCTAGCACAGAAAAACCATGTATTAAGGTTAGTCCAGGTGCTATCAGAGTCCAGAGGAGAAAATGCCCAGTTAAGAGGGGTGGCTTCCAGGTGGAGGTGACTTCTGAGCCAAGTCCAGTGCTAGCCCTGTGTGTGCCAACTTGACTGGCAAGAAAGGCACAGAGGGGGCTTCCCTGGTGGCGCAGTGGTTGAGAGTCCGCCTGCCGATGCAGGGGACACGGGTTCGTGCCCCGGTCCGGGAAGATCCCACATGCCGCGGAGCGGCTGGGCCCGTGAGCCATGGCCGCTGAGCCTGCGCGTCTGGAGCCTGTGCTCCGCAACGGGAGAGGCCACAGCAGTGAGAGGCCCGCGTACCGCAAAAAAAAAACCAAAAAAAAAACAAAGGCACAGAGGTCTCGGCTCAGATGAGGGGTTCCAGGACTGGTACCCATCAGTAGACTGCAGGTACCTGAAGAGGGTGGAGATTACAAGCTCCCAATGGCTTCCAAGGGACACCTAAGCTGCAGGATGAAGGATGAGAATTCACAGGGAGAGAAATGTGGGCAGCCAATTTCATTAGTGCAGAGTACGGCAAGATGGAGGGAGGCAAAGCTGACCCTGGAGTCTCAAGCCCACGTGGGCAGGAAGAAGGCGGCCCAGGTATCTCTGACACAGCTTCTGGCAAAGAGAGTATGGGGAGGAAGGATGAATCCTTTGCAAACACACATATAGAGCTGAGAAGTTTGGGGAGAGCTCTTCACACAGACTGGACAGACATTTGGTAAAGAGTTGGAACTTGGAGCCAACTGGATAAAGTAGAGGGAGAAGAGAAGAAGGCTAAAGATCTGACCTGGGGTGGGGGAAGGGATGGGGCACTGATGGCTGAGAGGGGAGGGTCGAGGGGAAGAGACACAGAGGAGGACAGCGAAGGAGATCTCAGAAGTCAGAGGAGTCAAATGTTACTTGAACGTCAAGGAGGCTGAGGCCAATGGGAGCCACAGGTTGGTTTGGCGAGGCCCCTGGTGGCCTTGGGGGGCCTGGTTAGGGCACTGATTGAGAGCACAGGTTTTAGAGTCAGAGCTGGGTTCAGGTTGTAGATCCTTTACTTCCTGCCTGTGTGACCTTGGGCAAATCACTTAACATCTCTGGTCTACTAACGGACACAATAGTTAGAAAAGCACTTGGCACAGTGCCTTGCCGTGGATAGGGCCAGTCACCAGCAGCTTCTGTGCAAGGTGCGGGCAAGGAGATGAGGATGCTTAAGAGAGAGCCAGGGCGAGAAGGGCTTTGCAAGGCTGGGGGTGGGGTTTGCTGCTTCATGGACAGACCCAGGAATGGACAGAGCTGAAGCTTCAAATGTGGGCAGGGGTAGCTCCTCCTGGAGGCGTGGCAGGTGCACAGGTGCAGAGAAAGAGGAGTAGCAACCTTGTGTCCCTCCAGGCTCTCAGGAGGCAGGCCCCTCATTGGCAGTGACATGAAGCCAGTTCCCCTTATCATGGGTCTGCTCATGGCCATAAAAATATGGGATGACACTAGATTTGGTCATCAAGTAAATGGGATAAAGAAATAATTGGAAAATGGATCCCTGCCCAGAAGGAGTGGAATTTTTCCCTGCACTATTGTTGTCTGTGCCCTGCTCTCTGAGTGATCTGCAGAGCCAGTCAAGTAAGTATGTCAGGCTTAGGTGTGATGAGAAACTCTGCCTTGAAAAGAGCCTGAAATTACCCGTGACAGTGGAATAGCCTTTGTCTCCTGAAGGGAAGGAGGAAGAAAGACCCTGAGTGTTCCCTGGGGGTGGGAGGGGAGGGAAGGAAGGAGCCCCTGAATGTTAAACGGGCACCATCATGCCTTCCCTGGTCAGGCAAGGCTCACAGCCTCACCTGGGGAGGGGCCGGGGGGCTGGGATGGGGGGACGCTCAGGCTTGGCGGAGGAGGTGGCCGCTATGAGGTGCACACGCTTTTGCTTGCAGGTCAATTCATCCGTCTCTTGGCCCCTGCAACTGATGTCCTCATACTGGACCCTTGGCACACGCTGCAACCCAAAGCTCTTCCTTGGACTCTTGGGAGGTTAGGGAGGTGGGGTGACGATTATCCAAGACAGCCCTGGGAGGAAGAGCTGGCTTTCTAGTGGACAGGGTATGCGGAGGATAGGTGGGAACCCTCCCTTCCCATACCCCCAAATCTTTTACAAAGAACCCAAAGTGTTGTATGGAAATGTCACTCTGATGTGCCTCTCTGTGGCTTCAGACCTGGTCTCCAGCCAACCCTCATCCCGCCACACCCAGGGGCTCACAGCCCAGACTCCCACTCACCGCCCCCACGGTCCATTGTCAAAGGCACCCAAGTAGAAACCGTGCTTTCTTCTTCTACTGTGCCTTCTGGGCAGCAAGCGCTGTATTAGGCACCGCTGGTGTTTAAGCCATTTTCTCTTCCTGCCTCCAAAAACGAGTCAGGAGCATCCCCACACAGAGCATCCCAACTTCAGTCAAACACACGGGACAGGACCTCAGTTTTTCCATCTCTAGATGAGAACAGTGTGCCCCACAGGCTGGTGGACGTCGATAGCATCAGTCTCACTTCCGGCACTTGTTCAAACTACAGAGTCCTGGGTCTTGCTCCAGAGCCACAGAGCCAGAACCTCAGAATCAGAATACCCAGATACTTGACATGAAGGAAAAAGTCTCTACTTAGAGTGTCATATTCCCAGCTAAAGATAGATTGCCTTACATGAAATGGTCACATGCCAAAAAGTTACAAAACAGTCCTTGTCTTTACAAAAAAAATGGAAAACATTGAAATTCTCCAAATAAGATATGCAAGGATTTGTTGATGCTACACATGGAGAACAAAAAAAATTTACTAGAAGATGAAGATAAAAGTAGAATGAGCAATTCGGTAATGGAGCAAGGAGGGATTTTAACAGAATTCATTTTTCATCTGCATTTGATATCCGTGAAAATGAATCATTGGCCATGTAGCAAAAAATAAAAAAGTAAAAATGCAATACACTTGTGCACATGCATTAGTGGCTTTATGTGCAATAAAGGAAATGGAAGGGGAGAGAAAACTGGATTAGAGTCATCAGGATGTGGTAGATCCCTCCTGCCTGCTGCCGGAGCACATAATTCTATGTCCATCCTCCCTCGACCACTGTGTGAGCTGTCTCTTTTGCTGGGATTGCCCATCGAGTTTGCATCTGCGCTCGTGAAAGGTTTTACTGAGTAACACGTGCCTCTTCATTGAAAACCTCACCGTAGGAGCATCCCACCCTGCCCTCGTCACATTAATGTGAAAGTTGTTCTCAGCGCTGACCCCATCCTTTGGCTTCTCAGGGCACATGGCCAGTGTGGAGACCTCAACTGCCCTCACAAAAGAGGTACCCACGTTGTACCTGGGAGCATGTGGACTGCACTGGCAGGAATCTGTCTGTCTGATGCATTCTCCAAATGATTCTCGTACACATCAAGTGGGGGAAGGCATGGACGAGATGTCTGAGATCTGTGGCAGTCTTGTAGTTTTCACTGCCTTGCTGGCTGGAGCCCTTATGGGTCCTCCCACCTGCTCCTTGTCCGTCCCTAGCCCTCTCTCCAATGCTCCTGCAGAGGCTGTTCCATCACATTATCTCTAACCATCACTCTAACCCCAGTTCGAAATCCAGCTACAGCCGTGACCCAGCCCCTGCCCCACTGCAGCCAGGTCCCCCATTCCCTTTTCTAAATTACAGGAAAATTCACACTTTATTGGTGTCTGAATTTTAACAAATGCATATAGTCATGTAATCATCCCATAATCAAGATACAGAACAGTTCCAATTCACCCCAGGATGACCTGGCGCTGTCCCATGGTAGTCATTTTCTCCCTTAGCCTCTAGCCCCTGACAACTGCTGATTTGTTCCTATAATTTGCCCTTTTCAGAATGTCATAATGTCTATGACATTTTCCAAACTGTCATAGCATCATACAATGTGTACCCCTTTGAGCCTGGCTTCTTTTCCTCAGCATAAGGCACTGAATTTCATCAGGTTGTTGAATCTATCAGTTGTTCATTTCTCTTTATCGCTGAGTCGTATTTCACTGTGTGGGTGCACCACAAGGTGCTCATTCCTTCGTCAGATGAAAGACATGTTGGGTTGTTTCCAGTTTGGGGTGATATACACACACACACACACACACAAAGCAATGAGAGAATCATTTTGTTTGCATGTGTGTGTGTATACCCAAGTATTTATGTATATGACACGTATATTTGTACTCGTGTGTTTATACACACAGCAATGTACCAGAGTTGCAGTGCCTCCCCAGCAGTTTTTTTTTTTTTTTTGTCGTTCTATTAGGGCATAGTCATCTTCCACTGTGGTCTTGGTCTTGCATTTCCCTAAGGACTAATGATGCTAAGCATCTTTTCATATGCTTACTTGCCATCCATATGTTTTCTTTCATGAAGTATCCAAATCTTTTGCCTATATAAAATTGGATTGCTTGTTTTCTTACACTGAGTTTTGAGTTCTTTTTATGTTCTGAAACAAAAGATTTTTCAGAAATGTGTTTTGCAAACATTTTCTCATATTCTGGATTTGTTCTTTCATTCTCCGAACAGTGTCTTTCACTGAGCAGAGGTTCTTAATTTTAATGATGTCCGATTTATCAAAAAAAATTTTTTTGGATGAATCATGTTTTGGTTGTCGTATTAAGAAATCTTCGCTAACCCAGGGTCATGCATATTTTCTCTTATGTTTTCTTCTGGAAATTTTATAGTTTTAGTTATTATATTTAGGCCTCTGTTCCATTTTCCTTGAGATTTTCTATGTAGACAGTCATGTCATCTGACAATAAGACTATAAGACAATAAGTTCTCTTTCAACTTTTCCAATCTCTATGCCTTTTATGTCTTTATCTCACCTTACTGCACTGGCTAGGAACTCCAAACAATGTTAAATACGAGTGGTGAGAGTGGACACCTTTTCCTTGTTATTAATCTCAGAGGAAAGCTTCCCATTTTTCACCTTTAAGCAAGATGTTTGTTTTTTGTAGATGTCCTTAATCAGGTTAAGGATGCCCCTTTCTGTTCCTAGTTTGCTGAGAGTTTTCTTTTTATTATGAATGGGTATTGAAACTTGTTACATGCTTGTCCTGCATCTTTTTTGATTATCATACTTGTTTTCTTCTTTAGTCTCTTGATTTAGTGAATAACTTTGATTGATTTTTTAAATACTGAACAAACCTTGCGTTCCTGGGATAAATCCCAAATGGTTATAATATAGTATCCTTTTACTATTGTGTTGAATTCACTTTGTTATTGGAGGATTTTTGCATCTATGCTCATTTTTTCATTCCTGATATTGGAAATTTCTGTCTTTTATTCTATTGGTCAGTTTGGCTAGAGATTTATCAATTTTATTGATCTTCTCAAAGAAATAGCTTTTGGTTTAATCAATTCTGTTATTTTCAATTTGTTGTTTCAGTGAAACAATTTGATTGTTTTCTGATTTTATCTTTATTATTTTCTTCCTTCTACTTGATATGGGTTTAATTTGCTCCAGTTTTTCTAGGTTCTTAAGGTGGAAGCTTAGATTATTTATTTGAGACATTTTCTTCTAATATAACCATTTAATGCTATAAATTTCCCTAGAAAGGTTACTTTTGCTGCATCTCATAAATTTTTGATATATTATGTTTTCATGAAATTAAAAATATTTTCAAATTTCCTTAGTGATATCATCTATGACCTATAAATTGCTTTAGAAGTACATTGTTTAATTTCCAAATATTTAGGGTTTTCCTAGATATTTTTCTGTTATTGATTTCTAATTTAATTTTGTTAGGACAGAGAAAATACTTTGTATAATTTCAATTCGGTTAAAAATCTTAAGCTTTTTTCCTCCCAAATGGTCCAGAATATGTTTTATTGTGATAAGTGTTCCATGTGCAAACCAAAAGAATGTATATTATGTTGTTTTGGGTCAATTAAGTCAAGCTTTTTTTTTTTTTTTAAATTAATTAATTATTTTTGCTGTATTGAGTCTTCGTTTCTGTGCGAGGGCTTTCCTCTAGTTGTGGCAAGCGGGGGCCACTCTTCATCACAGTGCATGGGCCTCTCACTATCGCGGCCTTTCTTGTTGCAGAGCACAGGCTCCAGACGTGCAGGCTCAGTAATTGTGCCTCATGGGCCCAGTTGCTCCGCGGCATATGGGATCTTCCCAGCCCAGGGCACGAACCCGCTTCCCCTGCATTGGCAGGCAGACTCCCAACCGCTGTGCCACCAGGGGAGCCCAATTAAGTCAAGCTTTTTAATAGTGTTATTCAGGTCTTCCATGTCCTTACTAATTTTCTATCCACTTTTTCTATTAATTACTGTGAGAGCAGTGTGAAGTCTTCAAGTACAATTGTGTATTTCTCTGTTCAGTCCAATCAGTTTTCCTTGCATGTGTTTTGAAGCTTTGTTGTTAGGTACATACATAGTTAAGGTTTAATTGATCCTTTTATCATTATATTATGTCATGCTTTATGCATGATAATATTCCTTGTTCTGAAGACTACTTTGATATTAATGTAATCATTCCAGTTTTCTTTTGATTAATATTTGCATGGCATATCTTTTTCCATTGTTTTACTTTCAACATACTTATGTCTTTTACCTAAAGTATTCTTTTTCTTGAAGACAGTATACGGTTGGGTCTTTAAAAAAATTCAATCTGACAACCTCTGCTATGTAACTGGGATTTAGATCATTCATATTTAGTGTCACTCTTGACATGGTTAGATTTAGTTCTACCGTTTTATTATTGGTTTTCTGTTTGTTTCTCTTTTTCCCTTCCCTGCTTTCTGCTTTTTGCATTCTTTTGATTATTTGAATATTTTTTAGTATTCAATTTTAACATATTGGCTTTTTACCTATGTCTGTATTTTTTTTCTCTTCTTTTGGTGGTTGCTCTAGAGAATATAATGCACATAACTGTTATTAGTTTCCTGGGGCTTCTGTAACAAAGTACCGCAATCTGGGTATCTTTAACAACAGAGATTTATTTTCCCACAGTTCTGAAGGCTTGAAGCCCAAGATCAAGGTGTTGGCAGGGCCATGCTCCCTCTGAAAGCAGTATGGAAGGATCTCTTCCAGACTCTCTCTTAGCTTGGTGGTTCCTGGGCTCTAGGCAGCACAACTCTGATCTTTACATGGCATTCTCCCTGTGTCTGTCTTTGTGTCCAAATTTCTACTTTCTTTTTTCTTTTTTTTTTTTTTTTTTTGCGATACGCAGGCCTCTCACTGTTGTGGCCTCTCCTGTTGCGGAGCACAGGCTCCAGACGCACAGGCTCAGAGGCCATGGCTCACAGGCCCAGCCGCTCCGCGGCATGTGGGATCTTCCTGGACCGGGGCACGAACCCGTGTGCCCTGCATCAGCAGGTGGACTCTCAACCACTGCGCCACCAGGGAAGCCCTCTACTTTCTTTTTTAAGGACACAATCATATCAGATTAGGGCCCACCCTAATGCCCTCATTTTAACTTGATTACCTCTATAAAGATCTTATCTGTAAATAGGGTCACATCTGAGGACTTCAAACAAATTCCAGGGAGACACAGTTCAACCCACAACAATCACTAACCTTTTGTAGTTTATTGAGAGTTAATATTTTAGCACTTCAAACAAAATGTAGAAGTAACTATACAGGTCATTTACCCTCCCCCACTGGCCTTCATGTTATAGTTGTCATATGTTTTACATGTCTTACATGAAAACTACTCCAGATACCATTGTATTTTTTGCTTTGAGCAGTCATAAATATTTTAAAGAACTTAAGAGGGGAAAATATTTTCTATTTATACAGATATTTGCATTTGTTTTGCTCTTCCTTCATTCCTGAAGTCCCCAGTTTCTCTTTGGTATCATTTCCCTTCAGCCCAAAGAACTTCCTTTATCATTTCCTTTAAAGCAGGGCTGCTGGTGATAAATTCTCTTAGTTTTCCATTATCTGAGAATATCTTTATTTTGTCTTCATTCCTTAAGGGTATTTTCACTGAATATAGAATTCTGGGTTGGAAGGTCTTTGCACTTTAAAGATATTGTCTTACTGTCCTTTGACTTCTGTGATCATTCAAATCATTGTTCTCCTGTAAATAATGTGTAATTATTTTCTGACTACTTTCGAGATTTTTTCTTAGTCTTTGACTTTTAGTAGTTTTAGTTTGATGTGTCTGGGATGGTTTTCTTTGAGTTTATCCAGTTTATGTGCTTCTTTTCATTTATGCCTTTTCCCAATTTGAGACATTTTGACCATTATTCCTTTAAATTTGTTGTGCACTAATACGTTTCTCCTCTTCTTCTAGGACTTCAATGACACAAACATTAGAACTTTCATATTGTTCCTCAGGTCCTTAAGGTTGTTTATCTTTTCAATCTTTTTTCCTCTTTTCTGTTCTTCAGATAGTGTAAGTTTAATTGACATTTTCAAGTTCATTAACTTCTTCCTCTATCACTTCCATCTTGCTTATTGAAATTTGTCCAGTGAGTATTTTACGTCTGATATTACATTTTAATTTTTTATAGTCTCTATTTCTCTGATGAGCATTTTTCCATTAATTTTAAGTGTGTTTACCACTCAGTGTTGTTATTATACTTGCTTTAATATCTTTGTCTGATAATCCAATATGTGCATCGTCTATTGCCTCACTCCAAATAGAGCAGCACAGAACTTACCTCAGTATCTTCACCATCCCCAATTCCAGAAGTTTTCCAGTCTTTAAAAAAGGTTTTAACAGCCCAAGTCTCAGCCCCAGTCAAAAAGTTCCTATCAAGAGCTTCCCACAGAGCTGACTCAATGCCCCGTACAATCATCGTCTGGCCCTTAGGTCTGTAAATATCGTTGACCAGGAAGGCTCTGTTCTTGTTCTGAAGTTCCTGTTCCAACTTCTCCATATTCTGGGCCTTCCTCAAGGTCTGAGAGAGTCTTACCAAGATGGCCAGTGGCTAGGTTGAAAACAGTTCTGCCTGGCATCAGGGCACATGAGATAATTCTCCTGGCAGTGTGGACTGGAAGACCTCAGGCAGCCACATCCCGTCCAGCCCTTGACTGTCACCCCTTCGCTCTCTGAGAGTCCAGCCTCCCAAGTTCAGGCCCCACTTCAGCCGGATCCGTTTCTGCTGCTCTGCATCATCCTCAACCTCCTTCCTGGCAGCTTCTGTTCTTCTCCTCAGAACAGCCAGGGAGGTTGCCGCCTCACATTTTAACTTGCAGAGAGATCACAACCCTTGCCCTGAATCCTCGCTCTGTGAAGCCAGGAGATCTGGCTCTCTGCCCTCTCTGGAACTCAGTCCCAGCTTGGTTAGAACGTATCTCAGCAGCCGAGGAGACTGTGAAACTTTCTTCCTCTATGCCTGTGAGAGCCCAGCAGAGAGGAAAGGGGCTGGAGAGGGACCAGGTGAGAGACAGATCTAGGTCTAGTGGGCTTCGCTCTGGGAAGTCTGCTCACCCCCTTCAATGGTAACTGCGCTCTTGTGAGCAGAGAGCCATATGCTGACACATCCATGTGGAAAGCCAAGCAAGTCATGCGGACATATCCACAATACCCTGACTTTCTGAGGCCCTCAGGACCCTCACCTTCTGAGTCACCCTTCTGCTGCTGTTTATCTTCTGTTTTCCAGGGTAAGGCAGGAGGTAGCAGGTGGCTTCTTCCTAGAGCTGCTTTCTGAAACCTGAGATATTTGTCAGAGATTTTGGGGGGAGTCAAAGCAATGTCTTGTGGTGAGCTCTGTGTAGAGGCCACCCACCTGGGACCCTCTCCCCCCTGGCAGCCCGTTCCCAACATTTTCAATGCCCAGTTGCTGCTTACTTCCTATGCCAATTCAGTCCCGTACTCACATGGGAGCTTTGGGGCCAGGCCCTCGGTGCAGAGGGCAATCAGTCTTGGTCTCTGCTCTCAGAGATCACACACCCTGACTCACTTTGGTGATGGCCCTCAGGTGGTTCTGTGCTACCAGCTTTCTGTCTGGAGCAGTGGTTCTCAGAGTGTTCTCCCAGGACCAGCAGTATCAGCATCATCTGGACCCTTGTCAGAAATGCAAATTCTTGGGCCCGACCCCAGACTTAGAAATAAGGAGATCACGGGGTAGAGCGCAGCAAAATGTGTTTTAACAAGCCCTCCAGGTGAAGCACTGCTCAAGGACTGAAGAGAAGGTGAAGGGACAGAACTAGGAGATGGCTGGGGCAGAGACCTCAGGGCAAAGTGTGTCAACTGGAAGGGCTCCATCTCAGAATGCCATCTTGTGTCTCTGCACATGAACTGCTGTGCAGTTAAGGTACATTCACTACAGGTCCCCTCTGGAGCCTCGTCTCCCTGCCTATAGCCTGGGTCTAGGGACAAATCAGGACTTCTATGCTCCATGTACTGCACTTCTCACCTCTGAAGCCTAGATCTGTTCCCCATGGCCTGTCAGGTATGAGAGACCTAGATCTCCTGGTCCAAACATCCAGAGAAGGAAAGGCAGTTAGTCCTGGCCTCACAGCAGTTTCATGATTCAGCTGCCTAGAGAGTCCTAATCTTCTCTCTTGTCTCGAACTCACCCCTTGAAGTGAGGACATCCTGGAGCCTCTGGATCCAAGTCCTTCTGCATAATCTGGGTGTTGAGAATCTAGGCAAGGAGAGTGAATGGGGGTGGGGAGGGATGGTGAGAAGGAAGACAGGGAAGATGACATGGGGGAACTTATAATCACTTGGCCAGCCCCCCACAGGGACCATCTCAGTCTGCGTGGACAGTCCAGCCTCGAGGCTCAGAGAGCAGGTTAAGATAAAATCTGATGCAACCCGGATTCCAAAGCCTGCCAGGGGGTCTCAGTGGCTTAGGCCGTGACTGGATGATGTCTTGGAGAAACCTGGGCAGACTGAAGACAGCTTGAGAGGTTAGAACCTACGAAGGACTGGGAGAATCATCAGATCTGGGCACAGAGAACTGAAGGGCAGATCCCACAGAGCAGAAACGTGGTGGGTCAGGGAGGAAGAATTCCTGGGTCCTGAGTCCCGGAGCTCCTCTGCTAGAAGTTGAGCAGCTTGCTGAGGATGTTGAGCTGGAAGTTGGCCTTCCTGTCTTGTCCTGGATCCATGGCGCCCTGTGTCCATCAGGAGCATAGCCTCCTACACAGACTGCTAGGAACTATGCTTGAACTCTGATTCAAATACAGCCAATCAGGGGCGCTGATCATCATCACATAGCTGTGGTATTTCCCAGAACTGATACATTATCAGACAACAATAAAGAACTTGAACTTTGGTGAACTTTGAGAACTTATTGTGGACACGGTCTCCATGTAGCTTCCTGAAATGTTGAAAATAACCTGTGGACATTCCCTCACTGGCGTCTCAGAGCTATACGTACTGGAAACTACTACAGTAAGGGAGAAGTCAGGAATGACTCTAAGATTCCTAGTCTGGAAGATAGACTCGTGCCCTGAGAGACGGGTGTAGGGCACAAACAGGACTGGGGAAGTGCTGAGTTTAGCTTTAGACATGGAAAAGTAGAGATGAAGGAGGAACCTTCAGAAGGAAGCCTGCAGGAGGCAATTGGGAAAGATTTGTATCTTCTAAAATGTAAGTGGCTAGGTTTGCGAGATGATATCAGGCCGGGAAATAGAGATTATGGAGTCATTGCGTGCAGGTGGAGCCCTTAAAAATGGGTGAACTCCCCAGGGCAGTTTGGGAAGTCTTCTAGGAATTGGTGGTGGTGGTGGCAGGGGGATGCCAATGTTGAAAATGAAAGAGTTGTTCGTTTTCTCAGTCCAGGTCTCCATCCAAATTCACCTGGTGGTAGCAATCTGGGTGCCAAGAAGATGAATATTAAAAAATTTGGAGAGTGTTATGGGTTGAATCATATTCCCTCAAAAGATACATTAAAGCCATAAACGCTGGTACCTGTTAATGTGACCTTATTTGAAAATAGGGTCTTTTGTAGATGAAATCAAGTTCAGATGAGATCATTAGAACATTACTGGTGTCCAAAATTACTGGTGTCCTTGAAAGAAGAGAGAAATTTGGGGAGTTCCCTGGTGGTGCAGTGGGTAAGACGCGGAGCTCCCAATGCAGGGGGCCTGGGTTGGGGAACTAGATCCCATATGCATGCCACAACTAAGAGTTTGCATGCCGCAATTAAGCAGCCTCTACGCTGCAATGAAAGATCCCGCATGCCGCAACTAAGACCAGGCACAGCCAAAATAAATAAATAAATACATATTAAAAAAAAAAAAAAAGGAAGAAGAGAGCAATTTGGACACAGATACACAGGGAGAATGCCATGTAACGATGGAGGCAGAGATTGAAGTGAGGCTTCAAGCCAAGAAACGACAACCAGAAACTAGGAAGAAGCAAGGAAGAATTCTCCCCTACAGGTTTCAGATGGAGTATGGCCTTGCCAACACTTTGATTTTGGACTTCTAGCCTCCAGGACTGTGAGATAATAAATTTCTGTTGGTTTAAGCCACCCAGTTTGTGGTACTTGGTTATGATAGCCTTAAAATTCTAATATAGAAGGAGGGACCTCCTTTTTCTGAAAAGTGCTCTAGTCTGCCCCCGTGCAGAGTGAAATAACAATGGCTAACATTTATTGATCACTTAGAATGTACTAGGTGCTGTTCTGAGTATTTCACATGATTAACTCAATCCTATGATGAGACTATTCTTATTATCCCCACTTTACAGATGTTAAATGTAAGTGGCTTGCCTGAGGTCATCCAGCTAGTTCCTGGAAGAGCTGGAGTTTGAACTTAGTGCCCTGTGGTTCCAAAACCCTTGTTGTTTCTAGACCAGACTGGCTTTCTATTAGTCCCAGCCTGCCTTTAATCCCTGGACATTATGCTTGACCCCATATCAGCTCAGTTCCAGTGTGGAGACAACCTTGAGCAAGCAGGATAGTAAAAGCCAGAGGAAAGATGCAAGATAGAAGTAAGGGGAAGATGAAGGAGGAAGGAGAGGGAAGAACAAGAGGGGGAAACAGAACCTCTCACCCAGCTTCCTCAGAATCAGAAAATAAACCATCAAGGAGTGCTTGGAGACTGACTCGGAAAAACAAAATCAAGGGGGCATGGTGGAGCATACCTGTGAATCCTGAAGCAGGGATAGGGAGAAAAGCTGAGAAGAGAAGGACCAGCTCAGCAGGAGAGGGCACAGGAAGAAGAAAGGTCTTAGGTGATGCAGAGAAGGGCGAGAACTGTCCCCAAGCCCTCATTCTCTCTAGATAGTTTGAAGTCTATCCCAGCCTTCACATGTGGCAAGCTATCTTCTCTACAAAGTCCAATAAACATTCACTGATATATTCAACAAACACCTGCATTTGTTGTTCCTGAGACCTGGCTGATGAGGTAAGAACAGATCTCACATTGGTCCCTTCAGGTTTCTCTAGAGTAGGAGTCTCCAAGGGGTAGACTGTGTCTGTGTCAGCTCCCTATATGCCTGTTACTTCTTCCCTCTTTAGTTCCAGACTCTGCTGTGGCAATGGTCCCAGTGTTGCTCAGAATAAATCTCTGCTTCTCGATCTACTGAAGCCACCTCTTGCTGGAAGTGTGCTGTTGGCACTAGGAACTCCAGTGGCCAAGTTAAAGGCATTCAGTTCTCCACTGCCTGGACCACCATTGCTTCGTCAAGATAATAATATCCTCTATCACTACTATGAATGAATATTGTTCAAATCATGCAATAAGACACAGAATAAAGGAATACAAGAATAAAGAAATAAAAAAAGACAAAGAATTATAATCTATAGGTGATCTTATCAACTTCACAAAATTCACAACAAATATAGGGTTTAAGATTAACAGAATGACCAGATATAAAATCAACATACAAGAACCAATAGCATTTCTATATATCAGCAATAATCAGTTAATAATACAATAGGAAAGAAGACAATCAAAACTATAGTAAAAAAAAAAAAAGCAAACAGCGAATAACAAACAAAAACTGTAATGTATCTTGGAGTTAACCTAGCCAAAAATGTATAATAAACTTATGTAAAAAATTTTAAAAATTTATTGAAGAAATTGAAAGAAGATTCAAATAAACGAATTAGCCCAATATTGTAAAAAATAATTATTATTCCCAAATTAATATATACATTTAATGTAATCCTAATGAGATTGCCAACAAAATTTTTAATGCAACTTGGCAAATTGATATTAAAATTAATCTGGAAGGCTAAGTGGGCAAGAAGCATTAAGATAATTCTGAAAATAAGAATAATGAGGAAAAGTAACTGTATCAGATAAGAAGACATATTACAAAGTTATTTAACTCTAAAATTACAGTATTGAGCAGATTTTGGTAAATGGATAAATGGAATAGGATAGAGAACATATGTATACATGGGAATTTATTATGTGTTGGAGCTTCGCATCATAAATCAATGAGGTAAAGATAGAGTCCTAATAAATGATATTGGGATAATTGACTAGCCATATGGAAAAAAAATAAGTTAGATTTTAACTTCATACTGTAAACAAACAAAACATTCCAAGTAGATTAAGGACTTATTTGTAAAATAATAATATTAATTAGAAATGGTGGAATGGGTAAAGGGAGTCAAAAGGTATAAACTTCTAGTTATAAAATAAATAAGTCATGGGGATGTAATGTACAGCATGGCAAATATATAATAATACTGTATTGCATATTTGATAGTTGCTAATAGAGTAGATCTTTAAAGTTCTCATCACAATAAAAAAATTCTGTAACTATGTATGGTGATGGCGATGGATGTTAACTAGACATTATGGTAATCATTTTGCAATATATGCAAATACCAAATCATTATACACTTGAAACTAATATAATGTTATATGTCAATTATACTGCAATAAAAAAATATTAGAAAATAATACAGGAAAATATTTTTATGGTTTAGGGCAGGGGTTTCCAACCCCCCAGCCCACAGACCGGTACTGGTCCGTGGCCTGTTAGGAACCGGGCCGCACAGCAGGAGGTGAGTGGCGGAAGAGCCCTGTATTTACAGCCACTCCCCATTGCTCACATTACCGCCTGAGCTCCATCTCCTGTCAGATCAGAGGCGGCATTAGATTCTCACAGGAGTGCGGACCCTACTGTGTACTGTGCACGCGAGGGGTCCAGGTTGCGCTCTCCTTATGAGAATCTAATACCTGATGATCTGAGGTGGAGCTGAGGCAGTGACGCTATCGCTGGGGAGCAGCTGCAAATACAGATTATCATTAGCAGAGAGGTTTGACTGCACAGAGACCGTAATAAATCAGTTGCTTGCAGACTCATATCAAAACCCTATCAGTGAGTGGCAAGTGACAATTAAGCTGCATCTTACGGAGTAGGCTGGACATAAGCAACACACTTCGGGTGTCACTGTCTCCCATCACCCCTGGATGGGACCATCTAGCTGCAGGGAAACAAGCGCAGGGCTCCCACTGATTCTACATTATGGTGAGTTGTATAATTATTTCATTATAAATTACAATGTAATAATAATAGAAATAAAGAGCACAATAAATGTAATGTTCTTTAATCATCCTGAAACCATCCCCCCAGCCCTGGTCTGTGGAAAAATTGTCTTCCACAAAACAGGTCCCTGGTGCTAAAAAATTTGGGGACCGCTGGTTTAGGGGTGGGAAAGACTTTTAAATAAAACACATGAAGAAAAATTTACAGAAATAAACTGGTAAATATGACATGAAAATGAATAACTTTGCCATGCCAAAAGAAAACATAAAGTTAAAAGACGTGTAACGAGGGCTTCCCTGGTGGTGCAGTGGTTGAGAGTCCGCCTGCCGATGCAGGGGACACGGGTTTGTGCCGCGGTCCAGGAAGATCCCACGTGCCGCAGAGAGGCTGGGCCCGTGAGCCATGGCGCTGAGCCTGCCCGTCTGGAGCCTGTGCTCTGCAACGGGAGAGGCCACAACAGTGAGAGGCCTGCGTACCGCAAAAAAAAAAAAAAAAGACATGTAATGAAATGAAAAAGCATATTGGCAACAGATATAGCAAAAATTTAATATACAAAATATATGGAGGACTCCCACAAACCAAGAAGAAAAAGGGCACAATTCAATAGAAAAATGAGCATTGGATACAAACAAGCAATAATAAAATAGAAAGTACAAATGTCCAATAATCATATAAAAAGATGGCTAACCTCACTAGCAATCAGGGAAATCCAAAGAAAAATAATGGTGAGAGATATTTTCAACCATTGTATTGGTTAAAATCAAAGCTGGACAGTATAAGTGTTAGTGAGAGAGGGTATGAAGAAATGTATTCTTTGTATACTGATACAGGAAACAAATTGTACAGGCAAGTACAGAAGACAATTTCACTTTTATAACTAAAAATGCTCATATCTGTGACTCTGCATTCTATTTCTAGGGCTCTACCATAGAGGAACATGCACAAGGAATACCCATGCCCAAGGAGCAGCTCCAGAGGTGTTTATACAGCATTCTTGGTGACAGAAGAAAACTGAAGTAGCCTAACTGTTCATCAGGAAGAGAATGAATAAAGTCAATAGGGCACATACACTAGTAGAATGCATTCATTGGACTTAGAAGTTAAAAGCAGTGAAGTAGATCAGTGGGTCTCAAACTTTTGAGCTCAGGACCCCTTTACCATTTTAAAAATTATTGTGAATCTCAAAAAGCTTTTGTTTATGTGGGTTATATCTACTAATATTTACAACATTAAAAACTCAAGGCTGAGAAATTTTTAAAATATTTATATATCAATTCATTAAAAAATAAACCCATTACATGTTAACATAATACTTATAATAATATAAACAACATTTTAATGAAAAATAGTTATATTTTCCAAAACAAAAAAACTTAGTGAGAAGAAAGAAATGGGGAAGCAGGAAAGCCAATACAGGGGTGTGTTATTAAGCCAATGACTGCTTTGGGCAATTGGGGCTCAGGTGAATTGGGGAACCCCTGAGAAACCACGTAGGATATACCATAAAATCGTGTGCTGGAGACCTGCAAGTGTGGAATATTGATCCACTGGCTCCCATCTCCCATTGGTCAAGGATTGCCCTGGGGAGGGTTAACTCCTTGGCGCTTCCAGGTTTACCAGCACACCAGAATGCCTGGGACAGAAAGGAAGACATGTGAGGTGCAACTGAGGCAAAGCTGTCAGGCTACACCTGGGAGCTGCTGTTTGCCACAGCAACTGTTGTGCAGAACGCTGGCCAAGACGATGTGAGATGGGGCCTCAAAGACTCAAAGACATCCAACACATTGCGTGGGAAAACCAGGCTGCAGAATAATGCATACAGCAAGATACCATTTATGTAAAAATCAAAACTACCAAAATAATAGTATATATTTTCTGGGGATATAATATATTCTTTAAAATAGATTTACACATATATGTGTATATGTGCATATGTGTGTATAAGTATGTGTTCCATACATATATATAAGTGTAAGACTACTAAAAAATGTTGGATTTATATGTACCTACTTTGGAGGCAAGAGATCTGGATTGGAGATAGGGATGTCTAAGAGAATGTTACTTTTTTCTGTAATTTGCTAACCTTTCTTTCTCCCCCAAGCTTTAAAAACAGAAGAATAGAAACTTAAAAAGAGTTAGTGCATAGAATTTCTCTGCCACTTTTCTCCCTGTGGGACAAGATTAGGGGTTCACGCCCAAGCCAAGCAAAGGGGCTCCAAGAGGACAGTTCATGGAGTTTGGGGTGCTTACAAGGAGAGAATGGCATGTATCCTTTAGCTGAATACTTATCATCTCAGAGCACCAGAGTGACTGGCCAATGAGAAATTTCCGGGAAGGCATGGCAAGGGTCCCTGAAAGTTTGGGATGAAAGCTGAGTAGAGGACTCTTGCTTCCTTGGTGGAGAATTCTTAAGGTGGGAGACTGCCTTGGAGGAGCTGTGGTCGCAGGTGAGCAGAGAGAGCCAGCGTTTGGAAGCTACACTTATACTCTCGGGAAAGGCAAAGACATGCTGTTTCTCAGGAACTAAATGGGTCGCCTGGAAGCTGGGCTAAGCTGCCTTCAAAGAAGCCCACTTGTGAGTAAGGCCTGCTGGGTGGAGGGGTTCCCCAGGAAAAGGCTGTGAGAGGAAACCAAAGATCAGCCAGAGAGCACATCACTCACATTGATGAACTTCTCATGGAGGGCTCACCCCCCATGGGGAGGGGGCTCCTCAAAACCAGCTTGGAGGCCCAAGACTGAATTGATAGGCGGACAGATCACCCACCACCAGTCCTTCAAGACTGCCCCCTCCCTCTCACCTCCTTCTCCCTGACCCTGAACTTGGATGAGTCAGGCTCAGGAAGGGAGGGAGATAGAGAGGGCGTGAGAGAGCAGGCCCACCCCTCCCTGCACCACAGGGGTGGTCTGAGCTGGGGGAGGGAAGAAACTCATGCCAGACTGGGTCCTAATGTAGACAAGGCTGCGCTTTCCATGCTTCAAAACACTACACCAGTTATGGTAGCTTGACATGACTGAAAAGCCGTGGGACTGCCCGAGCTGTCATCCTGGGACTAGGAAAGTCGTGCTGACAGAGCAGAAAAATAGCAACGGGAGAAAAAATCAAGCCGTTTCTTGTCTATGCCCATTGAGTTCTGCCAATTCAGTAAATCAGATATTCTTCTTTGTATTAAAAAAATATGTATATATGGTCAATGCTGGAAGCAAATATGTCCAAATATTACCTGTGATTAGCAGACTACTGATTACCTGTTCAACCTCCAGTCACTTTCTGTGTTTCCTACAGATCCCCAATTTTGTTCTGGTATTGCCCAGCTCTGTGAAGTCACATGGGTCAGGAGAGCTGGTTGGTCTAAGCCAAGGAGGCGGTACCATTCCCTTAGCGTGTTCTCGAAATTGGTGTTGGCTTTTATGTTGGGCGGGAGGGCCCTGCTGTAGACACTGAATGAGTGGGGTCTAGGAATGCCAAATACCCTACAGTGTATGGGACAGTCCTTCTGGAGAGAATGGCCCCATAGCCCATGGGACACTTTGATGTCCCATGAGACATTCATGCAGGTGTAAAACCCATTTCCAAGCCTAAAACTTGATCCATTTGACATATACACACTCCAAACATTTTCTGCATGTTTTGAAACATAACCTGACTTCCTTAGGAATGAAACTACTGCATAAATCAAGGGATGAATGCACTGTGTTTTGTTTGAAACGTTATCAAGAGTTGTTCACCGTTTTAAAAAATCGTTCTGTCAATGGCAGTGGCCTTGTGCTTGTTGAGTCATTTCCTGCATCTTGTCTGCATTTGTGGCTGTCCCAGCCTTGGCACTTCCACGTGTAGCTGTAAGCATCTCATAGCTTCATCACGTCCTGTTTGATAGGACTGCTGCCTGCACATTTGCTTATTAAAAGACATATTCATTTATTATAAATTATTGTACTTTTAATGCCTCTTTACATTACAAGCATTGTTTTGAATCCCTTTTAAAATATATATTTAGGGGGAGTTCCCTGGTGGCCTAGTGGTTAGGATTCTGGGCTTTCACTGCAGTGGCCCTGGTTCAATCTTTGGTAGGGGAACTGAGATCCTGCAAGCTGGGTGGTGTGGCAAAAAATATATATATATATGTGTGTGTGTAAATTATATTATCTACTACTTTTGTTTCTGGATTGAAGGACGGCTGTTAAAAGAATAATTGTTTTCATGAGGACTAGTTGAGTCTAAGATGTTTGAGGTGGTCCCTTTTCCTCACCAGTGACATGGAACACTTTGTTAATGTGGACCTCCAGTGCTTTGGCCAAAAGCTTTACAAGTTGAAGGAAAAGCCCTCAATCAAGGAGGGAAGAGGGGTTGATGAACTGATATGTAAAGAAGTTGATGGAGGACACCAATAAGCTGGTCAACAGTACATGTGATGAAATGAGACGTCTTTCGAATAGCCTTTGATCAAAGTGATTCCAGGCATAGAGCTCTCAAACCCCTGCAGTACTCTGAATTTTGTACGATCACTAGGACTCAGGGTGGAGGAGCTCAGGTAGCTTCACGTGAAGAATTTGTAAATTTTGTACCTATGTAGTATGTTAAAAACAAAACAAAACAAAACAAAATAAAACCAGTGACTGGTTTTGAAACAGGAGGGAAGGGAGCAGGGCACAACCTTTAAAAGAATGACATAAATGTAGGACATGACAAAAACTAGTTAGAACCAACTAGGTCCAAGATGTTGGAAGATTTGACTTCCAGTGGACCTTGAGCCTCATTATACACTCATTGTAATAACATTAGCATAAGCGAAGTGACACACCCACCAGCACCATGACAGTTATGAGGCCAACCATCAAAGATCAAAAAGTGGGTGGTGACCCAATTCTTGGAAATCCTTCCTGCCAATTCCTGCCCCTTCCCCAAAATAGTTGGACTAATCCTCCTGCTTATTAGCCTATGAAATTACCCAGCCCATAAAACCTAACCACACCATATTTCAGAGCTCTCCTGCCTTCTGAGATGGCCCACAATCTGTCTGTGGAGTGTTTCTCTCTAAATAAATCCACTTCTTACCTATTACTTTGTCTCTCACTGAATTCTTTCTGGGACAAGACATCAAGAACCTGAGCTTCATTAAGCCTTGAGACCAGGTGTGTTATCTCAATTAAAAGATCGTGGATTCAAGTCTTAGTCTGGGTTTTGACCAGGTTCAAGTCCCGGCAAGTGGGTTCAAGTCCCAACCTGAGTTGCACAATTTCACTTTGGGTGTGGACATGTGATGTAATTTGACCAGTGAGATATATGGGTACGTCTGCTGGGGAGTTTTAGGGAAAGGTTTCTTTACTCCTAAAAAGGGAACAAAGGAAGAGATGGCCTCTTTTCTACCTTGGGGAATTGTCCTTTTTATTTTTTATTTTTTTTGCGGTACGCGGGCCTCTCACTGTTGTGGCCTCTCCCGTTGCGGAGCACAGGCTCCGGACGCGCAGGCTCAGCGTCCATGGCTCACGGGCCCAGCCGCTCCGCGGCATGTGGGATCCTCCCGGACCGGGGCACGAACCCGCGTCCCCTGCATCGGCAGGCGGACTCTCAACCACTGTGCCACCAGGGAAGCCCGGGAAATTGTCCTCTTTTATCATACGCCTGGCTCATGCAGCCATGAGGTTAGAAAGTCTGAGGTCTAAGTCTACACACTTAGGGAGCAGAGTAGTAGGACGGAAAGGACCTGGTCTTTGGTTCTATAGCTGAGCCATTAACTAGCCAAGCCTAGGCATTTAATCTCCCAGTAAATCTGCTGATATGAGGTGGCACTATGACTAAATTTTATTGCTATTTTTTTGTTGTTGTTGATAAAATTTGCCTCCCCAGACAAAACAAAACAAACAAAACCAAAATCTCTTCCAAAGGAAAAATGTAGTAATGCACATGACAGAAAACCCAAACACTACGAAAGTGTTTATAATGAAAAGTCAGCCTCACTCTCCCAGTCTTCCCTCTCCCTCCACCAGCCTGCCCACCTCCGTTGCAGAGGCAACAAATGTCACGTTTCTTGTGCGTTCTTCTAGAAATATTCTATGCGTATATGAGTGTATATGTGTACGTTCACACACACACTCACACACACACACACTTCCTTTTCAAATGCATCATCATGTGTTGTAAATTCTTTCCTTTTCCTTTTTTCTTGTCACGTGGTTATAGAATTAGGACAGTAATTTATCTTTGATAATTCCCTACTCGGAGGCTAATTAGAGAAGTCATCTCCTTGGCATGGAAAAGTGGAAAACTCTGTGTAAATAATTTTTTCAACGTATTTTGACTTTTAAAAATTTTCTTATGCTGTCATTTTACTTTCAAAATTTCAGTGTGTAATGTCCTTTATAGAAATAGTTCAAGTCTCTTAATAATCTGAAGTAAAGTTTCTTGGTAGAGGGGGAAGTGGGCAATGTTGTTGCTGGGAGCACAAGGCAGCATTGCCCACTTCCCCTGTGTCCGCCTCCACCCTGACCTGAGGCACCCAGAGGGTCTGCGGGGGTGGGGGGGGGATGAGCCCTGGTATGGAGCTGCATCACCCCTCAGAGCCTCAGTTTCCTCTTCTATAGATCTCTATGGCCTCCTGCCTCCCTCCCTTACTCTCCATTTTAAATAAAATCAAACAAAACATGGGGGGGGGTAGGATAAATCAGGAGCTTAGGATGACCACACACACACACTGCTATGTATAAAATAGGTAACCAACAAGGACCTACTGTAGAGCACAGGGAACTCTACTCAGTATTCTGGGATAACCTATATGAGGAAAGCATCTACAAAAGAATGAATACATGTGTATGTATAACTGAATCACTTTGCTGGACACCTGAAACTAACACAACATTGTTAATCAGCTATACGCCAATAAAATTTTAAAAAAAGAAAGTAAATAAATAAAATCAAACAACACATTGTGCTTTGGTTACTGAAATTACTCTCATTCCTTCCTTAACCAGCCAAGTTTCTTAAGACATTCCATCTCCATTATATCTCTTCCCTTAAGTAATATTCCATTATGTGTATACACCACATCTTATTTATCCATTTATCTGTTGATGTGCACTTAGACTGCTTCCATATCTTGGCTCTTGTAAATAATGCTGCAATGAACATAGGGGTACATATATCTTTTCAAATTAGCATTTCAATTTCTTTGGCTAACCATCCAGAAGTGGAATTGCTGGATCATATGGGAGTTCTATTTTTAAATTTTCAAGGAACCTCTATATCATTTTCCATAGTGGCTGTACCAATTTACATTTCCCATTAACAGTGAATGAAGGTTCCCTTTTCTTTTTTTTCTTTTTTTTTTTTTTTTTTTTGCAGTACGCGGGCCTCTCACTGTTGTGGCCTCTCCCGCTGCGGAGCACAGGCTCCGGACGCGCAGGCTCAGCGGCCATGGCTCACGGGCCCAGCCACTCCGCAGCACGTGGTATCTTCCCGGACCGGGGCACGAACCCGTGTCCCCTGCATCGGCAGGTGGACTCTCAACCACTGCGCCACCAGGGAAGCCCCGGTTCCCTTTTCTTTACAACCTCTTCAACACTTGTTATTTCTTTTTGAAAATAGCCCTTCTGACAGGTGTGAGGCGGTATCTCATTGTGGTTTTGATTAGCATTTTCCTGATAGTGATGTTGAGCACATTTTCATGTGCCTGTTGGCCATCTGTATGTCTTCTTTGGGAAAATGTCCATTGAGGTACTTTGCCCATTTTTTAGTCAGGTTGTTTGGGGTTTTTTTTTTGCTACTAAGTTGTATGAGTTGATATTAACTCCTTATCAGATATATGGTTTGCAAATATTTTCTCCCAGTCTGTAGGTTACTTCTTCTTTTTGTTGACTGTTTCCTTTGTTGTTAGAAACTTTAAAAAAAAATATATATATATATATATTTTTTTTTTTATTTATTTAGCTGCACCGGGTCTTAGTTGTGGCACGTGGGATCTTCCCTGTGGTGTGCGAGATCTTCCTTGCAGCATGTGGAATCTTCATTGAAGCATGCAGGATCTTTAGTTGTGGCACGAGGGAATCTTTTAGTTGTGGCATGCAGGATCTAGTCCCCTGACCAGGGATCGAACCCTGGCCCCCTGCATTGGGAGCGCAGAGTCTTAACCACTGGACCACCAGTGAAGTCCTTGCTGTTAAACCTTTTAACATTTTTTAAATTTAAATTTAATTTTGTTTTAAATTAAATATTTATTTATCAAACAACCCACATATTGTTAGTATAGACATCGTGCAAGGTTCGAACACATTCAAACATCAAGATCCACATTCAGGGCTTCCCTGGTGGCGCAGTGGTTGATAGTCTGCCTGCTGATGCAGGGGACGCGGGTTCGTGCCCCAGTCCGGGAAGATTCCACATGCCACGGAGCAGCTGGGCCCGTGAGCCATGGCTGCTGGGCCTGCGCGTCTGGAGTGTGTGCTCCACAGTGGGAGAGGCAACGGCAGTGAGAGGCCGCATAAGTTCTAGAGGCTGGAAGTCTGGGGTCAAGGTGTCAGCGTGGTTGGGCTCTGGTGAGAGCTCTCTTGGCTTGCAGATGGTTGCTTTCTTGTTGTGTCCTCACATAGCAGAGAAAGAAAGAGAAAGAAGAAGAGGAAGAGGAGAGAGAGAGAGAGAGAGAGAGAGACCCTTTTAACTTTAATGTGGTCTTCACTTGTCTACTTTTGCTTTTTGTTGCCATATCCAAGAAATCATTGCCAAACCTAATCTCCTGGAATTTCCCCCTGTGTTTTCCTTTTAAGAATTTTGTAGTTTTAGGTCTTACATTTAGGTCTTTAATCCATTTTGAGTTAATTTTTGTATATGGCATAAGGTAAGGGTCCGAATTCATTCTTTTGCATGTGGATATTCAGTTTTCCCAACACCATTTATTGAAGAGACTGTCCTTTCCCCATTGTGTGGTCTTGATGCCCTTGTTGAAGATGATTTGACCATGTATGCAAGGGTTTATCTCTGGGCTCTCTATTTTGTTCCATTGGTCTACATGTCTCTCTTTATGCCAGTACCATACCATTTTGATTATTGTTGCTTTGTAGTATAGGAAGTGTGAGATCTCCAGCTTTATTCTTTTTAGGATTGTTTTGACCATTTGGTATTCCTTGAGATTCCATATGAATTTTAGGATTTTTTTTTTCCCCTAAAAGGTGCCATTGGGATTTTAGGTATGGGCTATGGGCTTTTTAACAATATTAAGTCTTCTAATCCTGGAGAGATCATTCAGCTTTTTAGTCTAATCTTTCAAGTGTGGCTTGATGGGTGGTGGTGTCGGTCACTGGTCCTGCAGCGTGAGTGCCTGGGATGACGTGTCTTTTCTTGAAAGGAATCTTGGGGGGCAGTATGCAATGGGTCTGGATTCACAGAGCTGCCTGCAGCCTCCAAAGGGTCCAAGAATGGGTCAGAGGGTGGGTATAGGGACAATTTTATGGAGTGTCAGGGAACGACCCTGAGAGTGGGTGCTTGCCTCCATACAACATGGCTTAACCTCCCTGCGTGAAGATGTTCCTACATTTCAGGAGCTGGTGAAGAGCAAGGATATGCTGCTGTCTCTATGGGTCACCTCCTCCTCCTATTGGCCAGTGGTGTACCTAGCACAGAGCAGAGTGCCTGACACATGCTAGGCACCCAGTCACACAGATGGCTCAGGAGAGGGCAGCCCAGCACCTAGTCAGTAAGTGACGGTACCTCTTGTCCTTTGCCCTCTCTCTGGAGTTCAACCCCTGGGGGGAGAGAAGAACTTAGCATAGAGAAGGCAGGGGAGTGAAATGCAGAGCCCATATCCCCACCTTTCTGCAGGGCCCAGAGGCCTGGCCTGGGCAGGCCAAGGGCAGAGGAAATAGTGATGAAGTGGACTAAAGCTTTTAACAGGACTGGACTGGCCACTTGCCTGAGATGTCCTTCAGGGACAGAGCCTGAGTGAAGGCAGGGAGGGGAAAATGAAGCCATTTCACGCTTTACTCAGTGCAGTTTAGTCTGTTTAAGAAACTAGTTCCTGGACAGCCCTCAGAGACAACTCCCTGAGCCCGTGAGGCTAGTAAGCGCTGCCCCAGAGCCGACCCCAGCAACCCTCGGCCCGGCATTCACCCGCGTGATGTCTCTTCACACAGACCAGAAGTGGCCTGCGGGCCAACAGAACGTGGCAAAAGGGACGGCGTGTGACTTCCCAGACTGGGTCAGGAAAGGCCTTGTTGGCTCTGCCTTGGCCCTTTTCATCCTTCGCTCTAGAGGAAGCCACCACCAGGCCCTGAGGTCTCTCAAAGAGCCCGTGGTGAGGAAACGAGACCTCGAGGGGACCAGCTTGCCAGCTGTGAGTGCAAGGGAGGCACGGGGGAGGCAGAGACCCCACCCCTGGCCCAGCTGATATCTGACCGCACCTCACAGCAGACCCTGAGTCAGAAATGCCTGGCCCAGCCACTCCCGAATCCCTGACCCACAGAAACTGGGAGATAATCCAGGATTATGGTCGTTCTAAGACACTTAGTTTTGGGATAATGGGTTACACAGCATTGGAAAACTAATACAGTGGTGGAGCTGGGATTTGAACCCAGTTAATC
Organism: Monodon monoceros; assembly: GCF_005190385.1. Taxonomy (NCBI): domain Eukaryota; kingdom Metazoa; phylum Chordata; class Mammalia; order Artiodactyla; family Monodontidae; genus Monodon; species Monodon monoceros. The sequence continues at coordinate 101,816,564 of NW_021703772.1, read as the reverse complement.
CAATTCTAGAGTCTGAGCTCTTAGTTACTTCACTAGCGGGGCGTACGATCCAGGGGTGTTTGTGTAAAATCTCCTTGGGGCATACGAAGATAACATTAGACCTTTTATTTCTATGTATTAAAAAAAAAACTGAAATAAGAATAGTTTCTTGAGTATTTCCTGTACAGATTGACCAGGCATCCCTGGCCAGGGTGCTGGGTGTTGTGTGGCATGCACAGCTCTCCTTGCCAGGTGTCCTCGGGAAAGGGGGCTCCCCAGGCTGGGGGCAGAGTGGAGCGCTCACCGGGACTCACGCTGTTTACACACGCACGTGCCCAGCTAGGCAAGTTCACCCAACAAACCTCCCAAAGTGGACACAAGCTTTGAAGGGTGCCGGTCAAGGCACCAAGGGCGGCCAGGGCACTGATGAGGACAGCACGGGTGAACAAAGAGAAAGAGGCAGAGGTGACGCCCAACTCCTACGAGGAGCTCTACAGCAGACACAGGAGGGGAAAAGAAGAGACGCCCTAATCAGACCCTACATGTTCAATGACCTTGCTGTCACTAACAATACTGTTGTTATTAATGTCATTTAGTGAGAACATGGGAAAGGCTTTTACTGGGTACCATTAATGAGTCAAATGAAAACATTGCCTTAAACTATTGATTTATCATTGTATCTTCCTCTTTAATATATAATTTTTGCAGGTGCTTTATAATGTCTAAAATTTATTAATCCTTTAGTCCATATATAGAAAAGTAAGTGGTGTGCTGCCAAGTATGCCTAAGTATGAAAGGCTAGGACTCAAGACCTCGTTCTGGCTCTGCCTCCTGCAGGAAGGCGTGGGGTCCCACCGCCCTCTGGGAGAGAAGCACTTTTGCAGGGAGATGCCCCTGAATATCTGGGACGGGGCAGAGTAGAGCTTCCTACCTGAGCCCCAGGGGTGCTGGGAGGCTCTGGCAGATGAGATGTTAGTTCCCGCAGACATTGCAGGAGGAGCAGGTCACCTCCAGGTGAGAACAGCTCGTCCTCTGATCCCGATGTGCCCTGAGATGTGAAGGGTGCGGCACTGTCCAGAGACTTGAGAGTCTGGATGTGTGCATGGGTTTGGTTTACCTACAAGTCCTGGGACCTTGGTAGGAGCCATTTCCATGATATCAAGGGTGGGAGTCACATAGTGGGCTGAGGTGAGGACACCGTCCACAGCACTGGGTGAGTTGGAGCCTTCACCATTCTGGGGGGGGGGGCGGCAGATATGGGCTGAGCCGGGGATGGCAGAGGGCAGCCCAACAGAAGCCTCCCAAAGGGTCCTTGGCCCGAATCGAAAGTGAGCAGATGTCAGAGAATTCGGGCAAGTTTTGGAAATTACATCAGAGGAAGCGGAGATAACCAGGGGGTTAGATCACGAAGCTAAGAAGCTTCAAGTGGGCTCGCAGAAGTCTCAATGGGGAGTGAGAGGTCGGTGGTTTCTGGCGGTGCTGGGAGAGCGCAGGGCTGTTCCGCATGGAGGCTGGTGATGGCTGAAGCGTCACGCCTTGTACCGAGCCTGGTGTTTTCCTCCTTCATCAGCGTCCAAGAGAAACGTTGATGGCCCATTAGACCTGGACTGGAAACCACGAATCCCCCATTTCCTCTCTACTTCTCACCTTTTCTTCCTTTCTCTGTATACAACGAGTTCTGGGTTCAGGAATGGAGAGGAACTTTTCTTATTTTGACTTCTTGCAGAGAAGATCTAGTATGTCTACCATTTTGAGCCATGAGCTTTCTTGCACCTTTACTGACTCTTTAGAAGAAGGTGTTCTGTTACAGGTGTGGAAACTGAGGCTGGAGAAGTCAACCTCTGCTCCTTGCTGGTGAACCCCAGTCTGCTGAATTCCAAAGCCCCTCCCTGTGCTTCCTAGTTAACGAGCATTCCCGAAGGATGGTGCCCAAGCCACTGGTGGTAAGTGAGAAGATCACGGGAGAACATTTTTTTCTTTTAATAGTTATGCCTTAGTTTCCCATTTATGATAGGTATTTTTGAAAAAGTGGAAGTATTTAATTAAAAGGGAGTTGATATAAACATTAAGTGAACACTAGGACAAGTGCTCTGAGGACATGGCAAAAACTGGGATACTTCTATAAGAACCCTGCCCTGCTCTCCTGTCACCTTTCCTTTCCAGGACATCTGGCCTGGTGTTAGCCCGCCCCCATCATTTCAGGATCTACCTTTCAGTCACTGGATTTCGTTGCTCCTCTCACAGTGAAGGGAGCCCCCATCACCTGGGAGTTGGGAGGGAGGTGGTCCATTCATGGAGGACATATCCTAGCTACCCAGATCTGTCCTCTGACAGCCCAGATAGGTTAGATGTCCCCCTTCCCTGATGACAAAGGCGACCTCAGAGACAGGAGGGTTTTTCTCGGCTTCTCATCCTAATCCTTGGCCTGGGCTCTGAAAACACAGCAGAGAGATGAGCCTAGGCTGGGGGAGGTGGAGGGCATGTAAAGACGCCTTATCACAGCAGAAAAGGAAACTCTGGTGGAGCGAAGACCATACCCATCTAAGATGATCACTCTAAAGCAACTGCTTTCGTTTCCCACAACTTTCCCGCTCTTGTTCACATGCATGTCTTTAAAGATTTTTAACTCAGTTATATACCATTTTGTGTTCTGCTTGTTCCCCCGACCTCCACAGACCACACCGTAGCCCTTTTCCCTGTTGCTTTGTCATTTTCGTGATGACCACTGGGTTCCTGTACAGGGCTCCCTCCAGTGGGTCTTCAGTCAGGGACTAAGTCTCCCTTGGATGACTAGATGCTTAGATGGATACAATTTTTCGTAACTATATACAAGGTTGCAAGGAGCTGCTTTAACAAATGTTGCTTTTAAGAATCTTTTAACCTGTTTTTACCGTAACGATTTGCTGCCCCTCTTACTGCCTCATCCTCAGCCCCTCTGATTTTCTTTGCCTCTTTTCTGGAACCTTCCTCCCCTTCTCCCCTCTCCGACAGCCATCTCTCTTCTCTCTGCCTGTCCTGTCTCCTGCGCCACCATCCACACGGCTTGATGAAAAAAGCAGTGGATGTGGAGTCAGAAGAGATGAATTCAAGGTAGGATTTGCCACTTTCTAGGTGTGTAATCCCCAGGCAAATCACTTGATCTTCCTAGCTCTTGTTTTATTTCTATCTCTAAAAATAAGAAAAACATAGGCAGAGCACAGAGAATTTTTAGGGCAGTGAAAATACTGTCTGCTACTCTAATGGTGGATAACAGTCATTATCCATTTGTCCAAACTCATAAAATATACAACACCAAGAGTGGACCTTCGTGTAAACTGTGGACGCTGGATGATAATGACGTGTCAGTGTAGGCTCGTCAGTTGTAAGGAGCACATAACTCCGGTGGAGAATGTTAACAATGTGGGAGGCTGTGCACACGTGGGGCAGGGGCACATGAGAAATCTCTGCACCTTCCTCTCAATTTTACTGGGAACCTAAAACTGCTCTAAAAATAAAGTCTTTAAAAAATATGTAAGAAAAATAATGTCAGCCCGAAATATCTCCACAGCATTATTTATAAAAGTAAGCTTAGAAATAAACCAAAAATCCTTCAATAGAAGAGACTACATGAATTAAGTGGTAAATTTAACTACAACATATACAAATGGTTTCATATGCGGGATGCTGTGCATTCACTAAAACGAGTAAGATGCTGTGTGCACAGGATATTGTACAGGTAACTGTGAATTAGCACATAAGTTTGCAAACCGCATGCACAGCTCAATCTCCCTTTTTAGTACTTATTTCTCCAAATATTCATGTACTGAGGAAGGATACACCATAAAAGGATAAAATCCCTGGGGATTGAGAGTAAGGGGGAGAAATATTTGGGGGTTCTTTTTACTCTTATTGAAATTTTTTTTTAAACAAACACATATGATTTTGTAATATAAATAATGTGTGGAAGAAACAAACCCACTTGCCCTTTGCCTGGAGTGCTGACTATCCAGTGACACACATAGGAGAAAGCCCTCCGTATCACACGACACATGTGTGGTTATCAACTCTACTCCTCCTGTCGGCACTCCTTTCTCCTCTCCAGTTCCTGTTTCCCTTTCCAGTCTTTCTCTTCTTGTAGATGGCATGTGACAGAAGTGACAGGGTGGAGGAGGCAGCTGAGTCTTAGACCCAGTCCAGTTCTCTGTTCCCCTCGTCCCTGCTGCACGTTCTGCCCAGATAAGGACACAGCTGGACTATGCATAGACAAGTTCCCTGGGGCTGCCCTCTCCACCCCTCGCCGTCTCCCGGGGCCATACCTGCAGGTCCCTGGATGCTCTCTGGTTGCCCTGGCTCCAAGCCACAGCCCTTCATTCACTGGGATGCTGTGTCCAGAGCCCCTAACTCCCTACAGGTACCACAAAGACCCCACTTCCCCAGAGCAGGGCAGGAACAGCGCTGGACCAAAGCCCTCAGGATCTGCTACGTGGTGTTACCTCAGAGCCGACAGATTGAGTCATATGGGCAAACTAATTATAGTTTTCAATTTTTCCCTGAGTATTTGTGAGTCTGCGGGACTTTAATTTATGTATTAATTACACCTCAGAGCCAAATGCGGGGGCTGGAGTGCCTCAGACAGCCTTTGCATTTTATTAGGAAACATTGCATACACATTCGGCTCCATAGGGAAACAGCCACTAAAGCTTCCTTCCGGGGAGTGTGGAGGTTTGGGGGAGCAGAACCCTCTGGGCAATGCAGGTGGAGGCTCAGGGGAGCATTTTTTTTTTTGCGGTACGCGGGCCTCTCACTGCTGTGGCCTCTCCCATTGCGGAGCACAGGCTCCGGACGCGCAGGCTCAGCGGCCATGGCTCACGGGCCCAGCTGCTCCGCAGCATGTGGGATCCTCCCGGAGCGGGGCACGAACCCGCGTCCCCTGCATTGGCAGGCGGACTCTCAACCACTGCGCCACCAGGGAAGCCCTCAGTGGAGCAGTTTGAGCCAGCCTTCCGTTTGGCCTGCAGCTGACTTTGAACCATGTGATCAACCCGCCCACCTTCTCCGCTGCAAGGAAACAGCCCCTCACTGCACCCCGCAGCCCCAGTGGCTGCTGCGTGGGTCCCTCCTCATCAGGTGTGGGGTCCTTGTACTGCGCTGAGCTGCTGTCTCCTTGCTGTGGTCCAGCAGGGAGGCCATCAACCTGTCGCTAGAGGCTGGGGCTTCTGGAAGAAAGTTACCCCTGCAGAATCCTCACCAGTGAGCCATATACGGAGGCTGGGTTTGCGTAGGTAGAAGGAGAGAGTGTCTGGCTTTCTCACCTTGAATCTGGACTTGGTTGGGGGGGAGGGGTCTGGTAGTCTTGGTGTGGGAGCTCTGCCAGTGCCCTTGCAATGGCCAAGAAGTTGGCAGGAAAGATTCAGAAGCCAACCTAAGTGTCCATCAATAGGTGAATGCATAAAGAAGATGTGGTACATATATACAATGGAATACTACTCACCCACAAGAAAGAATGAAGTAATGCCATTTGCAGCAACATGGATGGACTTGGAGGGCATTATGCTAAGAAAATAAGTCAGACAGAGAAAGACAAATACTGTATGACATCACTTTTATGTGGAATCTAAAAAATACAACAAACTAGTGAATATAACACAAAAGAAGCAGACTCACAGATACAGAGAACAAATTAGTGGTTACTAGTGGGTTGGGAGGTGGCAGTATAGGGGTAGGGGATTAAGAGGTACAAACTATTGGTGTAAGATAGGCTGCAAGGATGCATTGTACAACACTGGGGATATAGCCAATATTTTGTAGTAACTGTTAAAAAAAAAAGAAACTGGCAGGAAGAAAGCCATGTTTTTGTAGCAAGACCATCAGGGCTCCCGGCGCCTTAATCCCCCTTTCTTGTCTTCGGGTTTTTTCCCAGGTCTTGCCAGAAGTTCCTAGTGTTGCTATCCTGTGTTATGGGGGTGGGAGTTTGGGGAGAAGGTCCTGAGCGTACCCTTTGTCCAGTTTTCACGGGGGAAGCAGCACTAAGGCCTCATGGTGGGGGGATTGTTAATATCAAAGTGATCACCAAGGGAAAGAATAGAAGTAAAGCCTTTCTTACCTCAAAGCCGCTGGCAGGGTCAACCTTGGAGGTGCTACAGATGAGGAAAGCACTTCTTAAAAGAGCTAAAGGAAGGCCCCAAGGCTCTCTAGGGACTAAGGGCTGACAGGCAGGTGCGGGCCCTGAACACTGAGTTAAGTGACCCAACTGTTGTGTCCTGACACTAACCTGGTGGTAGGCCTGCTGTCTGCACCCATCTCGCACCCCCTCCTGTTGCTCTGGCTCCTTTATAAGTCAGCAGAGGGCAGACCTACTTCATGCAGGATGTGGAGGCTTGTTTTCAGACTGAGAGGTGACCCTCAGTGGTAAGTTTGGAGGAGTTTTGGTATTTGTGAGTACCTTATGAAGAGGAAGGAGCAGTTTGGCACACTCACACCCACTCTGATGTGATGTGAGCCCTCGGAGGGCAGGAATTGTTGTCTGCTTTGTTCACTATATTCCAAGAGCCTAGAAAAATACCAGGCACAGAGCAGTGGTCATTAAAAAACACCTAGGAGGTGGTGTTAGGAAGGTTGGCTACAGCTGCTCCCAAATCATCTTTTGGTCAAAGGAGATGAACAGGAGGCAGATGAATCTCAGAGAAGCTCTGGCACCTGTCCAAAGTCACACAGCTAATTAGAGGCCAGGCCAGGCCAGGAATCATGGCCAGGAGTGATTCTAATGATAGCCTAATTTTCATTCTCTAACCTGTTTCTTAGTCAGCTTGGGCCGCAATAACAAAATACTGTAAACTGGGTGGCTATAAACAACAGAACTCATTTTTCAGAGTTCTAGAAGCTGGGAAGTCTGAGATCAAGGTGATGCTAGATCCGGTGTTTGGTGAGAGCTCTTCTAGGTTGCAGATGGCCAAGTTCTTGTATCCTCATATGGCACAGCAGAGAGAAGAAGCAAGCTCTCCCGTGACTCTTATAAGGGTGCTAATCTCATTCATGAGGGCTCCACCCTCATGACCTCACCCAATCCCAACCACCTCCCCAAGTCCCCACATCCTAACATCATCACATTGGGGGATAGGGTTCCAGCACATGAGTTTTTTGGGGGGGACACAAACATTCAGTCCATAAGGACCCACCTGTTATTCAGACCCTGTGGCTACCACATTCATGGTTGTGGCCTCTTGCCATCTGAGCTAACAACAAATCTGCTTTGCCTCATACATGGGTGATGCTCAGAGTTTTTGTGCATCCAAGATGGTCCAATGCATGGAAATTCTTGTTAGTGGGATTCCACCACCTCAGTGAAGTATTTGATTCTTGCATTTATCAGGGAAAGGCTGGGGAAGACTGGGACGAGGGAATGACCGCTCACAGGGGCGCTGACAGGTGGAGGGCTGGTGAGGGGCTCAGCTCTGTGGAATTGCCCACTGCAAGCTCACCCTGGGGAGGGGCTCAGAGGCTTGTGGGTTTCATTCCTGCTTACTCCATCCAGTGTACCCGCTACCCGCTGCCATGCCAGCTGGTCTGTGCCGGAAGTGTGTGGGGTCTGAGGGGGGTTGGGGAGAGTAGGAGCCTCCGCAGGAAGCAAGCTAGAGCCCTCACAGCGAGGGGTGTGTGTTTGCCTAGTCATCAGCCCTCCTCCATCCACCAACTGGCAGCGTCTCAGGCCGGGACAAACCCAGGCTGGGGCTTGTGCTGTAATCATCTCAGAATCAGGTGCCTGATCACTCTCTACCTGGGGCAGAAGGTGCTGTCTGGGTCTTTCCACAGGGCCTGGATGTAGCACTTCTCTCTCAAGGGCCCTCAGCTTGCAGTCACCTGCTTCCTCTGTTTCCTTTCTAGAGCCTCAGGCTGGGCTGCCAGCCTTCACAAGACAGGATGGATGGAGCCTGCATGATCTTTCCAGGGAGGGCGCTGCCGGAGAGGTGGCCAGCACGTCTGACAGATAGCGCTCTGGATTCGGGCTGTCTGAACGCATTTGTCTCATCCCCCCGAATCCAGCCAGCCTGGGAGACAAGTCTAACCTTTCCTGACAGAATCAGTTCAGGCTTGTCCTCTGAGCAGGGCCCAGGGTGGGCAGGGGGCTGGCTGGGGCCAGCTGGGCTCTCTGACCATAGCTGCCAGGGGCCTGCTGGCCAGGGTAGGACACATGGGGAGCCCTGATGGGCCCAGTGGACAGGCTCCAGACCAGTTCACGGAGCAAGAGCCGGGAGAAGGGGAGAGGGATCCCTGCCTGTGTGTCTTCTCCCAACCCCAGGGCAAAAATAGGGATGGGGGCAGGGAGAGAGGCCTGTTTTTTTGTTGTTGTTTTTTTCTTTCATCCTGTCCGTGTTCCTATTCTGAGGTCCAACTCTTCAGACTAGCCTGGATTTGAATCTTGGGGTAAAGGCTGGAGGAGAGGAATTGTCTGGGCCCCTTTGAGAGCACAGGTGTGGCATCTCCACAACAAGTCAGACTTGCACACACCAAAGAAGCCTGACCTTGGGCAGAATACTGTCTCTTCTGTATTCCAGTGATACCCTGTGTGTCCTGCTGCCTGAAACCCACATTCGTGGTCCGCCCCCTTGTTGTAAGCTCCACTGTCTCCAGCCTCTTTAAGAAATTGCAAAGTCACTATATTTGTGAAATTTTATCTTTTCTTGGAAGGGCAGAGGCAGGGACCCCGGACTGTGGATGTCGCTTGGGAGTGACTGGGAGTCTGGGGTGAGAGTAGGAAGTGGGGTTGCACGGTTAAAGGGAAGGAGGCTGTTCAGGAAAGGAAGGCAGCCCTGTGCCCAGCACTGTCAGCCTCTCTGGTTTCTAGACTGTGGAAAGGGGGATATGGGGCTGTGGAAGGACTCACCTCCAGTCTTTCTGGATGTCAGAGGGCAGGGACAGGGGGCCGAGGAGTGTAGAGTCCTAGCCAGGAGCCAGGGTCAGTGATTTTTCCTGCTCCCAGCCCCACTTCGGCACAGTGGCCAAATGACAGACCAGGGAGCTGGGCGAGGGTGCAGAGTTCCACTTCTGGTCATTAGAAGAAGGGACGCTGAGAGCTTGAGACATTTCTGAGGGCTCAAAGAGAGGCAGGAGGAAGCCGGGGACCTGCCACACTCTTGGGGGATAGAGAAGAGGAGATGCAAATTTCCAACCTAAAAGTATCATAAAATGAAATTCCCTCACAACCACCCACAAAATAGCAAGCCGTGGATGTACAGGTGTGAGCTCATGTAGTCCTGCACTGCGAGGGAGCAGAGCCAGAGACAGGAACACATGTACGAGCGCACATTTGGGAGGTGAGGCCAGGAGACACCAGGAAGAGTGTGGGGACACCACTCCCTCTGGGTGCTCGTTAACGGCTGCCCCAGTGAGTCTCTGATGGCAGAGTTCAGCCCGCCGCCTGGGCCAAGAATCAGAGTGCAGCGTTCTGGCAGCCCTTTCGGCACCTCAGGCACAGAGATGCAGGTGCTGGCGGTTGGGAGGGTGGCCCGCGTGTGCCAAGGTGGCCTGGGCTCGGGATGTCTGCTACAGCGCTGTCAGTCCCACTGTCCGGATGATGAGACTGAGGCCCACAGGTGTCTGTTGTCCAAGCTTTCCTGGCTGGTGATAGCTACGCTGGGATCTGACTCTTAGCCCCAGGCCCCAGTCTTATGTGTCAAACGGAGATCATGATACCTACGATCATAGCCAAGATGGCAAGGCTTTCCATCTACTAGGGGGCTTGTGAGGACAGACTCTGATGGCAATTGCAAACTTGCTTCTGAATATCCAAACCCTGGTGGAAGGCAACAAAAAGATGTGAAGGCTAATCAACTATACTCCGATAAAAATGTAAAAAAATAAAGATGTGAAGGTTATGATGTAGAGCTGGGTTCAAATACCACTGGGGCTACTTAACTGTACTGTGATCTTGGGGACATTGCTTAACTTCTGAGCTTTAGTTTCCTCAGCTGTAAAATGGGGCTGATGACATATTTCTGGAGGAGTTGTTATGAGGATTACATAAAAAAACAGGTGACATGGCTGCTGTCCCCAAAGGACTGTGTACATGCCTTGTACCCTCCTCGCCTGTTCCCCTTTGCACCTTTAACTCTGTTATGATTTTGCAGAAAGGTGTGGAGTTTAAATCCTCTGATTCCCCTCTGGGTGGTAATGTTATGGGGGTGGAGGTCCCCTCATTACTGGGAATAGGCCGTGCTTCCCTGCCCACTTCCTTTTTGGTCCCAGGAGGCCTTCTGTTACTGGTGAGCTGGGTTCTTCCTGCCTGAGGCCACTTTATGAGTCATATAAACAAGGACCCCGCAGGGGTTATTTAGAACGAAGGTTTTCACGGCCTTTAGAGGACCTGACTCTGCAGTCTCCACATTAATGAGGGCCCGGATTGACCCAGGATTTGGCAAAGGCCGGTTCCCGCTTTCAGCATTGTCACCAGTCTCTCTCATGCCCCTCATTCCCACTTTATTTCTACCAGTCGGAAGTAATCCCCTCCTCCGTATGCCTTTCCATATTTCACCAGGCTGCAGGGTTCAAGATCCCCTCTCCTTAATGCCCCCATGCCTTTGCATGTGGTTTTCTGAGGCCCAGATTCGATGTCCCCTTTTCTCCCATAAATCTTCCTTGGCCTCCCCCAGACAGAAGCATCCCTTACTGCTGCTGAGCCTTAAATCTAGGTGAACCTGGGCAAGAAGGGATTAGGTTAATAACCACCCTCTGCCACCAGGGGGCGGCCTTGCAGAAAGAGTCAAGGGCTGCGCAACTTCCGACCTCAAGCAGGAAGTGAGCCTTGCTTCAGTGTGCATAGAACACGGGACCACGGGGACAGCAGCCAGCATGTCGGTAGGCACTGTCCTCAGGTAGAGAGGCACCTGCAGCAGTTCACAGAGTATCAGATAGAGACTCAGGGCTTCCTGCTTCCCTTCCCTGAAGAGGGGCTGAGGCAGAAATGGGCCCAGCCGGGAGCTTGTCCAAGATTCTCAGCAGTGATGCTTAAAGCCCACTTTGGCTTATTCATAAAGTCCCTAGCTAAGGGGCTGAGGGGAAGGTCTACCTGGCAGTTAGAATCAAGATTCTGGTCCAGAGTGGGCTAAACCAGACTAGCAGACCCCTCCCCCAATTCCATCCTGAAGAGGCTCTTGGCTCTCTGAGTGAACACTGCACCTGCTGTGTACTTCCGAGGGGCTCTTGTCCCCTAGTTGTCTGTCACCCTCACCAGGAGGGGGCCCTCAAGGGATCACTTGCTTTGCTCACCTTGGGGTCCCAGGTGAGGCCTGGACCAAGTTTCCCTCCTATAAATGCTGCACTGAGCTGCTCAGAGGTCACTGCCTTTTCTGTGGGCACCTGGAGGGATCCAGACGTCCCACACAAGAGAGGTGAGGGGGCAGCACCGGGGCAAGTCTCTGAATGATAGATGGAGTGGGCCTCATGGAGCCCTGGTCCATATTTACCCCCTCCCTCCAGATGAAACTCTCCGGGACTTCCCTGTCCTCGGCTTGGGTGGTGTGTGGCCAGTCTTACGTAACAACTTGGCTTGGCTGTAGTCCCCAGTTATTCAATCAAACACTAATCTAGGTGTTGCTGTGAATGTGAAGGCATTTTTAAAAATAAAAAAAAAAATTTTTAAGATGTGATTAATGTCTACAGTCAGTTGGTTTTAAATAGGGTGAGCCCAACTCAATCAGGTGAAATACCTTACGAAGAGAACCAAGGCTTCTCTGAGAAGAAGAAACTCCTCCTGTGGATAGAGAGCAGCTTCAACCCGTGCCAGAGAGTTCCAGCCTGCCCCTCCTGGTGGCCTGCCCCGTGGATTTCGGATTTGCCTATCTGGCCCTCACAGTTAGATAAGCCAATTCCTTGCAACAAATCCCTTAATATATATCTCCTATTGGTTCTGTTTCTCTGGTGGAATTCTACCTGTTACAGGTGGGCTGGGTAAGCTCCCTGTGCCAGGGGAGGAGAGGATGAATCAGGGTGATAGAACCATTTTGGTATCAGGGCACTCACTGTATAGAAGTCAGCGTGGTAAGACTTTGATCACATTTAACCCTCTAAGCATCATATGTCATAAGTACTATTATTATCCTTATTTTATAGATGAGGCAACTGAGGCACAGAAGAGTTAAGTGCTCAAGGTCACACAGGATGCTGCAGGCCAGGATCAGAAACTCCTGACTCTAGAGCACAAGTTCCTAACCTTTTTGTACCAGCAACCCCTTTTCCAGCCTAGTGAGGCTGTGGATTTCTCCTGGGAGATATTCTTTCGTATGCATAAAATAAAATGCACAAGGTTACAAAGGAAGTCATTAAAAATAATTATCAAAATAATTTACAGCACAAATTTATGATGTGGTAATACATGTGCTTTCCTATGAATGCATTCCGTTAACTAGACTAGTGAGGGTCTACGTGTCATGTGACTGCATCATAATATCCGTGATCGCTGTGCTATGCCATGAGAATACATGTGACGCTTCTTGGTGACAAGTATGGCTAACACTACTTGTGGCTCCTTGTTTGCTTTCCTAATGGAAGGAAATGCTAAATTTCAATTAGGGTGATACTTAAGCTGTGTTTTTTCCCCATGCAAGTTCACAGATTCCCCAGAGTGCTCCGTGATTGGAGGGTAGACTTCACCACCACACTGGGTGCCGGCTCTGCAGAGATGGTAGTGGAACAGGTTCATGGACACGAGTGAAGCCCTGTTACACGGCAGGCACACAGCAGACATGCCTTCCCTCTCTCCACTCCAAGAGTCAGATGGGCAAGAGGAACCAGGGTCCCAGGGGAGGACGCAGTCAGCGGGAATGGCTTCTGTGCCAAGCTCAGCCCGTACAACCTCTGAGGGCCGGCGTGCCCTTGCACTGGCACTGGTGGCCCGCAGGCCCAGGCCCACTCCCATTCTCCACACATCCGTGGTGCCATGGGGACGCCCAGCCCTGAAGCTCCCTCACCATTCCTCTTGGAGACAGAGGCCATGGCCACCTGTACTTCCCGCAGACCCTTCTCATGTTCATGTCAACATGGGCCGCACTCAGCCAGCTGACTCATCCTCCGGCGTGTAGAGTAGCTTTGCCAGTCTGTGGCGGAGGAAGCCCAGGCAGAGCCTTTCCGGGTGGAGAGCCAGGAAGGGAGTAAGGGCGAGAGGTAGGCTACCCACCTCCCTCGCATCTCCAGAGAGGGGAGCCTGATGCACAGTGGCTGGAGAGGCCCTCCCCCCACATGTTTACCTCCTCGCTTTGACCACCAGGCCAGCCCTGATGAAACTAACCTCCCATCATGACAGCCGGTTTCAGCTGAGCCTTATTCTCAACTCTACCCCTTTCCCTCTTCAAGTCACTTCTCTCACTATGAGAAGGCAGTAGAGAGGGACCTAAAATGCTCTAGTGTTCATCAAGTGTCGGGGACTTTGAATACACGATCTCATTTGTTCTCTCCAGAACCCTGTGAAGTGCTGCTGAGACACCAGTTTGATGGGCGAGGACGCCCAGGCTCAGAGGGGTGTTGCCCAGCAGTAAGAGGCCGGGATCTGAACCCAGCTCTGGCACCAAGATTCACTCTCTCTCCACTTCACAGGCTGCTTTCCCCTGATCAACCTTTACCGATTCCTGGTACCCAGCTCCCAGGCTGCACAGGCATCTTCTATTGTTTAGAAAGCCTCTACCGTAGAAATTCAGACTAAAGTGTTAGAGACTCAAGAGGTTGCCCTCCCGTAGGGTATCTGCATTTTAAGAGGGCTTCAAGCAGGTGGCTGTGCTCAGTTCTCAGAGAATGCTCTTTTGTGTAGCACAGGGGCTGACTAGGATTTGGGGGTTAAGGGGATAAAGAAGGGTATGTAAGGCCTGGGTTGGAGTGGGATGGAGCTGAGAGCTTAGAGATACGTGTGTGCATGTGGGCAGAGTTGACATTTACCTCTAATCCTTAAACCCCAAGGGGTAATGAGTATTGCTAACTTTTAAAAATGAGGAACAGGTTTAGGGAAGAGAAGTGACTCGCTCAAGATCACACAGTTGATAAGTGGACGAGGCATGAGCCATTCATGCTTTTCATGTTACTGTGCTAGTAAGTGGTAGAGGACTTCATGTGTCACCCTTTGCAGGCAACACACAAGCACTGACAATGAATTAATTATGCCTATGATGAACACCAAGTGTGTCCCAGGCATTGTGCTATGCAATGGAGCCCTAAAGATAAATGGAATGTAGTTCTTGACCTTGAAGAGCTCATAGTTCATTGCGGGAGAAAGACACAAAAAGTAATCATTGCAATTTACTGTGACAAATTCTCTGACCAAAGGCAACTCCAAGCCAAAATGTTGCTTTAAGATTTTAGAGAGTGACTAGCTTTCTTACTAGATTCACAGAAGGCTTCTCCTAGAAGGAGACTCTTGATTTAGGTTTTGAAGGCTAAAAGGAATTCATCGTAAGTTTGAAGAAGTGAGGGCATTCCAGGTGGAGCAAATGGAACAGCTTGTGCAAAAGGCTGTGTGCCACTTCTGTGGGAACCTTCCATAGACAATGCCTTTACCTAGCATTTCCCAGATTGGGTTTCACAAATATCAGTGCCCCTGGTAATAATAATGGTAGGCAATGGTTTTCTAGGGCTCACTACATGCCAGGCACTCTTCTAAGAGCTCTCCATGTATTAACTCATTTAACTTTCACAACAACACTGAGGTAAGTGTTATTATCTCCATTTCACAGACGAGGAGACAGTGACCCAGAGAGATTAAGGAACTTGCTCAAGGTAACACAGTCAATGGCAGAGCCAAGATTGGAACTCAAGCAAGAATGTTCTAGAATCTATGCTCCAGTGAGTACATAAAATCTGGTCAAGGGAAAATAGCAATAATGAATATTGGCCTAGTGAAAGTTCTAGAAAGTGCATCAGCTAAGCAGACATACACATGCAAATTTTTCCACTCAGAGCTTTCCAAATCAATTTTATACAGGAATACATTTTTTTTGTTTTCTTTCAAGAATGAGTTCATGGAAAACCCTTTGAGAATTGTTGCCTTATCCCTAAGAGTGACTCCAATAGAGGCTGAACCCTTTGGCAGGGGGCTGGGGGCTGGTGGATTTTTCTGGTTCCTGACGGTCCCCCATCAGGCCTGCCGGGTGACCAGCGTCTCACAGCGCTGCAGCTCTCCCTGAATGAATCTTCCAAGACCGTGTGTTTCTTCCACATACTTTACAATGCAAGAAAAGAAAAAACTGTTAGGGTCTGGAGGAAGCCCTTTTGGTACTGTCACAGCTGCATTTTTAATCTTCTGCTTGATTTCTCTCCCTCCTGGCTGAGAGGAAAAGTGACTGTTGAGAGGGTTAGTGGTTGCCTCATTTACTGCCATGTTTCACGGTGTGTGTGTGTGTGTGTGTGTGTGTGTGTGTGTGTGTGTGTGTGTCAGCGTGGTCACACAGAGTGAATAGCCAAGAGGAAGGAAAGTAGGGAACCAGAGAGGAAAAAACAGTTCCTCTCAGCTACCCAACCTCTTTCCCAGCCAGAGGGGAAGTCTCCTGTGCAGAGGTGAGGCTTGGAGAGAGAGGGCAAGTGTGGAGGTTCTAATATTTCCACACAGAGCTATGGCTTCCCGTCCAAGTCTGGGAACATGAGTTAATTCTTGGATTTCTGAAACCTGATCCCTTCCTGACAAGGGAAGTCTGGCAGCTCCAGCCATTAGCACCACGGACAGCGGCAGGCCTGCCACGTGCACCCTGGGGAAGGGCTGGACTTCCCTTGCTCCAGAAGCAGATAGGCACGGGAGGGACTGAATTTTAATAGGATCACAGGGTACTTTTTGCACTGTGAGATGGAGTCTTAGCTGGACTTGCTGTCATCCACACACCTCGCTCCCACCCTCACGTCAAATCAATGAACAAACACAGGGTCCTAGAGAAAAGAAATTCTTGCCAGGGACTCAGAAGATGGTGATAAGGGAAGTCACTGGAAGGTGGTACTGGAAGATACACCCACATCCTCCAGGAGTTCACAGAGATGGCTGAGGTCCCAGGAACACTGTAGCAGTGTATTGTTTGATGCCCTGCCTTGTCTGTGTTTTCAGGGCCAGGAAGTATCTTCAGTGCTGAGCTTGGGGTAGCTGCCCCGCTGATGTTGGTGCAGAGGGAGGAGGGCCCTGCTCCATGGCCAGGCTCTACATCTGCATAAATAAAGAGCTGAGTCTCCCTCTAGGGGAAACCCTTATAGTCTCAGATGAACTCCTGATTCAAAAGCCCGCTTCCGTCGGCAATCCATAGGCATGTTTTCAGGACATGGAAACTTGCTTTATTAACAGCACGAGGTACACACAAGCTTGCAAAAAAACCCCACAGACAAGACAGCACACTTCTCTGGTGGCCTCTGGGGCTGTTGGTGGCTTGCTGTGCTGCCCAGAGAAAAACACACACAACGTTGGATTTCCTGTCTCATTCTGCTCCGTCCCACAAATGCATGTTGAGTGGCCAGTCCCAGGGCCAGCCGTGTGGGGATGGGGAGACTAAATGGCGGGGTCTTTGCCTGAAGAACATACAGGCTCCCAGAGGGGAAAAGTCACTCAGAGAAGCAGGATACTGCAAAGGCCATCCGAGATTGTCACTTGTCACATGTGTTACCCCAGCCCTAGGCATAGACGGCTTGAGTGAGGTAAGGTCCATATTAGTGGATGTTATCAGGACGGCAAGAGAGGAGGTTGGGAGAGTGATCTGTATAAGTGTACTCAGTCAGCAAGGGCGGGATGTTTCTGCTTTCCGCTGTATCCCCCATATCTTGCACATAGTAAGCGCTCAACAAATACTTCCTGCATGGATGAATAATTGGAGTGCCTGCTAGAGGACTGAGAGAAGAAGGGTGGGCAGTGTGGCTTGAATGGCTGGTACAGTGTTGCTTAGTGGGGGGAGTCCCAGCTGAAATCACTTCCCCTGGGGTTTTGGAGAGAGCTGTCTTTGGCAGCTGGGCGTGTTGCAGGGGACTTGGGCCCTGGAGAAGGCAGGCGAGGGATAGCTACAGACCCACAGCTCTGTGAAGACACAGCCAAGGACAGCTCCTCAAAGCAGGGATAATCTGGGCTCCAGCCGCAGTCTCTGAGAGATCCAGGCGAGGACTTTCAGGGGCTGGCTGACCCTCTTGACTCAAATGTGTTGCTGCTGCTTCTAGGCTAATGGGCCTGGCGGGCACTTCCTCATTGGCCCCTGGGTAGGGTTGTCGGAATATCTTCAGAGGCTGAGGCTGGAATGCTTCTCCTCCTCCCCGTTCAGCATCTCAGGAGCTAGAAATGCAGACAGAGCCCTCAGGTCACAGTGGCCCAGCCTCTCAGAACAGCGGGAGCCTGTGTGCTCAGGGTCATGCACCCTCTGGCCTGCGACTGTGGGCATGTGTTCCTGCCTGAAAGGACTGGGAGAGGCTGTGGTACCCATACCTGAAAGAACACCTAGGCCAGGGCCCAGCAGAGAGTAGAAAATGTTATTTCCCTTATCTTTCTTTCAAAGGCATCACTCAATAAACACAGTGAAAGACTTGTGAGGGGCTGGGGACTAGATATATAAAGAGAGGCACAGGGCAATGCCTACAGTCATATCCCCAGAAAGTCCATAAAGAAAATGGAGCTAGAGGGCAGAGTAATCAATGTTTGTGGGGAGTGGGGGCTTGCTGGGAAGGGTAGCATGTGCAGCTTACTGTCTACATCAGCCCTGCACAGTCCCCTCTGCTCTGTATAGACCAGCCTCTTCACTGTTCCCCAAACACCCCTTAGAAGGCTCGACCTCCATTATCCACCCAGATTGCTGATCAGTTCAAATCTCACCTGTCCTTTAAGGTTATCCTCTGCCTCTTCTTCTTGCGGCAGACTTCCTCAAGGGTCGTGGCCACAGTGCCTTGATTTTAGAAGCCTTTTCCTGTCTATACCCTTGTCTACACCACCTAAATGATGTCTTACATGGTTGCTTGGGAGCTTTCTATTTGTTAGTCCCTCCAACTAGTCTGTAAGCTCTTTAGCAAGGACCTCATCTTGAATCCTCCCTTTCATGCTTCCACCTACTCCACCCCACTCCAGCACAGCGTAGCATTCTGCATATAGTAGGTGCTCAATAAAATTCTTACTGAGAGAATGAATGAGCAAATAAATGAATGAATAAGGAAAGAAGAAAGGAAGAAAGGGAGAGAGGGAGGGAGGTAAGGAGAGAGGAAGGAAGGAAGGAAGGAAGGGAGGGAGGGAGGAAGGGAGAAAAACCACTCTGGTTTCTGCAGAGGCTAACGGGAACTTGTGTGGCTGACAAAGTTGGTTCTCCTTCTTTGCCCTCCTTTCTTACTCTTCCATCATAAAAAGTATCTTTTAAAAATTTTTACTCCTTTTGCAAATCATGACATGAACTAACATAAGTGACATTTTCAAGCAATATAAAATAATCAAAAGTTATGAATGTTTACTGAATACTTACTGTGTCCTCATGATAGTTCCTGCCCTTGAGAGGCTTACAGTTTAGTTGGGAGGTAAAAGTAACACACATAAATTCTTTAGCCAGAGTGACCTATGGTTGGTGCTCCAGATCTGGAGATACATGTCTTGGATTCCAACATGACCTGGAGCAATTGTTGGGAAAATTACATACCCTAAGGATACTTGTCAATATATAGATTCACCCTCCCCCCATTTCCTCAGCTGTAAAACAGGGGCACGTATCTCACAGAACACTGCAAGAATTAATATAGCTAAAATTCTTGACAGAGAGCCTGGCCATAGTGTTCAATCAATATCACCTATTATTATTATTGTTAAAGATATAAAATTTTTATTGAACTCCTCTAATGAGTCAGTTACTAAGAACTTCGGGCATTGGATTATCCCAGCTTTCTCTTGATTGTTGGTTTCCCCCTTCATACTGTACCCTTTTCATTAGCAAATAAACATGCTCAAGTGTCTCCCATCTTTGACCTTAAGATCTTGGGTGATGTGGCCCCAGCCTACCTCTCTGAATTCATATCATAATGCCCTTCCCATTGGGGATGGAGACAAAAGATTGGCCAATGTATTCAAGATGATGTTTCTAAAGAGCTTACAGTCCAGTAGGCTCACAAGTCTAATTCAAAGAAAGCATGCCAACACACAGCCATGCCAGATAGCAGCTCTTTTGATGCAAACTCAAATGACACAAGTAGAAAGAGGTAGACGGGGTTAAGGAAGTCTTGCAGGCCAGCAAGAATGGAAGGGACCACACCTGTATTGTTCTCCACTGCACGCTTAGCACACAGCACCTTGCCTGGCATACAATAGGGGTCAATAAATACTTGTGAGACTAATGAATGACACAATGCATGAATTAATAAATGGTGTGATTTCTGCCCTACTGGAGCTCACACCCTGGTTGGGGAGGCTAACAAGTAAACACATGTTTGATTGCATGATTCATGATGGCAGGAGTATATACATTCAAGGTAATTTAAGGGTACATGGGCAAGAATTGTCAATTCTGCTTGGGGAGAGGTTAGGGGAGATTTCAGACAAGGGGCTTAGCTGGGACTTGAGTCCAGGGATGAGTCCAGAGGGATGAGGGGGGACAGGCATCCCAGGTTGATGACACTGGAGTGCAGATGAATGAAGAGTGGGACTCATTGCCGGTGGGAGTCATTAAAGTAGCAGATAAGACAGTGCGTGACCAAGTGTCAAACTCTATGTCACAGACCACAAGGGCTTTGTGACGTGAGAAGGTGGAGGTGACTGGCTGGCTCATAGTAAACTGTCAATGGATGTTGGTGGAAGGAACGCAGACTGGATCACTAAAGGCAATTTGGGGACAGATTTGAGTCATTGCTGGACCTTGAAATGTAAGACTACAGTCTAAATGGAAGGCAATATGCTAATAAAGGTCATAATTAATATTAATGAGAAGACAGTCACCGATGATGACGTGCATCACCCGGGAGAGCAGAAGCCAGGCAGATGAGGAGGTGTGTCCAGCTACTCTGTCTGGCTCTGCCACGTGGAAGGGAGGGAGGGAGGGCAGGGGAAGGGCTTCGTCATGACTCATGTGACTGGCGGAGAGGAAGCTGCTAGCTCTCTACCTGCTCAAGCTGCTGCTGTCCCTGCCCTTGGGAGACAGGGCTGGCCTTGGGAAGGAGCCCTCCTCCCTGCAAGTCCATAGTTCCTCCCAGGAATGCTGATCCCCTGGAAAGGTTGCTTTGCCTGAGGTCTGTGAAAGTAAAAGCCTGAGTAGCAAACTTTGCCCCTCCTTACTTTTCCCCTGCCCAGATCCTGCAGGGGCAAAAGCATTGAAATTGGGGGATGGTGGTCCGCAGGGTTGAGTCATTCAAAGTGAATGCATGCCTGGAAAATATTTGTCCAGGTGGAGCTGGTGACTGAAAACACTGGGCAGTCTTGTTAGAGGGCAGGAAGCCAGAGCAGGGCAGTCTGAGAGGAATGTGGGATGGGTGGTGCGGTCCCCCTTCTCAAAATGCTTCTGAGAAGGATAGGATGTGTGGATGATCTTTCGGTCTCTCTGTTTTTTAAATAAATCCACTTTCCCCACCCCACATGTGCTTACTGCCCACATGTCTCACTTTAATGGTGGTCTTAGGCATGATGGTGGAGGTCCAAAATACCAGTACTTAATAATAACAGTGAACCTATACTGAGCCAGCTATTGTTCTAAGGCCTATGTATTAATTAACTCATTTAATCTCTCAGTAACTTGGAAGTGACATTTGTCATTCCCATTCTACACACATGGAGACTGAGGCCCAGGGAGGTGAGCAATTTGTCTAAGGTCACACAGATGTGAAGCTGCAGAGCCAGGACTGGAACCAGGCAGTGTGGCTCCTGGAATCACTGTGGCTCCTAGTTCTAGAGGCAGCACTAGGGAAAGGAAGCGAAGGCTCCCAGGACCCAGCAAACAAGTGAAGAAGCTAGTGGCCAGTGCTATGTTCACTGCCAGGTTCTCAGAGCCCCTGGTCTGGGTGGCAGGAGGAGTCCAGCTCTGTTATACGGTGGAGGACGCTGGTCAAGCACCTCACACTTTCAAAGCCTTTGTCTTCTCATCTGAACAATGGGAGAATGATTGCTAATCCGTAGGACTGTTGGGAGGAGTATGTGAAGCAGCAACTACAAAGTACCTGATGCATCATAGTAGGTGCCCAATAAATGAGTCCCTTCTCCCCCTTATCTGCTGGGTCAAGTTTGCTTCAAGCTAGGTTTAGTCAGCTTTTCCAGGAATCTGTACTGAGGGCCTACCAGGTGCCAGATATTCTGCTATGCCCTGGGAGAGACACCAACAAAGGAAGAGGCTGGACCAATGTGTAGTGGGGAGGGGAAACAGGATGAATTTTTAAGTAACCCATGAGAACACAATACCTGATAAATGAAATGTTCTCCTCAAAGCAATAGCCTCAGGAAGGAGCACAGTTGTTCCAGAGACACTGATGCTCTGCCAAACACTGACGTCAGCCACTGACTCTCCTCCCAGGCCCGGTCTGGTGCGTTCCCCCGTCAGGGAGAGCTGGGAGAAGAGCTTGCCTTTTAGGAAAACGGAGTCTTGGAGAAGGGAACGACCCACCCAGAGTCACAGACAGGGTGAGAGGAGAACCAGAAGACAGGGCTTTTTTTTTTTTTTTTCTTTTTTGCTGGATCATATGGCAATTTAATTTTTTTAACATCTTTATTTGAGTATAATTGCTTTACGATGGTGTGTTAGTTTATGCTGTATAACAAAGTGAATCAGCTATACATATACATATATCCCCATATCCCCTCCCTCTTGTGTCTCCCTCCCTCCCTCCCTATCCCACCCCTCTAGGTGGTCACAAAGCACCAAGCTGATCTCCCTGTGCTATGCGGCTGCTTCCCACTAGCTATCTATTTTACATTTGGTAGTGTATATATGTCCATGCCACTCTCTCACTTCGTCCCAGCTTACCCTTCCCCCTCCCCATGTCCTCAAGTGCATTCTCTAGTAGGTCTGTGTCTTTATTCCTGTCCTGCCCCTAGGTTCTTCAGAACCTTTTTTTTTTTTCTAGATTCCATATATATGTGTTAGCATACGGTATTTGTTTTTCTCCGTCTGACTTAATTCACTCTGTATGACAGACTCTAGGTCCATCCACCTCACTACAAATGACTCAATTTCGTTTCTTTTTACGGCTGAGTAATATTCCGTTGTATATATGTGCCTCATCTTCTTTATCCATTCATCTGTCAGTGGACACTTAGGTTGCTTCAGTGTCCTGGCTATTGTAAATAGAGCTGCAATGAACATTGTGGTACATGACTCTTTTTGAATTATAGTTTTCTCAGGGTATATGCCCAGTAGTGGGATTGCTGGGTCGTATGGTAGTTCTATTTGTAGTTTTTTAAGGAACCTCCATACTGTTCTCCATAGTGGCTGTATCGATTTACATTCCCACCAACAGTGCAAGAGGGTTCTCTTTTCTCTACACCCTCTCCAGCATTTATTGTTTGTAGAAATTTGATGATGGCCATTCTGACTGGTGTGAGATGATATCTCATTGTAGTTTTGATTTGCATTTCTCTAATGATTAATGATGTTGAGCATCCTTTCATGTGTTTGTGGGCAATCTGTATGTCTTTGGAGAAATGTCTATTTAGGTCTTCTGCCCATTTTTGGATTGGGTTGTTTGTTTTTTTGATATTGAGCTGCTTGTAAATTTTGGAGATTAATCCTTTGTCAGTTTATTCATTTGCAAATATTTTCTCCCATCCTGAGGGTTGTCTTTTCATCTTGTTTATGGTTTCCTTTGCTGTGCGAAAGCTTTTCAGTTTCATGAGATCCCATCTGTTTATTTTAATTTTTTTACTTCCATTTCTGTAGGAGGTGGGTCAAAAAGGATCTTGCTGTGATGTATGTCATAGAGTGTTCTGCCTATGTTTTCCTCTAAGAGTTTTATAGTGTCTGGCCTTACATTTAGGGAAGACAGCGCTTTTGGTGTCTGAGGTCTTACCAATACACAGAAGCACCTCCCATCCTTGCTTTATTTTCACAAGCTGCATTAGAGATGGATAATTCTTCTCTAAATCAGGTGCCACAACTTTGGCTCAGAATGGCTTTGGACTCTTTTTTAAATAACTAAACCCACCTCAGCAGGAGGGAGCTGGGGATGTCCAAAGGCATCTGTCTGTGGATCTGCTGGTAGTGGCTGGCTGGGAGTGGGAGCTGAGTGCACCAAGGTTACCGCCAAGTGCTGGGTGTCAGAGATCTGGATTTAAATGAACTTTGCAAGGGCCAGACCTTCCTTGGGTAGAAGAAAGGGGCTAAGGCTAGTAGGCTCTTGTTTTCGGGGCTTTGGGCTTTTCAAAGAGTCATTCAAAGAGTTGGTGGGCTGCTCTTCTGAAGCCTATTTGATAGCTTGGAGTCCTCAGGCTAGGTGTGTGAAAGACCTTCCAGAAGCGAGATTTATTCCATTCTGAAGAGGTAACTCAGAAGGGTTTTCAGAAAGTTCTCTCCTGGGGCTTATGGGACTGAGGGGGTTTAAGTCTACTCCTGCTTGCAGGCAGGGGGTGGATTAGGTGACCCCCGAAGGACCTTGCTGGCGTCGGGATTCCGGGGGCCTTCGTGGCCACGTAGAGGTGCCTGTGGGCTCTGGTGAGTGTGCTGTGGGTGAAGGCGCGTGAGTGTGGCCGCCAGTGGGTGTGCCCGAGGAGCTGGGCCCAGGCTGCGCCCGCTGCGCCCACTTGTGGCTCCCAGGCGCCGCCAGGAGGAACCGCACCCTCGCCGTCTCTGCCAAGGGAGCCGCCGGAGAGGAGGAGGACCGAAGGCTGATGACACGAGGGCGCCGTCTCCCAAGTGATGGCAGCGCGCGCTGCTTCCTCGCCGCCTCCGCAGCTCAGCCCCGGACTCCTTACGTCAGGGTAGCTGGGTCCCCCCTCCGCGCGAGAGCCAGCGAGCAGCTGGAGAGCAGAGCAGAGCAGAGCGCGCCGCGGAGCCCCGGCGCCCTCCCTGCGCACGGATCCCCGCCTAGGCCAGGCGAGCCGGGCAGGAGGCAGCGCGGCCGAGCCCTCGCGGGACGCCGCCTTCGCACCCGGCTCTCCCCGGCCGCAGCGGCCGGGACCCGTGGGGCGCCGGGCTCGTCCTGGGAGCCCCCGGCCATGCTCTCCGGGCTCCGCGGTTCTCCTGAGCAGCCACCCGCGCCTGGGCCAGGGCGCCTCTTGCTGAAGTAGTTGGGCGCCCGGAGCAGGGGGTCGCCACGTCGGGGGCGCGGCCGGGACCCACGGAGTCCGCCCCCGAGCGCGGGGAGCGGGGCCGCCTGAGCCGCCCGACCATTCCCTCCCCGGGCGGCAAGGAGGAGCTGGTGGCGGTCGCCTCCCGGCTGTGGCAGCGGCGGCGGCGCGCCTGCCTGGCGGCCGTCGGCGTGCTCCTGGCCATGGCTCTGGGGCTGCTTATCGCCGTGCCGTTGATGCTGCAGGCGGCGCCCCCCGGGGCGGCGCACTACGAGATGATGGGCACCTGCCGCATGATCTGCGACCCGTACAGCGCGGCACCCGGCGGGGGCCCCGCGGGCGCCAAGGCTCCACCGCCCGGACCCAGCACTACCGCCCTGGAAGTCATGCAGGACCTGAGCGTCAACCCTCCGCCCCCTTTCATCCAGGGACCCAAGGGCGACCCGGGGCGACCCGGCAAGCCGGGGCCGCGGGGACCCCCGGGAGAGCCGGGCCCACCTGGACCCAGGGGTCCCCCGGGGGAGAAGGGCGACTCGGGGCAGCCCGGGCTGCCTGGGCTGCAGCTGACGGCGGGCGCGGCAGGCGGTGTCGGGGTGGTGGGTGGCGGAACCGGGGGCGGCGGAGACTCTGAGGGCGAAGTGACCGGCGCGCTGAACGCCGCCTTCAGCGGTCCCAAGATCGCCTTCTATGTGGGTCTGAAGAGTCCCCATGAGGGCTACGAGGTGCTCAAATTCGACGACGTGGTCACCAATCTCGGCAATCACTACGACCCCACTACTGGCAAGTTCAGCTGCCAGGTGCGGGGCATCTACTTCTTCACCTACCACATCCTCATGCGCGGCGGCGACGGCACTAGCATGTGGGCGGACCTCTGCAAGAACGGGCAGGTCAGTGACACCCCTACTCCCACCTCCACCCCCGCAGATCCCCGCGGAACCTCGTTCCCACCCTGAGCCCCGAACCGTCTGGGAACCCAGCCTCCTTTCTCCCCACTTGCCAGCGCCCGAGCTCGCCCCGGCAGGGAGCGCACGATAGCATCCCGTTTCCCGGGGCGCCGTGGTCGCAGTTATCCCATAGCTCCCGAGGTTGCGTTCCCAGAGCTCCGAGACCCCGCTACCCAAATTGCACTCTCCCCGCTATTTGCATACCCGCCTGAAGCCCCGTGGGCTTCTCGGAAACCTCACTCTTCTTTAGCTCTCTGTGCGCCCCATTCTCCCCTGTGCCCTCCCCGTCTCCTTTCTTCTCGGCCCCGGCCCCTGCTTTCCGCCCGTCCCCGCTGGGTCAACGTCCACGAAGCCCTCTCTCTCCCTCCTTCCCGGACTTGGAAACTGCGGAGCATAGGGGACCGGGAAGGAGTTGGCTAAGTTGGAGAGAGAGCGTGGACCCTGGGTGGGAGAGTGGACCCTGGAGCTGCAGGCGGAAGGCCAGCCAGGGGGCGCGCCACGTGGGGGACAAGGCAAGGGCCCAAGCACAGGTGCCCGGGCCCACCCGCTGTGGTCGCTCGCCCCCAGGTCCGGGCCAGCGCCATCGCACAGGACGCCGACCAGAACTACGACTACGCCAGTAACAGCGTGGTGCTGCACCTTGATTCAGGGGACGAGGTGTACGTGAAGCTGGACGGAGGGAAGGCTCATGGAGGCAACAACAACAAGTACAGCACGTTCTCGGGCTTTCTTCTGTACCCGGATTAGAGGCACCGGGAGCGCGAGGTGGGGTGGCTTCTGGCCGCCCTATGCCAGTGGGAGCGCTCTGTTCCTCTGTTCCTTGGCGAGGACCACTCTCGCTTCCTGACATCGCTGGAAAAGACACATCCCTGCTGTCCTTCCTGCCCCGCTTCCGACCTCAGTGTGTCTGCGACTCGCCACGCTCTGGACTGCGCTCATGGTCTCTGTCCCCAGCCTAGGGCGGGAGAGCGGGACGCCAGAGCGGAGAAATGAGCGTGAATCTGAACCCCGGTGAGGCGGCAGCGCGGACTTTGCAAACCTGATTGGACTCGACAGGCCCGGAGGGACGCCTGCCCTCTTCCAGTCCCCCTCCTCGTAGGAGTGCCCTGAGACTGAGGCCTCCCAGCCCGGGCCACCCGAGGGAGGCCAAAGTGAGCATGAGCTCCCTGGGGCGTCCTTCTCTGTGACCTGAAATACTTGTGCAAATGTCCCTGTCTATAAGCCCAAATCCCACCCTCAGCAGAATCCCAGCAAACGGAAACTCCATCCTGCCTCAGACCCACTGCAATGCATTAAATTATGTTTTTAGACTATGGATTCCAATGTCTCTATCAGCGTGGCCCCAGGACCAGGCCTCCAGATGTTCTCCTTGACACGAAGACCTAAGCTAGGCCCTGAATAGCTCCATCTATACCCTGGTTGCCAGCCACTGCCTTGTCACCTGGGATGGGAGAAAAGATGTGGGGAGATGGGAGGGCAGCATCTCACCCTTTGCGGGGGTTCTCCCCTGGGCTGGGCTGCTGCCTTGAATTGGAGGGGCCCAGAGGAGGTTGGGAGGGAGATTTTGAGGGTGACAGGAGAGGGAGGTTTGGACCTTCAGGCTCCCAGCCTTGTGGGAGGAGGTCAAAGGCCAGGAGTTTCTGCAGAAGGAAAGGGGAGAGGAGGCATTTCTGCAAAATGAGAGGCATGAATGAGGTATTTGCCATCTGGTGATGTCTGAGATCTCCTAAAAGGAAGTACAGAAACCCCTGAGGAAACACACCCACTCAGGCATGTAGTACACTCAACACCACAGCTGATGTCCATTAACTTACACCAGCTGGGTCCATAACTCTCCAAGGAACTGGTAAACTGAGGCAATTCTGTGGACTCTCCAGCTTGCGGAATTCACCCAGAGCTGTGTGGTAACTGAGATAGACTCTATCCCTTGCAGCGGGACACCCCCTTTTGCGGGTCTTCCTGTGCGCACAGTGTTGTGGGACACCTGCTCTGAACCTGGCCGTGTTTGTTTGGTCCCCCTCTTTCCTTCCCTTCACCACTCCACACGCACACTCCACATGGTGTTGATTTTTTTCTTTTCACTTTTTTATTCTGTGTTTAGGTTGAGTTCCGATAAACAGTACGTTATCTACAAAATAACTAGTTAGCAACCTGTTAGTATTTACGGAGCTCATTTTGACCAGTTGTTTGAAGAGAAATGTGAATGTGTACACAGAGGCAACCCCAGAGTGTGCTACCTATGTAAAACTGGATACACACACACACACCCCTTGTGGATATAATGTTATGGTTGTCATGGCTAATCCATGTTACACACATGCACACACATACGTATTCATACAGTCATGTCAATGTGGTGTGTGACATGTTCATGGCTACATGTCCGCCCCCAAATTACATTGTGCTCCACTTTAATTCCTGGAGGATGCTGAAAACCGTGATTCCCATTTAAAAGACAGCTATACTCCCCGCCTCGAGTCCTGTGTCTGTCGCTCTTTCTCTTTATGCTTTTATTTTATTTGCTCTTACTTTATTTTTTTTATCGTCATTCACTTGAATATTAGCAATGATTGCATCTGCTTCGAATCCAGGGATAAAGTGCTCAAAGAGAGCAAGGGGAGAAACAACATCCATGTGCAAACCACCATCTCTCCAGTTTCAGACCCAAATGAGTCCCAATTCCCCACCCACCCCACCCCCAGTGATTGTGGAGCCCAAACCCAGCTGAGCCCAGGAACTGGGGAGGGCAGAGCCAACCCTGTCTACCGTTGCATATGTATCAATTTCTGATGCCTTGTCGATTGTATCATCCAGAAATGCGATTAAAACCAAATATCTGAGACTCAAATGAAGTCTAATTGCTATGGATCTGCAATCCCCACCGGGCCCCTAATCCTTTCTGACTTATTCCCCCCCTTCCTCCGATGAGATGGAGCTTAGACACAAAGCCCTCAGTTTAAATTTCAAAAATTAAAATTGACATGCAGCGGTGGCTTTCCTGGGAGCGGAAGGAATTTCTAAGGAGCCCAGCTTTATCCTCTGCATTAAGAAGCAATTTGTACTTCTAACAAAACCCCCATCACTCCCCTTTGGTGGAAGGGCAGTAGAGACGCCTTGCCTGGGTCCGGCTGTTCACAATACTTGGACAAATTTGAATCTGAGATTCCTCCATCTGTATTCCCCGGGGCAACCGGGCTTCTTGCAATTCTAATGCCCAGCTTGCTGGGAGGAGCTGCCAGAGGTGTCAGCTACTAAGAGGATGATAGATTGATGAGGCAGCGGGTGGTGGGAGGCGCGGCCCATGGCAGGAGCTCGCCAGCTGAGGAACAACTCTCTCTGTGTCGACACGTTCTCTGTGTCCCAGGCAGGCCCCTCATGACCCACTGATCTACAATCCCATGATCTTCCTGGAGGACTCCCTGAGATGGGGCAGGTAGGGGTGGGGAGACCTCTGCCACCACTGTGTGCCATCAGTCTCGGGGTGCATGTGAAATGAAAGAAACCATTTGCTCAAGACACATCCTTTTTGTCTCTAGGTGGGTTGAGAATTATTAGCAATCAGTTGTGAAGTATCATTTTAAGTTCCTAATTACTTTTGGGTCCATTTTCTACCTGTGCTTTTAGGTTGGGATGGATTATCATACTTGCATCTTCCCAGAAGTAGAGAAGGTATTATTCTGTCCATTTGGGAGGTGGAGAAATTAGGGCTCAGAGAGGCCTAGTGACTTGCTTGTGTTCACAAGGCTTATAAGAGACTGAGTGTGGACTTGAACTCAGGCCTGCAGGCCGTGCCTCTGCCTGACTGCACAGCTGGAGTGCATTCACCTCTGAGAGCTCCCAGGTGTTTGAGAGGAGGGCAAACGGGTGGGACACACTTCCCACTCCTTTCTCTGAATTAGGGAGTCTCAGCACCCTTCAAAGGGTCAGATGAGATGAAAGACCTGCTTCTTCGACCCAGGCTGCCCCCAGAGAGCACCCCAGGCTCCTGAGGCATTTGGCTTGGGAACTTCCTGTCTTGGGTTCAGTGTTGATGGCGGGACCCTTTGGTCACCAACTCCAAATGCTCCATGTTTACCTGTGTGTCTCCACCAGCAACCCCCCCCCACCCTTCTCCTTAGGGACCACTGACCACCTTCTCCTATAATAGCTCTCCCTTCTTCCTCTTGCTGGGGGGGAGGGTTTAGCTGAAGTGAGCATGGCTGTCCCTGATTGCAGAGAGGGCCCTTGTTTCATTCCCAGAGTCCACATCTGGGTGAGTGATTATTTTCAGGACTGCCTGTGAGCATGAGATACGCCCCTGGCCCTGGAAATTCGGATAGAGGTTATGCCGCCTGCTACGTGAACCTCCTATCTGTGTGACAGGTGGCTCTCTTGGGCACCCAAGACAAAACATCTAGGCTGCCCTCTGCATGGAGTTACGATGACACCATGGAGAAGTCATATCGTGGAGACCACTCGCTTAAACTTCACTGATCACGCAGTCCTACTGGACAAACATTTTTTTGAGCACTAATCCCCAATATACGTATTTGACTTATGAATAATTTATGTATACCACTGTCCATCCGTACTTTCAAAATTCTATCTTTTTGTCTTTATATTCATCGAAGGATCTCCACATTCAAGTCCGTATCTATATTCCAGCTGGCTAACCAAGTTTGGACACAAGTCTCCTCTCATTGCAACAAAAAGAAACAAGGGCTAATCCAAGTGTTTCCGTTCAACTTGCCATTTTTCCGGAATCTTAGGCAAAAATGTGTTCTTTTATGAGTCCCAGGTAAGTCTGTGCGTTTTAGTTCTTTGAGTGCACAGTTTCAATCCATATTTTAAGTATTAGTAATGCTTGATTTTCTCTCTCCTTTTTAGATTAAAAGTAAATAGAACCAAAGTTTCAGTATTTCCTTCTCTTATCTGATTTTGAAGACTGATGTTGGCATTGGAACCAAATCCTGGAATCAGGAAGGGCCGGGCTGGGGACAAAGCCTCTCCCAGGGCCCTGCTGGACGTTGTGGAGGACGAAGCTGGCAAGTGGAAATGTGGAATTCTAGAAGCATGTTTTGGTCGCCTGTTATTGCCATACCCTAGTTTCCTTCAACCAGTGAGGGTGTTACACAAAGGAGCACGGGTCCCAGCAGTAGTTGAAGTAAATGATAGGAGCAGTCATTTTTAAAAACAAATTTTGTCATAAGAATTTCAAAAATACTGAAAAGGAAACAGAATAATGCAACAACCCCCATGTACCTGTCTTCTAGTTTTCACACTCACTGCACCATGGCCATGGCCAACCAGGCAGAGCTACAGTTTTTATGGATTAAGCCCTCACAATGTGCCAAGAATTGATGCTTGGGGCACAATTGTTTCCTCACAACGCCCCCGTGAAGTAAGTACTGCTATCCTCCCACTTTACAGATGAGGAAACTGAGGCACAAGGAGGTGCAGTGACTTGCCCAAGGTGGGGGCAAGGGACGGGTGCTGAAATCTGTCGGAGCCTGGAAACCAAATCTTTGGGGGGTATAGTCAGGGCAGGGTGGTGAGGCCTCGAACGCAAACCACAACAAAGGCACCCTGATACAAGCAAGGCTCCCCAACAAGCACTCCAGAGGTGCAGCCACATGTTGTGGAGGCTCCTAAGTGTCTGCTCTCTCCCAACAGTGTAAACAGTTGATTTGCAGACTTCTCACTTTCTTCCTTCTTGCTGTTCCGTACACCAGTCATGCTGTTTCCTGTGCTTGGAATCCTCTCCTCCGGGTTGGCTCCCACCCCTCTTTCAGGCACATCTCTCTTCTAGTAGCCTTCTAGCCCTCACCCTGGTGCCCCTTCCCCTAAGGACCATAGAACCCTGATCTTCCGTACCATGGTGCTTGCCACAAGGCTGTAATCCCATGTTCAGTTGTCTGTCTTCCCCATGGACGGCAGGCTTCACAAGGCAGACCCAGCATCTGTGTGAGTCACCACTGAGACCCACATTCCCAACTCCAACACTTAGAATGGTGCCTGGTAAACCGTAGGTACTCAATAAATGTTTGTGAAATGGATGGATGGACAGATGGATGGATGGATGCGGGAATCCTGGGAGATCCTGACAGGGTAGATTTTGGAAAGACCTCTAGTGTCTGACTTTACAGCAGGATCAGAAGGGGTCTTCCCAGCAAGCTGCATACTGCTCTTAACCAATGGGTCTCCATCCCCCTCCATCCCTGTCCCTGAGTTGTTAAGGTTTGAGTGAGGGGTGAAGACTGCAAAAGAGCATTTATTGCAAGCTTCAAGGCCCTGGTTACGAAGCAGGAGAACCTGTCCAGTTGACATGAAATTATGACTACTGCCCACCGTGGCTTCTGGGCTGATTTAGGTCTCCTCCCCCCAGGGCCTCCAGGATGTCCCTCAACCTCCTGAGGGTGCTTGGGCAGTAGCCTCACTTCCAGTCAGGGGTCCCTCATTTGGTGCTTTTGCAGTCTGGATGCTTTTATTTTCTCCAAATGGAAAACATCTTTTGAAAAATTGTTGATGCAATCTGCACTTGCAAAAAATGTAAACAATATACAGAAATATAAGACAGAAAATAAAAATTCCCTCTCTCCTTATGCAGTCTCCTTTCCCCAGAGGTAATTTCTGTTAACAGCTTGATTTGTATTGTTCCAGACTTTTCAAATGTACATATGTGTGGATTTGTTGGGGAAGAATTTAAAACTTTGAACACTGCCAGGTTCTGCACTTGGCTCTCTCTCTTAGTGACTGCCCTTGAACAATGCTAAGGGGTCCTTAGTGCTGAGCCCTTTTCCCTTTCCACCGAGGTGCAAGCCATTGACCATAGACGAAGGACCTAGATTGGTTAAACAGAAGGAAGATTGGATCTTCCGTCATGAGACCTGGAAGCTGTTTCTTACATCCCTGCTCTAGCAGAGGAACAGCCTCTGCTAACAAGATTGCTCTCCCATTTAGGTACAGATTCTGCCCTTATGTGGGAAAATCCTGCCTTATTTTCAAAGCAATGTAAACAATGTCTTCCATCTAATTTTCAGATTATTCAAGTGTGTGCCCTCCTCCTGATCTCACTATCTACCTCTTGGTATGTTACCTACACCCAGCAGCCCTTCCCCTGGGACTGAGTAAATGAAAGAGAGAAAGAGATCAACTCCCGCCAACCAAGTTTTGCTCCTGCTGGTACACGGAAGAGGAAGGGAATTCCTTCTGTTTGCCTACTCAGTTGTGTACCCAGGTCCCCAGCCTGAGGTTTGGAGAATGGCCCCCTTCTCTCTTCCCTTCCTCTCTTGCAGTTCCCGTGTGCAGGGCTGTGTGCTACTGCTTCTCCCCGACGCACTGCACCTGGGGGTGGGGGAAGGTGGCAGGGGAGGGTGGGACATTCTGCACTGATGCCTGGTGACTCCGGGCCAGCTGAAGAGACTGACACAGGCACAGGGATGCCAGGCCACAGTGGGCATCTGACATGCGCTCTGGAACCAGACTGAGCAGTGGGCAGCAGCTGAGTGCACCAAAATAGCTCAGCCCTTTAAAAGCAACCAGGTCATGACACAGAGTGGAAAGAGAAAAAAATTGTCGAGTCTGTCATACAGAGTGAAGTAACTCAGAAAGAGAAAAACAAATACCGTATGCCAACACATATATACGGAATGTAAAAAAAAAAAATGTTCTGAAGAACCTAGGGGCAAGACGGGAATAAAGACACAGACCTACTAGAGAATGGACTTGAGGACACGTGGAGGGGGAAGGGTAAGCTGGGATGAAGCGAGAGAGAGGCATGGACATATATACACTCCCAAACGTAAGATAGATAGCTAGTGGGAAGTGGCCACATAGCACAGGGAGATCAGCTCGGTGCTTTGTGACCACCTAGAGGGGTGGGATAGGGAGGGTGGGAGGGAGACACAAGAGGGAGGGGATATGGGGATATAGGTATGCCTCTAGCTGATTCACTTTGTTATACAGCAGAAACTAACACACCTTTGTAAAGCAATTATACTCCAATAAAGATGTTTAAAAAAATTGAACTGAGCCCTTTATCTGTATTATCTTGCTTAATATCAACAAGGAAGGAAAGTGAGGCTCAGCAAGTCAAATAGCTCAAAAATTCTAACAACTCTGGGAGGGGGCAAAATTGAGGCACAGAGAGGTCTGGTGATTTGCCCAAGGTCACACAGCAAGGAAGTACCCAAGTTTGAAGCTCAGGTCTGTCTGACTCAAAGGCCCTGCTTCTCGTAATCTAATGCCCTGTCTCTCATGCTGATGCTCGTCAGTCATATAACCTCTCTGAGCTATGATTTCCTCTTCCATAGAATGCCACTTATTCCATAAGACTACTGGGAGGAGCGAATGAGTTAATGGATGTCAGCTATGTTAATGGGAAATACTCAATAAAAGTTGGTTATTATCAACATTTAAATATTTGTTTTTAAAAAGTCACTTTTCCATCTATACCACCTGGAAACTTTTCTAAGCTACTGTTATTCAGTGGAACTCAACAATCCTCTTTGAACTTGGATCCAAATCCACCTTTACCATAAACTGCCTCTGCAATACTTTGACAGATATTTAAGTTGCTGAGCCTCACATTACCCATCTGTAAAATGGGGCCAGTGTGCCTACCACATGGGTGGTTGGGAGGATTTAATGAGATGAGATAATACAGTATGGGGCACAGAGTAAGTGCTTCAGTCCTGGGGATGGTAGGTATTGTTGTTGAAATATTTAATTATTAGGGACTGCTCTGTTTTCTGCTGAGCTGACACATCTCAGGAAGCATCAAACCAAGGCTGCTTAGAATGAGAAACAGCAGGATTTCGGTGACAACGGCTGGCATTTACAAGCATGGCATTGGTGTAGGAGCCACCAAGGGCATTGCCCAACATATCTACAGTCCTTTCAGTGAGTCTGTGAGGTAAACATAACTGCACCCATTTCACAGATGAGAAGGTGACTGGCCATTTTCAACGGTTGTATGTCAGAGCCAGAATTCAGACTAGTGCCTTTCTCACTGTTCAAGATTTGGCCTCCCGAAGAGGATGAGCCCCACGCCCTAAACCTAACCCTAACCTTAACCCAGGCCCTACCTGGTCCCTGTTCACTGGTGTACAAGCAACGGTCCTGTGCAGATCCTGGTGGGGCTCCCTTGTTGACTTCAGGCTAATAAGTCCCTGCACAGTTGGGCCTGGAGCTGTGACTAAGTCTCAGGGCTCTGCTGCATGAATATGCAAACTCCCACTGACGGCGAAGCTCTATCACAGCCTGATTTCAAATTGATGGGCACATCCCAGTGGCTTAGGGCCTCTCGCCCTGCATAGTGAGAACACCGACTAATCCCCACCAAAGCTCCTGGGGCTGAGTGGGAGGAGGTTGGGCACGGCCCAGGCAAAAGGGTACATTGAGGGCGCGCAGTCCAGGCCGTGGCCTCTTTCAAGGCCTGCCCTGCCTCCGTGAGATTCACATGGACCTCACAAGTCTTTGGAAAGCTGGTTTCTTCTTTCTTTCCCCAGCACGAGGATGCACTCCCAGGAGACCCAGACCCTTCTTGAGGGTGCAGAGTCCGATGGGAGAAGTATGCTGGTCTCTGGACTTTGAAAACCAGCTTTGCCATATGTTCCACTCAAAATCTGCTTACTGGGTGTCCACCGTGCACCCAGCACTGCAGCAGGGGACCTGGTCGCTACCCTCTTTCAGTCTGGCTGGTGACAGGAATGATAATTATCAGTGATAACAGCAATAGCGCTCCCTCCCGTTGTTGAGCACCTGCTGGGAGGCGCATGTGGCTGGTGTGACCTCATTTAAAACTCTTTGCAGCCCTGCAAGATGGGCATTTTTCTTTCTATAGACTCTAAGTCCATCCACCTCACTACAAATAACTCAATTTCGTTTCTTTTTATGGCTGAGTAATATTCCACTGTATATATGTGCCACATCTTTATCCATCCATCCGATGATGGACACTTAGGTTGCTTCCATGTCCTGGCTATTGTAAATAGAGCTGCAATGAACATTTTGGTACATGACTCTGTTTGAATTATGGTTTTCTCAGGGTATATGCCCAGTAGTGGGATTGCTGGGTCGTATGGTAGTTCTATTTGTAGTTTTTTAAGGAACCTCCATACTTTTCTCCATAGTGGCTGTATCAATTTACATTCCCACCAACAGTGCAAGAGTGTTCCCTTTTCTCCACACCCTCTCCAGCATTTATTGTTTCTAGGTTTTTTGATGATGGCCATTCTGACTGGTGTGAGATGATATCTCATTGTAGTTTTGATTTGCATTCCTCTAATGATTAATGATGTTGAGCATTCTTTCATGTGTTTGTTGGCAGTCTGTATATCTTCTTTGGAGAAATGTCTATTTAGGTCTTCTGCCCAAAGTAAGTCAGAAAGAGAAAAACAAATACCATATGCTAACACATATATATGGAATCTAAGGAAAAAAATAATCATAAAGAACCTAGGGATAAGAAGGAAATAAAGACACAGACCTACTAGAGAATGGACTTGAGGATATGGGGAAGGGGAAGGGGAAGCTGGGACAAAGTGAGAGAGTGGCATGGACATATATACACTACCAAACGTAAAATAGATAGCTAGTGGGAAGCAGCCGCACAGCACAGGGAGATTAGCTCGGTGCTTTGTGACCACCCAGAGGGGTGGGATAGGGAGGGTGGGAGGGAGGGAGACGCAAGAGGGAGGAGATATGGGAACATATGTATATGTGTAACTGATTCACTTTGTTATACAGCAGAAACTAACACACCATTGTAAAGCAATTATACTCCAATAAAGATGTTAAAAAAAAAAAAAAAAGAAGTAGTGGATTCCAAGGTCCAGCCCAGATCTGTGTGGCCACCTCCACTTCCCCCTTCCCCCTGCTGCACAAAACAGAGGTGCCGCAGGGTGTGGTGAGACCATGCACACGTGGGGAAAGCTGCCCAGATGGCTGCTCCGGGCATGGGGATCTCCACCTGAAACTGAGAGGGCCTGGGAAGGGCTGGAGCCATCAGGAGGGCTTCCCAGAGGTGGTGACCTCTGAGTCAGCGTTTGCCCTGTAAGTTTTTTTTTTTTTTTTTTTTTGCAGTACGCGGGCCTCTCACTGCTGTGGCCTCTCCTGTTGTGGAGTACAGGCTCTGGACGCGCAGGCTCAGCGGCCATGGCTCACGGGCCCAGCCACTCCGCGGCATGTGGGATCTTCCCGGACCGGGGCACGAACCCGTGTCCCCTGCATCGGCAGGCGGACTCTCAACCACTGCGCCACCAGGGAAGCCCTGCCCTGTAAGTTTTTGTCCTCATCCTTATGGGGCTGGCAATGAGGCTGAGCAGCAAAGACTCACACACTGAAAATTTGCTGGTTATTTATTCATTCTCCAAAGAGTTATTGATTGCTACCCTATCTATTTGGAGCTCCATGCTGGGTCTGGGATTCAAGATGTCCTGAGATGTGTCCCAGTCCCACGGGAACTCTCAGTGGAGGGGAGGAGCCACACCAGGGCTCAGGGTTGGAAACTTGTCACCTGCAGCAGGAAGGAGTCTGCACCGAGGAGGGAGCCGCTGAGCCTAGGCTGGAGCCAGGAGAGGAGCCACAAAGAGGCGTGGAAGCTTCCCTCTCCTGGAAAGCCACCTCTAGGTGGGGATCGGCAGGGACTTGAGGTTCCATTCTCATGGGAAGGGACCAGCATAGGCAAAAGCATGGGGTGGGGCTTGCCTCTGGGAGGGGGTCTCCTGGAGCCTCTGTGTGCTTGTGTGTGTGTGTGTGTGTGTGTGTGTGTGTGTGTGTGGTGTGTACGTAGGTTTATTGTGGCCGGGACATTTGTATGTAGGATGTGGTGTGCCTGTAGGTGGGTGCTTGAGCATATCAGGGGTGACTGTGTCGATTTTGGTGCTGTCTGTGGCCCAGAAGACCCCATCACTTAGGCCTTTCTTACCCCACACTGGAAAGGTGGAATGATTTTACACCATTAGTTCACCGCTTTGCCCTCAACACATTCAGTATGCGTGGTGGCTGACTCTCCTTGAAATGTATTTGGAGTTTGTTTTGGGGTGGGTCAGGGATGGGCTGGGGTCCTGGGCTGAGGGCTAGATGAGGGGGAAGTGAAGACCTGGAAGTTAGGAGGGTCCTGGGGGTGCCTAAAGGACCCACATCAAGTTGCCTTGGAAACACAGATGCCTGACATGTAGCAGCAGCATCTTAACATTTTGATTGATTTGATTGATACTTTCGAAAGCACACTGGTAGCTATTTGCTCTCTAATTTGTAGTGACGCTTGAGCTCCACAGTCCCCAGCAAGTTGAGATTACAGAGAGCTCCTTCCCATTTGATGTCTGTATGACCTTTGTCACTGAGTGGGTCAGCGATTACGCATCCAATTACCTGTAGGGGAGACTTAGGCTAAGATAAGTGAGGTGATTGGTCCAAGGCCACATAGCTGGTTAACTGTCCTTCTGGGAATGGCTTCCCAGTCAGATTCTCAGGGTTTTTGTTGGCTCAAAGTGTGGGGTGTAGATACGTAAACATGAGGGGGCTGGGAGAAAGCAGATAGATTCCTACCCCTATTCTAGGCTACATGGAGCAAACCGCTCTCCAGCATGCACTGTGGCTCTCTAATAACTCCTGTATGTATCAACTAAAGCATCTGTCCATCCACCCTCCATCCATCCACCCATCCATCCATCCATCCACCATCCATACATCCATACATCCATCCATCCGTCCACCTATCCATCCATTGTCCATGAATTCAATGCATACCTGCACACCAGGCCCCGTGTAGGTGCTGGGAAGACAGTCTTCACACGAAGAACTCCCAGTCCTGTGACAGAGCTTCCAGAAACCCCCATCTGCCCCTTCCTCGCTTTCTCCAAACAGGTCCTTACTGACAGAAATGGGGGTAGGGCTCTCACCTATCAGTGAGTTCATCCAGCAAGGAGCATGACAGTCCACTCCTAAGTGACTGGCATTTGAGAACAAGAAGCTCCCCACTGGTGAGGCTGAAACTATGAGTCCACACTCAAGATCCGTCTTATAAATATGTGAGGTGGCCGGGATCTGACCCCTCTCCTGAGGCAAAGCCCAAGGCGCTTCCTGCCCCTTCTGCAGGACCGTGAGAGTCTGGGGCACTGCACGCTCCTTGCCTTGAGTTTGGTTGCGCCCTGTGCCCTGTGTGGGGTTTGTCTGAGCCCTTGCTTGGCCCATGGCCACAGGCTGCACCCTCCACTCAGCTGGCCACCTTTGCTGGGGTGTGCAGAGGGTAACCTGCACACGTGTCCCTGTATCTGGAGGGCCCTGCACAGCTCCTACACTGTCATCTGTGTTCGGAGGTCTGGCTGCAGAGGGAGAAACTTAGGCTTGTGTCTTACATCTACTAAGTTAGTAATTGGAGGGGAGGGCTTCTTGTGGAAATAAAGAAGGAGCAAGCCCACCACCTAGCCCGGTGCACATGTGGCTGGAGGACAGGCGGAGGCGCTTTCACCACGGAGCTCCAGGACCCGAAGGCCACGAGGGCTTGTCTCTAAGATGTGTGTTCTGGGGAGCTGGCTAACTAGCCCTCGCTGCCCACTGCCAGCTGCCCCCTTTCACATTGCTGGACTAATGGGGCTGCCAAGTTAGGGATCCCGTGGCCCCAGCCCTCAAACTGCAAGTAATTGTTTTCTCTGTGTGAGCTGACAATGATCTAGTGTTTGTGGGCAGCTGCTAGGGGTCAGGGGCCCAGCCAGCGTTTTCCTAATTAACTCCCCATTACTCCCATCCCAGGAGGATGGGGCAGACGAAGTTTGGACACCATCAAATGGCAGACATTACTCTCAGCTCCTTGCTTGGTAAATCTCCCATGACGCCCGGCACCTACAGGGTACCCTCCAAGTCCCCAAGCTAGTGGACTGGGGGATGGTGATCCGGCCCTACTGCCTCCCAGCTTACCTCTCTCCCTCCATCTCACTCCCCAGACAAATGCAACTTCTTCCTTCCCCACATGGAGGTTTTAAGCAGGGCCAGGAATAGCGGGAGGCACAAAACTTAAGGGGGTGCCCAAACTGCTCAGTAATCAAGACGGATCATTTTAATGCTACATTTAAAACATCAAAATCAACGCAATCCATGATAAACAAAACATCAACATTTTAAATAAAGATGCCATCCGTTCAGTAAGCTGAGCGTATCTTTCTCCTTCGGGGTGGATTCCTGATTCTCGTTTTATCCCAGTTAAGCACCAGGTTGTGGGAGGGGAGGGACAGAAGAGGGACAAATAGAGGGCTGAGAATGCAGCGAAGGACTTAGTGATCACATTAATTTTAGGATGAGTAACTCTGCTGTTACTAAGTATCCATTGTTTATTGAGCACTTAGTGCCCGGTACCATGTTGTACACTTTACACTGATGATCTCATTTTTTCCCTCGGAGGTAGGTGTGATGACGCTCACTTCTTCGACTTGGAATCTGAGGAACAGAAAGGTCAAGTAGCTTGCCCAGAGTCACACAGCTGGGTGGGGTGGAGCTGGCACTGGAATCCAGGTCTGACTTCAAGGCCTGTCCTCCTCCAAGGTATCACATGGCCCACCTGAGGGATGCTTCCGTCTTTGCCTTTCTCCCTGTCCCAACAATGACGACTATATAGCAATAAGTAGAATTTCCTAGGCTCTTGCTATGTGCCAAGCACTCTTCTAAGTATTTTAAACGTGTCATCTCATTAAATCCTCCCAACAACCCAATAATGAGGTGGTATTATCCCCATTTTATATACGAAGAAACTGAGGCACAGAAAGGGTAAGTAACTCTCCCAATGTCCCAGAGATCCAAAGTGGCAGATCCACCACAAGCTAGTACCGGAGCCTGAGCTTGCCATCTCAGGGATGGTTGAGATGCTCTAGGTGCTGAGCTGGACCACGTGCCAGAGGTGGGGAAGATGTCACCAATCCCACAAGCCCTGGCCCAGGCCTGGAGCCCCAGGCTTCCCAGGCAGGTACCCAGGCTGGTAGATTTCCCACCCATTCTCAGACCGGTGCCTTGCAGGGTGGTCCCTTCCATGGTCGCTGCCATGCTCAGCGGAAGCCGTCATCTTCCTGGAAACCTGCCAGGGGTACAATGAAGGCATTCAGGGGCTGTTATTTATTTATTTCTCAATAAAGAAACTTCATGAATAGATGGATGTTTATTCACCTAATTCACTTTTGCAAATGCAGTGTCCTTCAAGGGATGATTTGTTTGCCCATCGGGGCTGAGGCGGGAGGTTAAAAATAGCTCCAGGCAGTACCGTATTTCTCAGTAAATCAGTGTTGATAATTTAATAATAAAATTAGTCTTACATCAGGTACCAGATATGGCTCCTCTGACATGCAAATCGAATTCAGCTTCCTACCCAATGTGGGCTGTGTGTGAGGCTACAGATTCACCAGCCTCTGTCTTTGGGGCACTAAATTTAGAACCTTTCTTAACGTGGTTCAGTATGAAATTGCCTAAAATGCCTGTCTCACTAATGTGGTCGTTTGTAATATTCACCAAGTTTAGAATGTAGACAGCTTGCCTTCCTTTCACTTCAGAGCTGCCACATACAATAGGATGGAAAAGACGGCCAGGTACCCACTTGTCCAATTTGGGAAGATCGCTTCAAATTGCTTTGAGCTTCAGGGCAAATGGACTGTCTCCCCCAAAGCACATTTCATTTCCTCTCAGTAAAAGTTTCACGGCCACCTACTATGCACCAGGTCCTGTAGCAGCTGCTGGGTTAACAGAGATAACCTAGGTGCTCTCCTTAAGAAACTCATTCATGGTCTGGTGGAGGGACAGGATGGACACATCAAGGGGCATCAT
The DNA here is from genome assembly GCF_005190385.1 of Monodon monoceros. Taxonomy (NCBI): domain Eukaryota; kingdom Metazoa; phylum Chordata; class Mammalia; order Artiodactyla; family Monodontidae; genus Monodon; species Monodon monoceros. The sequence goes on along the minus strand of NW_021703772.1, from coordinate 101,775,716 downwards.
GGTATAAGGACGATGAAAGAAGCACATATAAAATCTAGGGGAGCATGGCAGCAGGGAGGGCTGCCATCATCTGTGAAGGAAAGACCACATGATCCAGGAAGGCTTGCCCTCGAAAGAGACATCTACATTGGGTCTACAGGACGAATAGCCGTTCTCCAGGCAGTTGGGTAGGAATTGGCGGCCCTTGAGAGGACATTCCAGGCAGAGGAAATGGTACAAAGGTGTGGATGCATGAGACTGGGTACTGTCTAGAGCAATTAAAATTGGTTCATTGTAGCCCAAGACTAGCCAGAAGGAGGCTCGACAGTTTAGCAGGGGCCGTGTGGCCTTGTGTGACATGAGAGAGAGATGAGATGTTTGTTTGAGGGCCTGGGGAACCAGGAGAGGGTTGGAAGCAGGGAGAGGTGGGGTCAGATGTCCATGTTGAAAGACACAGTGTAGAGGGTGGGTGGATGGAGGAGGGCGCGATGGTTCCCTTTCCCCCTGAGGAGTGAGCACCCCATTTTCTATAGGGCAAATGGAGTACTCTCTGAATGATGCCAGACACAGGGGCTGAGGAACAAACAGGAATTGAAGAACACTGAGGGCAAGAACAGAAGAGGAAGGGCCACCCCAGGAGGAGCTGAGGGGCAAGTGAGAGCTTCTGCCCTGGGAACCTCACGGCTCACCTGCCCTCAAGTATTTAAAAAGCCCCTCTAATTGTCTGACATGTGAAATTTACAAGCCATTCCCATATGGACCATGTAATTTCACCCAGACCGTAACCCTCTGAGATTGGCAGGGTAGGCACCATGATTCCCACTTGACAGATGAGAAAACTGAGGCTCAGAGAAGTGAAATGACCTGCCTAAGGCAGAAATGGGACTCCTGATCAAGTCCTCTTAATTCCTAGTCTGGGCTCTTGGGGGGCGTAATTCTCATTTCAATGAGTTGGGCACCTATGATGCTTCTCTTTCTGTAGGTGGGGGACAGGAGACAGAGGGTTAGAGTACCTTGCTCAAGATCATGTAGGTGACCCAAGGCCCAAATTTAGATTCTGTTCTCCTGAGCTTCATTCATTCATTCATTCATTCTGTTATCGTTGTCATCCCCATCTGTGGTCCCCTGTCCTCATTTACTGCTCCGGGGATCACTAGCCTCCCTGACATTTTGTAGTTCACCAAGCATTCTCCTGTTCTTGAACTTTGCCCTTGCTGCCCCTCTGTCTGGACTGTGTTTTCCCTGGGTATTATCACAGCTCCCTCCCTTACTTTGTTGCAGTCTCCACTGAAATGTCACCTCTTAGAGAGGCCTTCCCTGACCTCCCCACCTACCAGAGCACATCCCACGGCTCCACCCACTCTCTGGCTTTAGTTTTCTTTATAGCACTTGCCCCTTCACTGTTGTTTCTTCACTTGTTTATGGCCGCCTCCCTCACTAAAAAGTAAGTTCCAGGAGGGCAGAGACTTTGTGTGCTTCTGCTTTTCATTTGCTGTCTTGTTGCAAGGAGGCGCTTGATAAATGTTTGCTGTGTGCCCCCAATGCAAGGCACTGTCCTTGGATCCAAGGTGAGCCCTGCCCGTGGGAGCTCGTGCACAACGTGCTGGGAGACAGGTTTTCAGGCCCTCACCACGAGCCAGTGTGACAAAGGCTGTGTCGACATGCGCTTCCCTCATACATCAGGAACCATCTGGGGCTCCTTTCACTACCACAGTAGTTGGGATGATGGAAGGGAAGTGTGTGGAGAAACTGGGCTGTGTGGCGGGCTGACTTGCACATGCTGAGAAGTATTTCAGGACGAATGTAGAGAGGACGTCAGATTGCACCTAAAATGGCCCAGAAGATCAATGTCCATTATCAACACTCTGGTATCTGGTCATGTCCACAGCTCTGGGTCTCAGTGTACCAAGCAACAAAGTGGGTGGAACTTCCTGCTTTTACTTAGCTCACCAAGCTTGCCATTTCTGTCACTCCTTCCAGGGGAAGTCAGCTGGAATTCCTATTTCTTTCTTTTCTCTGTATCTTTATCACCTACTGAACATTCAGCTCGGTGCTAGAATGGGAGATGCTGGAAACCTCCCCCTCCCCCTCTGCCCAGAGTGGTTGGGGCCTGAGGCTCGAGGTCTACTTGTACTCCGGCCCCGGAGAATCTCAGTGAAGGGACAAAGGAACCAGCCCTGGAGCAGGCAGATCTGGAGCCCTGTGAGCTCCAGCAAATGTAGTTAGATGATGGGTACATTTTATCCTATAATAAGAGGACTTTTAAGAAAAACACAGAATTGCTTAGGGGAAAGTTAAGGGGGAAAGGGAAGGTGGTGGAACCGTCCACACTCCATCAGTGCCTAAGAAGAGCCAGTTTCAATGACGCACTCTTCCAGGTATTAGGATGGTGGGGATGGGACGCCAGCCTCTCCACAGTGCACACACATGCCCTTCCCTGGTGCTGGAAACCTCCGTTCCCAGCCCCCTGCCCAGCTCCCCTCAGCTGTTCAACCGCCACATCAATTTCAACAAGTTTGAAACAAACTCCTGAATATCCTCACCCAGAGTAGAGAACCAGCTGGTAGACACCAGGAAGGACATATCAGTGGATTAAGATATTTGCATATTTTATTTAAATATTTAAATATTTCCCTACTGGTTAATGAATAGCCACTGGCCTGAGCCACCCCAGCTGCTCTGGCCACTCGCCCTGAACCCCTGGACCTCCCCATGCTGCAGCAACTGAAGGGTTAACCACTGGCACAGTTGGGGTCTTTGAGGACCCTGTTCCAGCCCCAGGTTTTTTCTGACTGTCCAGTGTCAATGCCACAGCCATTTCTAAGTATGTTGAATATCCCCTCTACACCCAGCCCATCACTCATACCTGCTCTTCCGCTCCATGTGAATGCCCTGCCATCGACTCAGGTGCCCAGGGGAATACCTGGAGGTGGTCATGGACATCCCCCGGCTCCACACACACAAGGCAGACCCAGGGCCCTGCATCAGCTCCAAGACTCCATGAGGGCAGGTACTGTGTTTGCCTGTCCACCACCGAATCCCCATCCTGGAGCCTGGCACGCAGTTGGTGATTTTTTTCATTTGAAAATTTTATTTATTTATTTATTTTTTGCTGCGTTGGGTCTTCATTGATGTGCACGGGCTTTCTCTAGTTGTGGCAAGTGGGGGCTGCTCTTCGTTGCGGCGCGTGGGCTTCTCATTGCGGTGGCTTCTCTTGTTGTGGAGCACGGGCTCTAGGCGCGCATGCTTCAGTAGTTGTGACACGTGGGCTAAGTAGTTGTGGCTCACGGGCTCTAGAGCACAGGCTCAGTAGTTGTGGCGCAGGGGCTTAGTTGCTCCATGGCGTGTGGGATCTTCCCGGACCAGGGCTCGAACCCGTGTCCCCTGCCTCGGCAGGGGGATTTTTAGCCACTGCGCCACCAGACAAGTCCCTCAGTTGGTGATTGATAAATGGCACACTATGGTTGGAGGAATAATGCACCAGAGATATCTGTGTCCTAATCTCTGGAGATGCAGAACCTGTGAATGTTACTTTATACCAAACAAGGGACTGGGTAGATGTGATTAAGTTAAGGACTTCAGGAAGGGGTGATTACCTTGGAATATCTGGGCGGGTCCCATGTATTTACAAGTGTTGTTAAAAGAGAGGGGCAGAAGGAGATCTGTACCAGAAGAGGAGGAATCCATGTGACCACGGAAACAGAGATTAGAGTGATGAAGCCATAAGCTGAGGAATGCAGGCAGCTGGCAGAAGATGGGGAGGCAAAGAACAGATACTCCCCTGGAGCTTCTAGAAGAATCAACCCTGTGGAAATCTTGATTTTAGCCCCAGTTCCTGTCAGACTCCCTTCAGATGTCTGGCCTCCAGAACTGTAAGAAAACGAGTTTCTGGTATTTTAAACCACTGATTTTGTGGTAATTTGCTGCAGTAGCCACAGAAAACTAGTACACACACCCAACTCATTTCGAGCTCCTGGTAAGTCCTGGTAGGTCTTGACACGTGGTAGACATGTGGTAGATATGTGGTAGTCCTGGTAGACATGACACAGCCCATCAGTCAAGGGCTCCCTGTTACCTTGGTAGCCCAAGGTCTCTTGCCAGCACACAGGTCCTTGTGATGGCCCCTGCTGGCCCTTTCGGTCATTTTCTCCCATGTCGCCACATACCCCATGTGCCAGTCAAACCAAACCACTATCGTTTTCATCCTCTCTAAGTCTCACGTCACACACTCTCACGCCTAAGCGCCTTTGTCGCAAACCAGTCACTATTGCCTGGAAAGCTCCACCTTCTTCACTGGGTCACCGTGCACTTGTCCTTCAAGCCAGCCTGGGAGTCCCCTCTTCCAGAAAGCTGCCTCCGCCAGCCTCGGGCTGGTTTCCTTCCTGTTCCCACAGCCCCTGGTGTCGCCCTGGCCTCAGCACTGACGGCACCGCCCTACATAGTCTGCGTCTCCTGCTTTCTGGGAAGGGAGTCCCTGATGGCGAGGCAGAGTAAGGCCATGACCGCTCCCACCCGCCGTCTCTGGCCGCCTTTGCTGGCTCGGCCCAGCTGGCCACGCCGGGACTCACGACTCACGTTCCGTGAAGCACAGCTCGGTGGCTTCCTCCAGGGCAGCAGAGCAGGTGTGGGCACCTGAGGCCCGTCTGACCCTTCTGGGGGGAACCACCATGGGGAAGGGAGAGAGACCTTGTCCCCCAACTCTGCTTTCCATCCCTCCAGGTGTTGACACTTTGGTTACAAATTAGATAGAACACTTTTTCATCTTTCTTTTTTCTTCCATAATCCTATGCAGGTTTGGTGTTTTTTTTTTGGTAAGAATCAGATATCCTGTAGATAATATATGAGTAAACAAAGGGCGAGGATGTTGCTTTTACTTTTCTTTACTAGAAATGACTTTGGTGATTTTTCTTTCTGCTCATAAAAGTCCTACACGTTCACCAGAGAAAATTTGGACACTATGGAACTGATGCTGCTTTGGAGGAGGTTAGGGAACCCGGCACTACTTATCTCCTCTCTCCAAACCAGCCTCTCTCCTCCACGCCCCGGGGGCTCTCATTGCCCATCCGCTGCCCCCCAGTGCCCAGCCACTGCAGCTTTGAGCCTTTCCCTCCAATGTCCTCAGTGCTGGGTCTTCTTGCGGACTCTGCACTCTTCTCCATCCCCACAGCCATTGCCGTCTGCCAGGCCCCAGGCTTCTCTCACTCAAATGTCTACAGTGGTTCCCACTTCCCTTCCCCTCTAGTTTCTCCCCCTCACTGGTATGGCTCATGGCACCAGAGAGATCATCTGAAGGCCCTACCTTGAGGCTGCCCTCTCTCTCTTCCCACGGCCTCCCATCACCTACTTCACACAGGCATGTCCACGGGCCCATCTCACGTAAGTCCCTCCCCGGCACTGGCCTAGATCTCTGATCACCAGCCTGGATTCCCTGGCCCCTGCTGTGGCCCACTTGGGCTCTGCTGTACCTGAGCTCTACTTCCCTCGATGCCTTTTGGATTTAAGAAACTATATTCACCCCCCTTCTAGAGGGGGAGGCCATTCTGTGATTGGGAAGCAGGCGAGGAATGGGGTCAAAGGGTTAGGGAAGGGCAGGGGAGGGGGCTGAGAAGTTGAGGAGGGAGGAGGGCCTGCAGTGGAGAAGAGGGAAGGCCCTCCCGCATCTCCTGGTGATTTGTGAGAATGGGCAGGGATGGAGCTGACCCCTGCAGACCAAAATCTGACCAGTGAGGGGAGTGCACACTCCACCAGGCTGCCAGAGGCCCAAAGAAGAGGTGATGCTCTCACTGACTGTCCCCGGGGGCTCTGGAGGGCTGGAGGTGTCCTGGAAGTGTCTGTCTGAAGCCTGCTGGAGGCTCCGCCCCCAGCCAGCCTGTCCTGGGCTGGTGGCCGCTCAGTGACACCTGCTGTGTGCCCGAGCCTACGGAGGACCTGTGGGCCACCTTCGGGAGGCAAGGAAAGAACTCACTCAATCCGAGCACTTGGTGTGTACCAGACCTGTGCTAAGGGCTTTCCATGCATTATGTCATCTATTGCCCACAACGGCCCTATGAAGTGAACAACTATTATCTCATTTTCCAGGGCACAGGGAAAATCAGGGCAGAGCAGGAGTTCAAATGCACGTCTTTCTTTCTCCTCTCCCACAGAAAGGCCTAAGTCCCAGAGGCTGATGGAGCTGATGGCCGACCAAGAGGCAGGCCCTGGATGCTCGTGTCGTGAATCCCATCTGGGCTGTAGCTGTTACCCTGAGCCACCAGCACAGGCCGCCAGCTCAGGGAGAAGCACCGACTGTGACGAGCTTACACCTGGATGAGTGGAAGATGTTGACAGTTTCAGCCAGGACCACAGAGAAGCTACTTTGGGTGGGGGGAGAGTGGGAGGCTGAGGAGTGGGGGATCCCAGGGGATAAGGGCAGGTCGCCTGGGACTGTCACTCACTCTGTGGTGCTGGGGGAAGGGGTTCTGGTCTAGGCCCTGGGTGGGTGGTCTCTAGTTATGGGACAACTGCTGGGGGTACAGGTGGGGAGCAGCCTTGCTCTGTAACCTCTGTAAAGTGAGGGCTGAACTGGGTCAGTGGAAGGTCTCACCCAGTTCTGGCAGCCGAGGTCCTGGGACTCTGAGCCAGCACAGTCGCAGAGCCGAGCCGGGAGCTCCTTGATGGCCGGGCCGGGCCTGTCCAGCTCACCAATGCCTTCACGGGGCCTGGCATCTCAACAGTCAGGGCTCACGAAGAGAATGAATGACTTAAGGAAGCGAGGGTAACCACACAGGCTGGAGGCTCCACGCTTGGACAGGAAGTGGGAGAGGTGAGAAGAGCTGTGGGTCACACGTGGGACCTTGGCATCCCTGCCCAGAGGACCAAGGCCAATGCCAACGCTTGGGGTGATTGAAAGGGAGGAGGAACTGTTTCACCTCTAAGTCTTAATCCTGTAAATTCAGGCAGGGAGGTTTTATTTTATTTATTTTTTAAAAAATATATAGTTTTTATTTATTTATTTGGCTGCATCGGGCCTTAGTTGTGGCATGCAGGATCTCCGTTGTGGCAAGCAGGATATTTTTTTTCTTATAAATTCATTTATTTTATTTATTTTTGGCTGCATTGGGTCTTCATTGCTGTGTATGGGCTTTCTCTAGTTGCAGCGAGCAGGGGCTACTCTTTGTTGTGGTGTGCGGGCTTCTCATTGTGGTGGCTTCTCTTGTTGTGGAGCACGGGCTCTAGAGCGCAGGCTTCAGTAGTTGTGGCATGCGGGCTCAGTAGTTGTGGCTCGTGGGCTCTAGAGCGCAGGCTCAGTGGTTGTGGCGCACTGGCTTAGTTGCTCCGCGGCATGTGGGATCTTTTCAGACCAGGGCTCGAACTCATGTCCCCTGCATTGGCAGGCAGATTCTTAGCCACTGTGACACCAGGGAAGTCCCCATGCAGGAGCTTTTGTTGCGGTGTGCGGGCTCTTCGTTGCAGCACGCAGACTTCTCTCTCGTTGTGGCGTACGGGCTGTAGCACGTGGACTTAGTTGCCCCGTGGCATGTGGGATCTTAGTTCCCTGACCAGAGATTGAACCCGCGTCCCCTGCATTGGAAGGCAGATTCTTAACCACCGGACCATCACGGAAGTCCCAGGGAGGTTTTAATTACTTAGCTTTGAGTGGTTTTACTTTTCAATTAAAGTCACCAAGTAAACATTCAGAAATTAGTGCACTTGTTAGGAATTAGCAGCGTTGTGGACCCTCCTCAATATGCTGAATTGGACCTGGCCAGGAAGGGAGGGTGGGAGGGTGACCTGCACACAGCCTATCACCTCCACCCATAGGCTGAGTTGATGCTCCAAGCCCTGGCAGTGGGACAGGAGTTGGGGGCCTCTGGGAGTAGGGTGGGTGTGCCCCGAAGCATCTACCTCCTCTCACTTACTTACCCAGAAAGAGAGTCTCTCCAGGCTCAGGTGGGGAGGGACATCAGCTCAGACCACGGCCAGGGACCAGGAATGATAGGGCCCATGGCAGGTCTGTGCATACAGCAGGTGCTCAGCCAGCACTTGTTACAGTGGAATGTGGGTGGAGAGGAGCACCCCAGGACTCAGGACCTGGCTTGAGGGCTGTGGTCTAGGCTGTGACCCAGGCAAGAGTGCTCTGGGGGGGACTCTGGCTTGTCCCATGCTGGCCTTCAGGGACTAAGCTGGGAAGGAAAGCGGTGGGGGAGAAGGGAACTAGGGATGCCAGTCTGCTCTATGGCCATGAGGCAACCACTTCTGGGCAAATCTTAGCCAGAGAACTAACAGCACTATCTGGCTCCATAAAGGAGAACTCAGGAGGCCGCTGGCTACCTCTGGAAAAAGATGCTGTCCTCCTGGAGACTGAGGTGTCAGAGGAGTCCTCAGCATTCTTTCATCAGTGCTATGGACTGAAATGAGGCCCCTCAAGATTCATAAATTGAAGCCCTAACCCCAATGTGACTGTATTTGGAGTAGGGCACATACAGAGGTAACTGAGATTAAATGAAGTCCTAAGGGTGGGGCCCTGATCCTATAAGATTAGTACCCTTATAAGAAGAGATACAAGAGAACTCACTGTTTTCCCCCTGCCGTGTGAGCACGCGGTAAGAAGGTGGCCGTTGGCAAGCCAGGAGGAGGACTCTCATCAGAAACTCAATCGACTGGCAGCACCTTCTTCTTGGGCTTCTAGCCTCCAAAACTGTGAGAAATGGATTTCTGTTGTTTAAGCCACCTAGCCTGTGGTTTTTTTTTTTTTTTTGCGGTACGCGGGCCTCTCAAAGTTGTGGCCCCTCCCATTGTGGCCTCTCCCATTGCGGAGCACAGGCTCCGGACACACAGGCCCAGCAGCCATGGCTCACCGGACCAGCCACTCCATGGCATGTGGAATCTTCCCGGACCAGGGCACGAACCCGTGTCCCCTGCATCGGCAGGCGGACTCTCCACCACTGTGCCACCAGGGAAGCCCTAGTCTGTGGTATTTTGTTCTGGCAGTCTGAGATGCCTAATACAATCACTGACATTTTTTACAGTACTCTAGCTTCCAACAGCCCTGGGAGGAGGCTGGGCAATAATGTGAAAGGGTCAAGGGTACAGTCAGGTAGTGGCGGTCAGGGCCAGAGCCAGGCTAGGCCTTGCAGTTTCTAAGGCCAGTGCCTTTAATGACTGTGCTGCTGCTGAAATGCTGGTGATGTTGACAATGGCAGTGGAATTCACATGGAACACAGTAGAACAAAAAAAAGGAGCTGGCTATAATATAAGGAGGTAACCAAGGGTCAAAACCAAAACAGGTTCAAAAGAGTTCAGAGACGTTTGAGGACGGCAGTGTCTCAGAGGTTCCCAGGGGGTTAGTCCATCCTTTCCAACCAGGACTTACCTTGGGAGCCACCCTGCTTCCTTACACTCTCTCCAGGGCCTGATTCCAGAGGTTAGAATCAGTGTTTGTGATTGGATACTGGAGGAAGAGGATCCAAATTCAAAGCGGGGACCCCAGGATGCTACACATTCTGGACTCCGCTTCAGCCGGGGATCTGAGCTGTCCTGGGGACACTTCATCCTACCAGCACATAAAATATTCACCCAAGTGGGTCCTGTCCTCCCAGGCTGGTTGCCTTCTTGTGGACAGAGCAGCCCCATGGACTCTTCCATTATTCTACAGATACCCAGTGTGGCCACAGGATCCTATCTCTGTCCCAGAGACGAGCGTCTCACCCTGGCTATGGGAGGGGGGTTTGAGGAGGCCAAGGTTAACAGAAATATGTCCACATGGTTCTGGGGTTCATGCCGGCATACAAACAGTGCAATGCTAGGATAATTTTTTCGAAGACATCATCTGAAAAAGTTTGTATTAATGCAACATGTCATCTTTTCTGGGAGCCATCTTTGAGATCAGAAGCCTCGGCTGGGCACCCGCTCAACACCATGAGAATGATTAAGCAAAATGTCAAACACTGAAATGATGTTATTAGGCCAGCAGGGACTCCAAACTTGGGCTAATGAGGGGAAATTTGGCCGTGGGAAGAGGGGGCCCTCTACTGCTTCCAGGCAGTCTGGTGGTATGCAAGCATCCCTCAGAGGTCTGGAGCCTTGGCTCCAGTGCTAGGTCTGCTACTTGCTTGCTGTGTGGCTTGAATTAAACAATTGCCCTTTCTGAGCCCAATCGCCTCACCTACAAGGGAGATGGATGTCTCTTAGGTGTCTCCAAGGTTTATGCTTCTTTGAATAATATTTAACATAATTATGCCGTATGGAGAGTTGTGGCATGCTTTTTCTTAAATTATGTTTTTTGACGTACATATCTCTGCTTTCCACACACGCTCATGACCAATTATTCGTTGGTCTCTGGGGAAGATTTGGGATTTTGTTCTTGTTCTTTTAATTATCCTACTGACAGCTGTGATCCATCTATCGAGGGGGGGACAGCCCTTGTCTTCCAGGCTGTGTGTACTGACCAGCTACTGGTTAAGGGTCTCAGAATCTCTGTAAAGTGAATGGGCTTTGGCCTCACACAGAGCTGGTCTGAATCCAGGTCTCTTTGTGTGGCCATGGGCAGGATACTCAAACTTACTGAGCCCTGATTTCCTCATGTATAAAATAGAATGAGTATCAGTTACCTTGTGGGATTGCAAATGACCTGGAGTAGATGACCTGGCACAGGAGAAGCACCTGTCTGAGAGCACTCTAGGTAAGTGGTGACCAGAGTATCGAAGTGCACTTGTCACTTTTGTCACTTACAGTCTTCTGTTAGTAATTCTTCCTTCATCTTTTCTTTCTAAATAGATTCTCAGCTCCAAGCAGGCAGGCATGGCACGTGGACCTCTTAGAGCCTCCCAGAGCCCAGCACAACTTGCACATAGTGTTTACTGGTTCTTTGCTTTAAAAATGGTGCAAGGGGACCCTCTTGGGATACCTGCCTACCTGTGAGTCATCATCCCCATCATTCCCGGTCCACAGGTCCCCTTCTCAGCAGCCACCTTTATGTTGACAAATACTACATACCCTGAGTTCTAAGACTCATTAAAAAAAATTAAACAATGAGTGCCTACTTGTACTTTTTGTCCATTATTTGTTTGTTTCTTTGTTTGTTTACTTAATGAGAGTAACGCCAGGTCAATTAAAATAATTCAGATAGAGATGTATATAGAATAAAAGTCCTTCTTTACTCCTTCCGGTCCTTTTCTAGCCCCAGAGGTAACCACAGTCAATACAAAGGCTTTAATTTTACCTGACACTTTCTCTCTATATTACGAACTATCTACATAATGTATGTAAACATACACAACATAAAAGTTTTCTAAAAACATAAATGGGTCATTCTGAGACTTTGTTTTTTTACTTAATGAAATGTTTTCTGTGTCAGGCATCTTGCTCTTTTAAAAATTAACCATATTCTTTAAATTATCACACAGTAAAATTGACTTTTGGGTGTACAGTCTGTGAATTTTAGCACATCCACAGATTTGTGTAACCACCACCATCACAATCAGGATATACAACAGCTCCATTACACCCTAAAATTCCCTGGTGCTGTCCTTTCATAGTCAGCCCCTACCCCTATCCCTAACCTCTGGAAACCACGGACCTTTTTCTCCATCACACACTTCTGTCTTTTCAAAAATGTTACATAAACGGACTCATACAGTTTGTAATCTTTTGAGACTGGCTTCTTTCACTTAGCATAATGCCTTTGAGAGCCATCTAAGTTGTTGTATCCGTTTTTATTGTTGAGCAGTATTTCATTGCGTGGATGGATCACATTTTATTTATCCATTCATCATCTAGCTGATGGACATTTGGATTTCCAAGTTGTTGGTGATTATAAACAAACATTGAACATTATATGAACATTCATGTACAGATCTTTCTGTGGACATGTTTTCATTTCTTTGGGATACATTCTTTAGTTTAATCAATATGTATTTTTAGTTTACTGTTATTAAGTGAGACTGAGTCCAGCACTTTGCAGGAATAAGGAACTGAGGTGCTGTTGATCTGTCTTGGTCCTGGGCTGGTCCTTCTCACACCGATTTTTGCCTCCAGAGCAGGAACTGAGGTTTGGCCAACATGAGGACACCACTGACTGAAAGAGAGAGGCTCATGGTAATTAGTTCTCATTCCCAGTTGGGCATATTACAGGGCTTCTTGCATATGCTGAGAATTTCCTGCTGCCAACTGTGGTTTATTTGGGCCTTCTTACTTTCTCATCAATAAGAAAAGAAACAATAAGATAAAAATATTTTCAGTTGTTTGATGTTTGGAAATGGGCTGACCAACATCCAGACACTTGACTCCATGTGTCCAACTTGATGTCACTTAGACACAGTTTAAACCACTCAGATCTTTATTTAAGTATTAAGCATAATTGTCATCACAAATTGATAGATTCCTCAACTTGAAATGAGCTTTCAGGGGTCATTCTCCATCCTGATGTCTTTACAAAAATGTTACATAAATGGACTCATACAGTTTGTAATCTTTTGAGACTGGCTTCTTTCACTGAATCAGTTCTGATTCAGAAATTGCTTTTCAGCTTCCTCTGTGAGAGTCATCTCTCTGGTTTAGGTGGTGGCAAAATTAGTACAGTCCATCCCTGGGTGACTTAATTGTTAGAGTTTCTTTTTTCATGGGATGAAAATTACTTCTCCTGACTTCCTTCCATTGGTCTCTGGCTTGTCCCCAGGAGCCAACAGAGTTTCTAAGATTCCTCCCTCTTCCTTTTCACAACACTGGATATAGTTTAAAAGAGCTCTCATGTCTTCCTTTTGCTCCCTTAGCTTCCTCATCTCCAAGCCAACAGCCCCAGTGTCCTTCCTCGTGTCCCACAGTTTAGAGTTTCCATCCCTGGTCCTCTTCTCTGGGCATGAGTCACTGACCTGCTTGCAGAAGAAGCTGTTGAGAGCTGTTGATGCTAATGGTGGTTCCCTCCCTGCTCCAGGAAGGCAGTAGAAGATGGTGGATGCTGTGAAACCAGGGCTTGAGTTGGAATCCAGCTTTGACCCTTACTAGTTGTGTGACCTTGGGCAAGTTTTAACCTCTCCATGACTCAGTTTTTGCATCCATCAAAGGGGTGTAACAAGCTGCTAGCAGGCAAGAGGTGGCCACCTACCCAAAGGCACATGATGGTTTGCAGCCCAGGGTGGGGGGCACGTCCTGTGTATACCCTCTACAGAAGGCAGAACCTTCCCTGGAACCGCTGCTCATCATAAAGGAGAGCCTCAGAAGGACAAGCTCAGGGTGGGGAGACAAAGCCCTGGCCTGGGCTATCAGGAGGCATGGGTTCCCACCTTGCCCTGACCCTGGACAACTCACAGTGTCTGTAGGTCTCAGCTTCCTCTCATCAGGAAAGTTAGCACTATCCATAGCCCTCGCCTCATTTTTCAGGATGGCCCTGAGTCTCAAATGCTGTGTCATCCTGGTGTGGAGGCCAGAGCCCCTGCTTTGGGGCCGTACAGACCTTGACTTGAATTCTGTCTCTGGCACGTACAAGCTGAGGGTCATGGGCAGGTGTCTGACCTCTTCGAGGCTCTGGATTTTCTCTTGGACAATGGACATTGTATTATGTACCTTGAAGGGCTGTGGGAAGATTAGACATGCCACATGCAAAGTGCTTAGCATAGCACCTGACACACAGTGGGACTTAACATACGGTCGACATCACTGTGAGATCTGAGCAGAGTGTTTGGTGCACAGCAAAAGTTCTGGAAATAGTAACAACATTGGATAGAGTGGAGGTAGCTGGAGTTCCCCGTACAACCTGAGTCCCAGGGATTCTGGGGGCAGAGCCCTGACCAGTGTTTCCCGGATGGCCTTGCATTCGGCCTCATCCAGTGAGCTCAAGCATGGACCTGAGGCCAAAACCTACGACAGCTGGAGCCAAGGGACCTGGATTGCAGAGACCTTGGTGTCTCTCCTCACCCCTAAGCCATCATCAGGCAGTGTCCCAGGGATCCGGTATGGAAATATGAGGCATCCAGGGCTTTCTGATCACAACTGACTGTACCCTTGGAGCCAGTCGAGCAGCTAACTTGTCCCGCCCTCTGAGCATCTGGTTGCCTGGATTTTGGGCATGGTGGCAGATGTGGCCTCTTAAATATTGAATCACCCTTCCCTGGCCCCATTCCTACTGATTTTACCGAGGGTTCCAAGACTTAAGTTCGTTTAATAACCTCCTGACACTAAACAAACAACCTTGCAAAAGGAGTAATTTGCGAGGCAGAAAGAAAACAAATAAGTTGCAAGGACACAGCACAGCCAGGGCCAGGCTGATTACATTCCAGGGGCCACCTAAGTCCGACATCAACTGAGAGCATACAGATCTTGGCTGTTTTCCACTCCGGGAAGTCTTCAAAAACATGGGCAGGGGAAACTTTGCATTAGGCCTCTGCATCATTAGAATTCTGGGGGCATATTAAATGCCATCTAGTTGCTAACATGATGCATCGTTTTCTGTTAAATAATTGATCACTGTGCAGAGATTGTGTTTGTGGAGTTTAAAAAAGTGATTAGAGCAGGGAACATCTCTGGGAGGCAAGTTGCATCTGTAACCCGGAGCCTGCTCTGCATACCTTCCCCGGGGGCCATTGGGCTTTGGGGATTCTTGCCACACAGGAGCTGGGAGCTGGGGTGCAGCATAGGAGCGCTGACGCAGCGGGACTAGAGGTGACGGTCGGTGGTGCGGGTGGTGTTCTAGAAGACTGACAAGGAGGGGGGTGGTAGTAGAGTCCTTGCAAGGGCCTCAGAGACTGTGCCAACCTCTGACCCTGCCCAGGGAGAAAGCAACTGCTGCACCTTCCTCCCCCCAGATCCACACCCACATGGCATCGCCCAAGGCCATGAAGGCAGGTCTGGTCCCGAAAAGAGCTTGTCCCGGGACTCCCCAGTGTTTCCTTCCATTTTCTGCCCTATTCCTCCTCAAAGATAATCTCTTTCTCCTTCCCCTCCTCCTAGGAAAGAGTTTGAGTCCCTCCAGCTTCACCTCTAAGTAAGGGGTGAGTTGTTGGATTGAGAATGTGCATGGAAGACTTTGGTCTTGGGAGAGGGGAAGGCATTTCAGAGCCTGTTGGGGGAGAGAGACTGTGGGCTTGTGGGTGTATTTGGGAGGTGAGGTGGTGAGGTTTCAGCGGGTATTAAAATAGCTGGAATGTAGAAAGATCTGGTACACAGAAAACCACAATGGTATTTTTCAAATGAATGACACAGACCTGAACAAGGAGTTGAGATTTGTACATTCCTGACTGGCTGTGGGCTCTTGGGCAAACCACTGAGCCTCAGTTTCCACATCTGAAAAACACTCGTGTGTGTATGTTTGTGTGTGGTGATTTTTAAGGGCCCTCTGACCCTGACATTCTGTGCTTTGAAATCAGCTGTTTCTATCCCTGGCTCCACACTAGAATCTCCCGGGGACCTTTAAAAAAGGCAGACGCGGGCTTCCCTGGTGGCGCAGTGGTTGAGAGTCCGCCTGCCGATGCAGGGGACACAGGTTCGTGCCCCGGTCCGGGAAGATCCCACATGCCGCGGAGCGGCTGGGCCCATGAGCCATGGCCGCTGGGCCTGCGCGTCCAGAGCCTGTGCTCCACAACGGGAGAGGCCACAACAGTGAGAGGCCCACGTACCGCAAAAAACAAACAAACAAACAAACAAACAAACAAACAAACAAAAGGCAGACGCTGGGGCACAACCCCCAGAGGTCCTGACACAATTGATCCAGGGCAGAATCTGGGCATCTGTACTCTTGGGGTCTTACCCAGTGGCTCTGACGTGCAGCCAGGGATAGGAACTCTTACCTCAGGAGGGGTGGCTGGAATGGGAAAGGCAGGCACAGATCTGGGCCAGCTTGCTCTGGCCATGTGTGAAAGTCCCCAACTCTGGAGCAAGCAAGAAAGAGGCTCGGTCGAGGCTCTGGGAAGAAACCATTTTTGCGCCTCAGTCCTGCGTGTTCTTAGAATGAGTCTTTCTCTTTCTTAATGGCCTGGGACAGATGCAGAGGCGTTGAGATGGTCCTACAGTCAGGTGTTTGCCCCTGGCTCTGCTCCCTCCTCTCTAGTGACCCCTCCTCTCCCAAGCGGCCCAAGATTGCTCCAGCCCTCCGGTCCCAAATACCCACTGAGCTGAGTCCTCAGTCCAGGGGAGGTGGATCTGTCCGCAGGGCCCCTCCCCAGCAGCTGGAAAGCTAGTTCCCTGAGGGTCCAGACCAGTTCTCCCATCTTCCTGGCAAAGTAAAGTGTTAGATGCTCTTGTTGGTTCATTCAGACTTACATGGCACTGCACAGGCCACGTCCCCTGCTATGTATCCTGACCAAGTCCCCTTTCCTGTTTCCAACCCCCATTTCCTCACCTGAAAAGAGGGGGTCAGGCCCCTACAGACTGATGGCAGTGGGTTCTGTGGCTCTGAGGGGTAGACAGAGATGAACACTACTCCTTCCATTTTACAGATGGAATAACTGAAGCTCAGAGATGACCTGACTTTAGGCCTGACCCACTCTTTCAGGCAGAAGGAGGGAGAGCCAGAAGCAGAACTCAGTGTCCCTGGACCCCAGTCCAAGACAGCCGGCAACTGAAGAACGCAGTCCAAGGTCATGGGGTCTTTCTCAAACCCCCAGTCCGAGGAGAAAACCAGTTTCTCTTAGGAGTCAAGCATCTACTTTGAAATGAACCTTCTCACTTTCTCTGTCTCTCTGGGCAAGACCTAACTGATTCATTCCCTGCTGCCTCGTGGATATCTCTGGGCCTTCAGCCTGTCTGCTACCTAGTCCCACTGAGGGGCGATGGCCTGAGACAAATCTGCAGGCCCACTTTGCCTTGTCATCTGCTGCCCTTGTCAGCCAGGCTGGGCCACCCACGTAGTGTCTGAGGGAGATTGGTTTTAGCTAAAGGTCACAGGCATATTGCCCAGGGATCCCGGGGTGGGGGGGGGGGGCTTCCCTGGTTGGCCCCTTCCCGCCCTGGCCAGGCGGGGGGGGCCAGGGGCTGAGTCCTGGGCCACAAGGTCAGGATGGGGAGCAGAGATTGCAGGCGGGGGGTTGCAGGGGGGAGTGGGGTAGGGTGGAGGCAGGGTCAGAGTTCAAGCCTAGGCTGCCCGCTCAGTGTGCTTCTGATGGCTTCCAGATGCTGTCCTAATTTCCTCCCGTAGGATGGGGGGTTGGATAACCATCAAACTCCAGGCCCTCAAGTCCTGCAGAGCACAGCTGGGTGACTTTGGAAATTATCCTGAGTTGTTTCAGTTTGAGATGCCGAATTTGGAACCGAATTTCCTCCCTTCTGCCCACAGGAGCTGAAACGGTCTGAACTGGTCTTTTCTATATCTTTTACATTCTAGTCTCTTCTTCAAAGACTATGTGGCCCTGCCCAGCACTCGTGCAACTTCTGGGAGGAGCAGACTCACTGGGGACTTGCCAAAACACAGATTCTTGGGTCCCACCCCCGGGTTCGGGAGCTCGGGGACCACACTTTAAGAACCACGGGTCTAGTTTCCCACCTCAGTTCCCAGACTAGCTGGAGGGTTTCCTGGAAGTAAGGGCATCAGCTATAGATTCAGACAGACTTGGATTCTAGGCTCTGCTCTGGTCTAGCTGTGACCCTGGGCAAGTCTCTCGCCCTCACTGAGCCAAGATTTCCGGAAATGTAGGGAAGGCAATGCCCACCTCACAAGCTCCAGGTGAGCTTGGAACAGGATGACTCAACATTTGTGAGGTCTTTTGTGTATTGCAGGCAGGCACTCTAAAATATTCCTTTCTAGAAGGGGCACTGTGGCAGAGGTGGGGAAGGCAGAGGCCATCTGGTCAACCTTCATCCTTGTGCAAATAGAGAAAGTGAGGACAGCAGCCCAGCCCAGGTCCTATGTGGGGCGGGTGTGTGTGTGTGTGTGTGTGTGGCTGGCAGAGCTGGTGCCAGGATGGGCAATGCTTGTTAGCCCTCCCTCCAGCTGAGAGGCTGTAGCCCACAGCCCAGAGGGCAGCACGTCTCAGCTGTCTGAGTAAGCATGGGCGTTGAAAGCAGCCCCAGAACCTGTGCAGGCTGTCACTCAGCAAGGCCGCTGAGTCACCGCCTCACTGAGAGGCTGCCTCCTCGGCCCCCTCCAGCAACCTCCCAGCCTCCATGGGCTCTGCCAGGGCCGGGAGCAGGTGAGTGAGGGGCGGGGCTCAGTCCCCCTTCCTTCAGGGCCGCAGGAGCGGGTCAGCGGAGCTCAGCCAGGGTGGGCCACACCGTGACTCTGCTCCCACAGCTCTACAGTGCTCTCTGGCCCGTGTTGCATTTCCCGTATGTATCAGACCTGGGTCTTTCCCTCCTGCCACCCCTCATATCCTCCAACATCTAAAGGAGCCCTGTCTGGGCTCATCTCAGGGCGCCCCAGGACCAGGCCACCAGCGGCTTCTCTGTCTCCCTTTCCCACAGCTCCCCATCCGGCCCTGGGCTCAAGCTGAGTTCTGGTCCCTTAGACAAGCCATTGTCCGTCTCCTGACCTCAATTTGCTGCTCTGTGAAATGGCAGCCCAGGGCAGCACTTACCTACCTCTCTTCCACAGAAATCTTGTCCTGAGGCTGCCCGCATACGCAGGGATGGGGCTTGGAGCCTAGGACCCCCACTTGGAGAGAAGGGAAGTGGCTTCCTGAAGGGCCATTTTTACATCTATGGTGCCAGGGCAGGTGCCCTGCACAGGCAGGGAGTGAGTCTGGAGCTGCCTTTTCTCCTCCTAGGGCTGCGATCTCAAAGATGTGTCAGTGGGGTGTCTATGTGCCCTCAGTGGAGTGGGGTCTCTGTCCCAGGGTCCTCTTGCATTTTTACCTGTCGTGTCATTTATTCAGGTAGAGAGAGGTTGGGGGGGTCCACAGACCCCCAAATCTAACTTTGAGATATAGGGACTCCAAGCCAAGGCTGAGAGATGACCTCTCATCCTCCCAGTGCTCACAACCCATCCACCCTCCTTCCTCTCCCCCATTCACACACTATATGAGGAGGACTTATTGAGCCCCAGGGCGTCCTCCATTTGTCCCCTTGGGGAAGGAGGCCTCAGGGCCCCGCGTGTGTCTTTGCCAGTCACTGCCATCTCTATTCCAGGCATGCAGGGCTCCTGCAGCTCTCTGAGTCCTCCAAAGACCCTCTGGTGTTTAGCTCAAAGGAATCTTTTGATGTCCTAAATGACAAAGCCAGGCATCATGGAGGCTGTGTGGAGACAGCTCCCTGCAGACACGCTGGGAGGGGCAGCTGCCTCGCTGTCAGCATGCCCCTGCTTGGCTTCTCTTGGGTTTCCTTGGGGAAGTACAGAGCCACTGGGCCAGCCAAGCCCAGCCGTTCATATGGCGGGACAGGGCCTGGGTCCTCCCCAGGAAGGGGGAGCCCTGCTTTGCCCAAGGCTGCCTAGGCCTCCCTGTGAACCCGCCTGAGTCCTTTGCTCCACCCAGACTACTCAATCTCTGGACACCGAGGGGGTGGGGCTTTTGCGTCCAGGACCTTTGCACACTCCGGTTCTAATCCCAGTCTTTGGGCAAGTGTCAGTTTCCTCATCTGTAAAATGGGGGTGATAATGATAATACCTACCCCAGAAGATGGGCTGGTACAACATACACACTGGAAAGTCCCTGGCACGTACCAGCTCTCAATAGTACCAGCTCCCATCCCCTTTTCTTTCCCCTCTTCTTTATAACTTAAGAGTTCACAATCCTGCCTGTTCATTAAAATCCCCTACGGGGCATTTACAATGTACCAACACCCAGACTCCAGCCAGACTAATGACAGAGGAGCTCAGAGGGAGTGGTTTGCTTCTGTGCTATTTTAAAGCTTCCCAGATGATTCTAAGATGCAGCCAAGGGACAGAACTCCTGACCCCACTTGAACTGGGTCCCACCACTCGTAACCTGTGCTGTCCAAAACAGATGCCGCTAGCCACAGTGACTATTTGAGATTAAATTCATTGTAAATGACATAAATTAAAACTTCATTTCGGGGATCACAGTACCACTTTTCAAGTACTCAATAGCCACGTGTGTCTAGTGGCTGCCATATTGGACAGCGCAGGTCTCGAACATTTCCAGTGTTTCAGAAACATCTCTTGGAGAGCAGTGCAAGGCCAGAGCTGTTCATTGGAAATATGACGCAAGCCACGTGTGTAATTCATGTCATTAAAATTTTTGTGGGAGCCACGTTAAGTAAAAGGAAACAGGTGAAATTAATTTGAATAATATATTTTATTGAATCCTATGCCTCCAAAACATGTCATTACAGCATGTGATCAATATGACAGAAAGTAATGAACTATCTTGCATCTTTTGTGTATTTAGTTTTTACAGTGTGCATTTTACACTTTCAACACATCTCAGTTCGGACAGGCACCTTTTAAGGGCTCAGCACAATGTACCCTGCACAGTGTGGGAACCAGCAAGTGCCTGGCAACGTGTGAGACTATTTCCCACGAACGTCCTCTTCTTGACAGGATGACATTGCTTTAGCGCTTCAGGACTTATGAAGTGCTTTGATATACACATCTTCAGCTGCCCCCAAGAGCCGCCTGCCCGAGTACTGTAACCCTCAGGCTGGCTAGGAGCGCTGCCCAGGGCCACACGGCTGGTACGGCAAGGAGACAGCACTAGAATGCAGGTGTGCAGCTTGTGTGCTTCTGTTGTCGTCCCCGCATTAGTGAGTGTCCAGTTCTGGGCAAGTGCCATCTGTGTTGGCCAAATAGACTGGTCCTCCCTTGGGGAGAGAGAGCCTGTCCCCTATTCCTGTGTTACCCATCCTACCTCTGGTGTTCCCTCTACCAGCCCACATATCGAGGAAAACGTTACTGGAGTAACTTGAGTAGTGCTGGAAGGTCTCTCTTGCTAGGAGACATGGGGCTGGTGGTTCCCATCATCCTTCATTCCTTATTGCTGGAGTATCTATGGTACCACTGCCCATAGAACCCTCCAGGGAAGGTTCACACAGCCACCTAACAGCATACATTGATGAGTCGTATTGGTTTCATAGTAGAGGGTGGCCAGGCACGAATGGGATGCTGTAATAAAAGAATATGGAATGAAAGACCAAAGTACAGATCTTTTCCTAGGATAAGAGAAAGAGTCAATGGCAGGGCAGGCAAGGAATTCAGGGGCCATGGGAGGATGTGGGACCTCAAGGCTGGGCTGGAGAAAAGAGGTCTGGCAGCGGCTGAAGGGTAGGGGCAGAAAGCATTGTCCACCAGAAAGTCACCCGCCTTCCTCCTTGGCACGTGGGACCCTGGTGGCTGCTGCTGGAAGGGGATGAGTATATGTGACATCAGAGGCTTGAGGAGTGGTGTTGCTCCTTTTAGATGTGATCCCATCGCTTCCTTTAGAAGCCCAGCTGACAGTGCAGCCTTCAGGGGCTAAACTCCTGGCCTTGGGGGCTGGCAGGCTTTCTGGGGCATCTCCTCTTGCTGGGCTCCCGTATGCCGTAAGATCACCCCCTTAGGTATACCCTTGACACCACATATGAGCAGTTCCCTGATACCCTCACACCTCTCCCTACCTTTATTCTGACTTGCTTTCTCGACCACTCTCCCCAGTCTGTCCCTGATTGTTCTAGGCTCTGTGTAACTTATTTCCAAATTACTGCCACAGCCAGGGACCCATGGAGAGGTATAGCCTGATATCTCTTCGGTCTCTAGCCTTTGCTCCCTTTGTGACTTACACTCAGTTCTCCCTCCTTCTAAGTTTCCCCACCCCCATCCCGGTGCAGACCTGGGCTCAGCCCACATGGGTGTCAGCCCCTCTAGGTCCTCCCAGACGCCACCTGTGGGACAAGAAGACCTGACTCTAGGTCTCCTCCCTAATTACTTTAGCCAGAGTAATACTGGCAGTGAAAGTGATGTATTGCAGCCATACAACAGCTATTCAAATCCAGAGACTGCTGGCCTGAGCTGAGCTGTTCTTTCTTATCCCTCTGACAAATGCTCGCTGAGCACCAAATCTGGACCCTGTCCCACCCCAGGGCCTCTGATCCAACTGGCCGTGCCTGCACGGATTGGTTTTGGATAATAGGCTAATGAATCAGGATCATCCAAATGGCTTTCTCTTGCACTGAAGTGTCCAAATGCCAGGCAGCTCTCTTCATGGACTCAGGGTATAATGATCCCTCCCAGAAAATCATAATCCTTCAGTCTCCCCTTTCAAGACCATCAATCAGTGTTCCAGAGTCCACCGCTGCGTTCTCATTCCAGGAGTTTTCAATCACTTCCCTTTTCCCTCGTGCTTGCAGAACAAAGCAGTGACACTAGGAAATTGTGTTTTGACATGAAATCATTATGTGTTTTAAAACCTCTCTTTCGATGTTGGTCTTCTCCTGCCTTCTGCCCTCCCCTGACACATCTCCTGCTACGAAATGCAGCGTGAGCCCCATTCCTTTGTTAAACTCTCAGGCACAGGTGAGGGATGCACGGTCCGAAAGGAAGAAATATAGAAAAAATAAGCTGCCCGTTTTATTCCGGCGCTGTAACGCTCTAATTAATTTGTCTCCTCTAATCGGAGCCCTCCTAGTATACTTCCCGCAGGGATGTTTGAGGGACCGGTGTGTGTGTGGAGTTGGGGAGAGGCGGTGTGCTGGGGCGTAGGTATTCATGGTATGGTGATTATGCCTGTGGGCCCCCTCACATGAGCCCAGAGTGAGGGTGAGATAGGAGGTGTGTGCTGGCTGCTCCCTAGCTCTGTCCTGGGCCCTGCACACCTCTGCAGGTAGGAGCATCTCTCTTTGCTGATGCTGACTTTAATGTTTAGAGACAAGTCTTTTGGACACAGTGAGCCCCTAAAGGCACGCCAATTACTGATCCGGTGCTCAGCCAAAGAGGAGTGCTGGGGGAGAAACGGACAGAGTTGGACTTCCAGGAAAGTATGCTGGGTCTATCCTGTGTCTTTCCCAAGCCCTTTTCATGGGAAACTTTGGTTCTAAGCAATTCTCTATAGACCCGCTCATTCTAGAACTTAAGTCCCCTGAGGATGGGCCTGAGCCATATTTGGGAGGCTCAGCACAGCGGAATCATGGCAGCCTGTCGGGAGACAGGCTCAGTATGTATCATCCTAGTGGTGTCTTCTTGGGCAAGTCACTTAAACTCTCTGAGCCTCAGTTTCTTCATCTAGAAATGGGGGTAGAAACCCTACCTTCCTTGTAGGGTTTGATGTGAGGGCTAAAGATAAAATATGCTTCTGTGGGCTTTAGTGGGTGTGCAGCAAATGGTGGGTCTTGCTATCATTACGGATAAATGAGTTCTTGCGGAGGAATGCTGAGTGGCCAATGTCACCGAGGTGCTTCATTTAGAAAAGAAAAGAGGCTGTGAAGTTAGTTTCCGCCAAACAACAATAACTTACACTGTAAATAATTGATGCTGTGAGCAGACTTCCAGTGTTCACATCCAGGTAAGGTTTAGGAACGATGGCTCTACATTCTAAATCGCCTCACCTTTCCTTTCTTGGAAAAATGGAGTCTGTGCTGGAGTCACCCAAGTGTGACTTCCAAAGAAAGTGCCACTGGGAAGACTGCAGTTTGCTCCCCGCCAGCTTGGGCAGGGGAAGCACCCTGGCTTCCCCTCTGTGCAATTAGGGGGCAGACCCAACTGGTGTCCAGCACCCAAAGCCTCTCCTTTCAGGGACCCTCCCCTCCTTTTGGCATCCATTATTTCAAGGGTGTTCAAACTGCTTCTCAGTGTCACTACTCTTAGTTATTCCTTGGCAGTGCCCTCCCTTAACTCCTACGTGTCCTCTGTTCCAGTGCCATGGGACCTGACTTCGGCTAGGACCATCACGATGGCCTTTCACCAGTCTTTGCAGTAGTTAGTAGTGCATTCCGTTAGAGCTGGAAGGCACCTTCCTATAGGCTACCTCATCCCCATTTTCCAGCTGAGCAAGATGGGGCTCCCCGGTAGGGAAGTGGCTTGCCAAGGCCGTAAAGCAACTTTGACCCTAATTCATCCGTACTCAGCTCTGAGACATTCAGGACCGTGTGGTGCCAGGTGCGTGAGCTGGGACTCAGGAACTGGCTATGGGAGTGACCTGTGGACGAAGGTGACATAAACCAAGATTCAAGTGTCTACTGAAAGGGGAGAACGTGGCCTGGTTTCTCCATCCTGGGGGCTGATCTCTCTCTGTAGTGGTCTTATCTGGAGTGCAGGGTGGCAGCAGGAGCCTGTGGGTGGAGGCGACAGGTGAAGTCAGACAGGAGGTCTGTCCATAAGCTGGACACTCAGTGACAAAATAAGTAGGGGTAGGGCTGGTCCTGGCAGGAGCTGACTGGCTCGAGGGGGACTTTCAGGGCACCCCTCCACTTACTGAACACGTATGATGTGCCAGGCACTGTTCTAAGGATTTCCCTGCGTTAACACCTTAGATCCCACTGCAGCCCGTGGAGGCTGGTGTTGATGTATACAGATGCGTGACCTGCAGGTGCACTCACTCGTCCAAGATCACTCGTCTAGAGGGGGAGCCAGGACTCCAAGCCGGCCCTGATGCTCTCAAAGCCTGTGCCCTTTGCCCCACAACTCACACCCTCCCCAGTGCTCTCTGCATGGCTTCAGGTCAACGGGAACAGAGAGGATGAAGAAACTGAGACAGAAGCCCCACTGGGAAGATCATGCCAAGCTTGGGGGGAGGCAGGAGATGGCCATAGCCCGGCACGGCCCAGGGATCCTGGGTGCAGCTCTCGGGCAGGTGGCAGAGGCTAGCATGCTCCCTCCTGGCCAAGTGAACTCAAGGGCACTTCCCAGGCGCAGCCCTGGCTTCCCAGCCTGCACTTAAACAGGGGACTCCTGGAGCACGGGGAAGGAGGCTCCCAGAGGTGGACTCCGGGTGGAGGGAGCGTTTTCCCTGTGGGGTGCCATGAACTGCCCCTCCGAGGTGAACCCTCCCACTGGCCTTCATGAAACACCAGCCTACGGGTGCCTGAAGGAGGCTCTGCCGACTCTGTTATAGGAACTTGCCTGTCCCAGCGTTTTTTAAGTCAAACTGCCAGTAGGGCCACCTGCTATTTAGTTCGATGAGGCTCCCTGGGGAAGGAACTTTAAAAAGATTTCTGATCGTAACAATGCTCTCCTCTGCTCAAATCGACAAAAGTTTTCTTCCCCTCCATCACAGCAAGGCACACACAGAGGAAGATAACATTGAGAAAATGCCATTTCTGGCTGTCAGACCAAGCAGGGACGATTAACCCTTACTTAGTCAGTCTCTTCCTGCCAGAGGAGGTGTCTTTTGACAAGAGAGCATTTATTCCTCGCCAGTAGCATCAGGTTCACCATCACAGGGGCCTGTTTATTTTCCACCCAACGTTTCTGTTATATCCATCCCTTGCTTTGTAGTCCAAAGACCATGACCTTGGCTGCCCTCATCCTCCCTGCTGGATTTCCACAGTGGCCTTGTAACAGCATTTCCCTTCTCCCCTCCACTTCCATCCTGTACGCCCCACTCTGCCACAGAGGGATCTTTCTGACACAGTGCTAGGAAGGCTGTAGGCCTCTGCCAGGTACCCTTTTCACCTGGCAGGGCTGTGAATGACCATGCCCTCCCTTCAGGGTAGGCACTAGGGCCCACCCAGTCATAGCACCCCATTCTCCTAGCCCTGGTGCGGGACCCAAGAGGTGGGCTGGTCAGAGCCTTTCTTTGGTTATTGCAGCCACGTGCAGGGAGAATCTTCTGAGAAAAAGAAGGGTGGCAAAGACATCTGCTCTTTTGGGGTGGCTATGGCAGTGCTTCTGGCCTCCTGTTCCAGTGTCATAGGTGCTGAATGATAGGCAGCCACAGGGGTGTGTCCCCAGAACACTCTTGTGGTGTGGCTGGGTGTTGGCCTGACCCCTCTGTTCTTGCCTGAGCAGCATCTAGGTTCCACTCTGAAACTCTCTTAAAGATGCTGAGAGCTACCCGATGGGTTTCAGTGAACTCCTTTATACCTAATCAGCTAAGGGGAGTCTGTTCCCCGCAGCTTAGCATCCTGAACGACACAGAAGGTGACAAAGAGGAACCCCGATGGCGGTGCTTGGTCTCTGGATGCAACTGTGTTTGACACAAGATGTCCCACCGTCCTTCCCAGCTATGGGAGCTGATAAGTCCCTTCACTTTCTTCTGCGGTGGAGTAAGGTGTGGTTTTGAAATTTGTAATCAAATGAATCCTGAATAATAATCACAGCTCGGAATTATATCATGTCACATCTCGGCTCAGGCATCTTCCATGACTCCCATGGCACCAAGTTCAAGGGCCTTACATAGGCTGCTGTCTTCCTAACGGCCCCGTCTGAGTCCTCACCTGTTCCCACGATGCTCCATCGTCTCTTCACTAGCCCCCAACCTCTCATTTCATTCCCTCCTCTTGCTTTGGCTCACGCAGTGCCCCCTGCTGGAGGGCACTCCCTCTTTACTCAGCTCATAGCCAGCTTGCAGGTTATTCCAGGGGACTGCAGGGACATCTCTGGTCTCCGAAATCCTAAAGTTTATGCAAGTCAGGTTTGTTCATTCATTTCCTTCTCAACATTCAGGGAAATATTATGGACAAATTATAAGGGTAGGGGTGGGTATATCATGGGTCCTTCATGCCCGGCACCTCCAAACTGAGTGCTTTATGTACACCTTCTCATTGAATTCATACAAATCGTGAGGAGGGAGGTAAGTATTGCCATTTGGTGACTGTGGGAACTGAGGTTTTTGGACTTTAAGTAACTTCCCCAAGGTCACAGAGCTCTGTAGTGTAGAATCAGCTCCTTCAGGGGTTCCTAGATGGCTCTGTTCATGAGACGTGGTCCTCATTCTTAAAGGGGCAACATTCACAACTGGGACCCAGGGTATTCTCCTAAACAGGGAAACGGCTATCATAGTCAATTTAGCAACATCACTGGGTGTCTATTACATGCAAATTGTTGGGCTATAGTCTCAGGAGCAAAATAATATGATCCAGTCCCTGACCTTCATGCAGAAGGGACAAAGGGAAGGCATTCAAGGTAACTCAGGTTGGAGAGAGCAAACAAGAGCCAGTGGAGGGAAAGACAATGACTTTGAACTGGAGAGCCTTTGAGCTGAGCCCTGAGACCAAGCCAGGTCAGATAAATAGTGGAGACAATCCAAGTTAGATGGCAGCTACAATAGCCATGGTCTCAGTAGTCAGGGGGAGCTTCCTGAGGGAGGTGGGCCTTACCCTGAGCCTCCAAGCCTGGGGAGGGTGGCGGTAATTATGTATGTTGCCTATTTCTTCTCCCTAAGGAGTATAAAAACTTCTTAATAAGCAACTGATAAACTTGAAAAAATTCTGTATGAAAACTCACTCGCATTCAGTGAGTCCTTTCCATATGCCAAACACTGTGCCTGGTATTTCTTTCCAAGCCCAAATTTTCTTGTCTGTAAAGTGAGAGTGATTATAAGAGCTAGATTGTTGTGGGAGATTAGCAATAAGGTATAGAAACCATTTGGCATCTAAGCAATGCTCAGTAGATGAGAGATACTGTGTTGATCATTACAAGGACCCCATGTGGAGGGAAGGGGGAACTTTTAGCTGCAAGTGAAAAACCTGGGGCTCTAGGAGATTCTAGGAGATGGGCTCTAGGAGATGAATTCATGGGGGCCTTTGGCTTTTCACAAGCAGAGAGGGCCATAGGGCCAGAAGTCCCCACGCTTCTCTCTCCAGACCGGACTCTCTGGCATCCTACAGTCTCTGAGTCAAGAGGGTGTCTGCTGAGGTCAGTGTCCTGGTAATGGAGAACATACCTTATTGGACCTTTCCAATGAGGTTCTCAGCCCAGCAGTCTGGCAGCCTTGACATGGGCCTAGCTGGCTGTGACTTTGTGGGTGTCATTCATTCATCCAGAAACTCAAGCGTTGAGTCTGATGTCTGAGGCTGGCGCTCTAAGGGTGCAGATGTGGACGGCAGAGATACTGGTATGAGGGGTGAAGAGGCCGGGGACAGTAGTCCTTCATCTCGTCCCTGGACTCATGTTTGGCTCCTGTGAGCAGAGTGACATGGGCTGGTCTCCACACTAATGTCCCACGACAGGAGGGGCGATGGTTGCCCAAAGGTGGCAGTGTTCTTATTAACTCAGAAGGGTCACTTCCCCTTGGGGAGCACGGCATGGCGCCCCAGGGGACAGGAAACGCCAGCAACAATAAAGGTGACACCAACAGCAGGGGTGATAGAGCAGAGCTTTCTTTGCCCTTCTTTCTGGACCTCTTGTCCAAAGGAAGCCAGATTGGGAGGGGTCTCTGTGACCAGCGATGGGCCACAGGGCAGCTAAGAGGACTTGCTGTGGGGAGAGTCTTGCAAACCCTCTGGTGACTTCCAGAAATAATCAGTGAGACGTGAGGTCCTGGAGTAGTGGGTGAAAGCAGTCCAAGAACAGCCTTATCACAAAGCCTGTGCCAAGCATGACGCTGGGCACACAGCATGTCCCCAACAGCACTTCGTAGTTAAGGTGTTAATTGAGGTTGTCTCATTAGCTGGGACGCACATGCTGACTATTCTCTGCAACCCAGTCAAATGGAAACCTGCATGGAATGACAATCCTGGTTTCCGAGGAGGTGATACAGGCAGCAATGGCTCTGAGCTCCTTGGGGAGCCGCTCTGCCTGCTTCCCTACCTACCCCGGGGGCCGGGCCAGCCCCCTCCAGTGGCCCCTGGCTTTCTTTGCACTGGGAAGGCTCAGCTTCAGGTGGCTCCTGACTCCTAGAAAGAATGCTTGGGACTCAGGGGGAGACCAAGGCTTCTGCAATGTCTGAGGGCTCTTTTGAGTGAGTCTCTTGTTTGGTCTCCCGGATCAGAAAGATAGAGCCATCCTAGCCCAGACTTCCCTTCCCACATACCTGGTCCGCCCGTGGCCTGGAGGCAGAGGAGGGGGGCAGGGCAGGGGACAGGGAGGGGTAGTGGGCAGTGATGGGTGGGTGGGCCCTTTCTCCTTGGCTGGGCAGGACTGCCTTCCCATCACTCAATTCCAATACATTTGATTCTGAGCCACAAGTGGCTTGTTCCTCTCCAAAGAAGCATTTGAATTTTAAAAGAGGACCCTGGAGAGGAAACACTTAACCCAAAGGAATGAATATTTAATGCTGGCATTTCAGGTTCTGTCGGGGAGAGGTCTTAGAGGGGCCTTTCCCAGTGTTCCGCAGAGTACCCCCTGGCTGCTTGCCTCTTCTGCTCAGGAGGAAGGCCAGCCTGGCAGGGGACCCTCGGGGAAGGCCGAGGGGAAGGAGGCACTGGCTGGTCTCGGCTTCCAGCTAACTCTGTGCGTCCCTAAGCAGGCTGCGGGGGTGATCGCTGGGCCCCAGTTGGTTCCAGCGTTAGGGCTCTCAAAGAGGCAGCCTGAGGCTCAAATCGGGCCTTGATTTATTTTGCTTTAATTGGGCCTGCAAGGCCCTTGAGGTGAGGCTGCAGTGTGGATACTACCCTGGGATGTGTGGCATGGCCAGATATGAGCTCCCCAGGGGCAGAGAAGGGAAAGATGGGGCCCTGATTTTTCTTCATCCTCAGTAGAGGATTCCAAGCCCAGGGATGCGTGCTCCAAGGTTTTCTGGGAAGTGGGGCTGCCATTCAATGTGCTCCTGGGCTCCTTCCTGATGAGGGGCTTGGAAGAGAAATTCAGGATTATTTGTGCCTCTTTCTGTGTTCTGGGGTGACAGGACCCCTTTACAAATATCCAGCTTGCTCATACATCGTGGCAGTGGCTGTGGCCACATCAGGATTCCCCTGCTGGCAGGACTGCCCCTGAGGTATAAGCCCACGATCCACCCCCATACCTCAAGGAAGTGGCAGCCACAAGATCAGCGGGCAGTGGTCCCATGAGGTCTGTTCCTTCTCTCTGCCTGGCCTCAGTTCCCTTGCCCTTCCCTCAGAATCCTGGCTCTGGCCTTCAAGCCGACTCCCACTGCCTCATGCCCCGATGCCCACAACTCCACCTACTCCCCAGATGGTCTAATCAGATAGAGCTGGTGACCAGCCTGGGCTGCAGAACGGTTGCAGGCTTTGCCACCAGACCTGTGTGGGGTTGAATCCTGGTTCTCTGGTTTACATTGTGAAATTGGGCAGGTTACTTCATCTTTCCGAGGTGTTTCCTTATCTGTAAAACGGGATAATGATGCTTCACAGGGCGTTTAGGCAGATTAAGTATATACAGAAATATAATTAATTTTTTCCTTGACTTTCTTTTTTATTGAGATACAATTGACATAACACCATATTAGCTTCAGATGTACAACATAATGATTTGATGTTTGTATGTATAAAGAGATTTTAAATTATTGCTCTACAATTGGCAATTGTTCTGCACCTTGTTTTTTCCTACCTTAATAATATATCTTGGACTATTCTATATTAGTACATAAAGAGCCTCATCAACATTTTTATGTTTGCCTGGTGTTCCTTTGTGAGAATGGACCATAATTTATTTAGCAGTTCTTCTCTGATGGACATTTAGGCTGTTTACAGTATTTTGCTATTATAAATACTGCTGGGATAACAGCTTTATATATTCATGATTTTGTACATATGCCTGTGTGGTTATGAATAAGCTGTCCCTTTTGTTAGGAATTTCCTCTCCTTGTTCTGTCTACCTGGTGAGGGCATCCTACTTATTCTTTAGGTGCAGCTTCAATGCTGTGTTCCCAGGAAGTCCTTCCTGACTTTTCTGGGAGAATCACACTGTCCTCTTCCAGTGTCTGGCTGTCCTCTCTTCATATCTCTGATAGATTTCCATCCTCACACTTCAATCATTTATTTGTATGTCTTCCCTTCTAAAATGTGAACTTCTGGATGACAAGAACTGTATCTCTCCAACAGCAGAAGCTGCAAACATATCTCCAGTGCCCAGCCCAGTACTTTTCACATAGTAGGAGCTTAATAACTTTTTCTTGCATAAATGAATAAATGAACCACAGTCTATGCATTCAAGGAACTTATGGTCCAATGGAAGAGATAAAGATATGCACAAAGATAATTATAATTACAATACAATGCAAGACAGAAAGTATTAAATGCCACCAGAGGTACAGATTAACTATTCTATTTAGTGGTTCTCAGCCATGACTGCAATGAGTGCCACCTGGGAGTTTTTAAAAGTACTGCTATGCCTGGGCCTGATCCGCAGAGAGACTGGTTTATTTAGTCTCATGTGGAGCCCAGCAATTGGTTATTTAGCAAGTTCTCCAAAGGATTCAACTTGCAGCCAGGATAGAGAACCACTGCCATACTGCTCTAGTCAGTGAATCTGTGGGGAATCTTGTTAAGATGAAACTTCTGATTCAGCAGGTGTGGGTGGGGCCTGAGGCTCTACATTTCTATCAAGAGCCCAGATGATGTCCGTGCTGCTGGTCCTATGACCATACTTTGAGTAACGGTGCTGTAGAGCCGTTGTTGTCAACCCTGGCTGTGCATCAGCATCCTAATTCCCAAGCTGACCCCAGACCAATTAAGTCGAGGTCTCAGTCAGCTCTGGATGCTATAACAGCATAGCAGAGACCGCATAGCTTCAACAAACACTTCGTTCTCACAGTTCTGGAGACTGGAAGTTGGAGATCAGGGTGCCAGCATGGTCAGGTTCTTGTTGAGGGCCCTCTTCCTGGTTATGTCCTCAGATGGCCTTCCTTGATGCATGCAGAAGTAAAGAGAGAGAGAGAGAAAGAGGGAGTTCTGGTGTCTCTTCTTATAAAGGCACTAATCCCATCATCAGGGCCTCATCCTTATGACCTCATTTAAACCTAGTTGCCTCCCAAAGTCTCCATCTTCAAATACCATCACTTTCATGGTTAGGGCTTCAACATATGAATTTTTGGGGGATACAAACATTCAGAATCTCTGGGGTTGGGAACCTAGACATTAATATTTTTTAAAGCTTCTAAGTGATTCCAGTATGGGTGAAGCAGTCTTTTCTAGCTGTATGGAAGGAGTCCAATTTTTCTGGAAGAGATGGCACTGTGGAAGTGGTGAGGAGAGTGTTTCAGGAGAGGGAACCTGCTTAAATGACCTCTAATTGCTCTCCTAGTTCTAATATTCTTCGATAACCTTGGTTAGATTGGAGGACAGGAGATGTGGGATCCTGGTCTGTAGGCCCTTATGTAATTCATTCATTTATTCACTCATAGAAATATTTGTTGAATACCAGGTATTGTGCTAGGTTCTGAGGAAATAACAATGAACAAGGCAGGTCTAAAATTCTGATCCCTGCTCTAGTGGAGCTCATTGGAGAGCAGTGAATTCAGACAATTAAACTAGTAATTATCATAGAGTATAATTGATGTGATGATAGGGAAGGCATAGGTTAAAGCTCCAGGTTCCTAGCTGATCAGATAGATGGATATAATGAGGTCTTTCCTTTCTACTTCACAAATTGTGATGAAAGTAACACGGGACAATGTGTTTGGGGAAGCCATGCAACATTGTATAAGGTCTGAAGGAATGTGACACAAACACGCACAGAGTGTGTGTTTAATAGGACAAAATGGATCTACTTGACAGCCATACCTATAAGGCCTCAGCGACCAGCGTGCGTGTTTTTCTGGATGGCTTTGGCTTTTTGTCAGAAGACTTGAATTTAACCCCAGTGCTATCCATGCCACCTCCACCCACACGGGTACTTAGTAGAGTGTGGTTTTCAGTGGGGTTGGTTTTGTGTAGAATCTCCATTGATTACAGCCCTGGAGCTGACACAGCTCTTCCAGAAGGAATGTGCAGAGTGGCCCTGGCAGAGCAGCAAAGGGAAGGGTGGGCCACCCGCCTGCCAGCTACTTGGGACCCTCCAACCACCTTCAGCACTGCCTCGGAGGCAGCTGGCACTGCAGAGCCCGGGATTTACAGCTGAACTCACAGGTGGCCCTGGACCCAAGGTGCCTATGTGAGATGACATGCAGATGTGTGCATTAATGTGCAGGTGAAAGGGTAAGCACTTTCATTTCACTTCATCTTTCTAAGGCCCTGCCATTGCTCACAGCTGGAATGCCCCACTGGAGACCACAGAGCGCTGTGGGAAATGGGGTAAGGAGAATGCAGCACTCCTCAGGGGGCCTGTGGCTGCTTGTTCTTTGTTGTTTCCAGTTTGCCCCTATTTAACTGGACTATGGCATCTAGCTGCCCACTGTGGACGTTTCCTGTCTCTTCTCTGCTGCCACCTTCTGTAGCTCAGACCCTACCCCCTCGACTCTGACCCCTACAGTAGCCTTCTGACTTGTGTATCTGCCCCAGGACTGGCCCTCGCATTAACCCTATGTGCTGCTGACGGAGTGCTGACAACACTCTGATCCCGACACTCTCTAACTGCAAGCATCTTTGTCGTTCTCTATTTCCCATCATGTCAAGTCCAAACTGCTATGCCTGCTTCCAAAACCCTCCACTATCTCTCTGCTCCAAATACCTGACAAAATGTATCTCCATTTCAGACTTCCAGTGCCCTCATTTCTTCCCTCCACCCTCTTCACTTCAACCATACATGAACACACACACACACACATACATGCACACAATCATACACACAATCTCACACACACCAAGCACACACTTGGAAGTGGAGGATACTGGTGCCTCACCTGGAGTGTTTTATATTCCCATCTCCTTATCTAAATCCTCTTCATTCTTTAAGGCTCACTCTCCTTTCCCCACAGCACACATTTACTGTGCTTGTACTGCCCTTACACAGTTTGGCATCCCTTGCTCACTATCCATGTTACATGAGCTAATTATGTTTTCCCAGCAGACAGCATATGCCTTGAATGCAGGAACCATGCTAGTCATATTTGGATCTGCTTCCATTAGCATAGAGCTGAGCATACAAGATGCTTAATGAATTGATTGATTAGTAAATCCCTATTAACAGACAAATGAAATCAGTCAGAGGGGCCAGTGCTCCAAGTGGCATGCAGGATGACAGAGACCCAGATGAGGGAAAGGGAACCTCTACAGACATCTGGCAATAGCAGGATGAGAGAAGTTCGTAGAATGTTATTAAAAGGAGAAGAGAAATTAATCCATTTAACAGGCATTTAATGAGCACCTACTATATCATCAGCATAAATTA
Organism: Monodon monoceros; assembly: GCF_005190385.1. Taxonomy (NCBI): domain Eukaryota; kingdom Metazoa; phylum Chordata; class Mammalia; order Artiodactyla; family Monodontidae; genus Monodon; species Monodon monoceros. The sequence continues at coordinate 101,741,800 of NW_021703772.1, read as the reverse complement.
TAACTATCCCCCACCCCAAAAGAATTAAAGGGTTAGCTAGAGAGACAAATCCACATGAAGCCAACTAAAACACACTGTGATACTCCAATAATATGACCTAGGGCTATAGGAGCATCAAACAACAAACACACAGTAATGATCTGTGTTGGCCGGCTTTGGTTGTTGATTGGGTCAGACAGGTCTAGTGACAGGAACAGGTGGCTGATATCAGGAATTAAAAAGTAAGAAGTGGTATGAGGACGCAAGAAACAGCATGACATTGCAAGAGACGACACAGTGTCATAGAAAGAGCATGGAAAGCGGCAGAACTTGGGTTTAAAATTCAGCTCCAACTCAGCAAGCAACATTTTCCTTATATATGCAATGAAGATAGTAATATTTATCTTTCAGTTAGTAAGGAAAGGTGAGATAATGTAAGCAATGCACTTAGCACAGTCCTTGACACACAGTGAGAGCTTGTGAATTTGATCTCCTTTTTCAAAGAAGATAAATCCTGACTCCTGGGCCAGAGTCCATCCCAGGCCTTCAACACCACGGACAGCTCCAAGGAGGGAAAAGCAGGCTGTTGGTAAATTTGAGCTTTTAGTTTCTGGGTCAGAAAAATAATAGAAGCCAGCAGTTATATAGCATTCCTGTGCCAGAAACCCTACATATATTAATCCCATTAATCCTCACAACAAATCTAGGCCAAAAATACTGCTTTAGTCTCCATTTTAACATGCGAAGAAAGCAAGGCACAGAAGTTAATTGATTGTCTAAAATCACACAGGTAGTAAATGGTGGAGGCAAGATTGGACCCCAGACGGATTGGCCCCATAGCTCATGCTCTTTGACACTAGACTACGCTGTGTTTTCTGAGTTTGGGCAGTGGGAGTGGGAGACTGGCAGGACTGTCCTTTCATCACTTCACAGTTCATTGTTCAGGGCTCCCCTTTATTTTGGTTTGGTCCTGGAGGCAGGACCTCAACCAACCGGTAATATTTCTGTCACCACCATCCCAGCATATTTGTGCCTAGTTTTCTTCTTCCTCACATATCTCCCTCCTCTCACCCAGTCTCCCACCTCTCCCACATAGTTGAAGGTGAGGGAAGAAAAGAAAGAAAAGAGAGATGAGTAGAGGAGAAAGGAGGGTTAAGTTTAGAGGAGGTAGAAGAGAGGAATAGAAGAGAGATGGGGGAGAGAGAGAGAAAGAGTCTGAGCAAGATGGTGAAGGTTCAGGTGATGGGGGAAAACAATATACTAAGAGTGAGTGGGAGAGAGGAGGCAGAAATGAGTTGGAAGGAAGCAAACACAGGAGGTGGGAGGAAAAGAAAGGAGGAGAGGGACCAGTGGAAAGGAGTAAATGGAAAGAATACATGAGTATAAGAAAAGAATGTGAAAACTTGGGAAGGGTTGTGTGATGATGGGGAGAAAGGTAGGGGGAGGAAGGTAAGCTGGAGAAATGGGCAGGAAGGTATCAAGAAGGTTCAAGTTCTGTGAAGCAGTGACTGACAATATTTCTCTTCCAAATGGAGCTGAGACTGCCCCATCTCTCTCTATCCTTCCCTGAGTTCTTGAGGTCCAGCAAGGTCAGGGGGAGAGGTGGGACACAACGTCAGCCTATTACAGAATTATGAATTCCCACAAGTACAAAGGAGCCCCCAGTTCTTCTTTCCATGGTCAGACACCCTCTTTCTCCACTCGTCCATACCCACGCTTTTCTGCCCTCCATTTGGTCAAGTCATAACTTGATATAGACAAGGCTGTCCTATGGAGGAGGGAAAGATAAAACACTGATGTCTCTTTACCTGAAGTTTGTCCTTGCAGGTCATGAGGTGAGAAGTGTGCATGATATCATTCAACTCTTCACTTCTTTTAAACCAGCTGCCACTAATTTTGCTGCTATCAAGGATCAGGGAGCATTTATTAAGCATTTATACATGCTCGACATTGTACCAAGGGCTTTTACATACAGTGTCTTATTTAATCCTCACAAAGACCCTGAGAGGTAGGCATTATTAATCCCCAACTTTGTGAATGAGAAGCTGTGGCCAGGAGAGATTAAATAACGTATGCAAGGCCATGCAGCTAGTAAGTGGTAGAGCAGGGAACCCATTTATTCTGTCTCCAAGGCCTTCATTCTTTCTATAATGAGGTAAAATCATGTCATAATATTGTCTTCAGAGGGAGGACACATTTTGCCATGAAACTGGGAAGCTTGAATGCGAAGTGGCTGAGATCAGGAAAGCCTTGTCAATAGGCAATGCCTCATTGCCTCAGTAGAGGCAGCAATATCCCTGGGTCTCGTTTCTCATCTGGCCTTTTGGACAAGACTTGTCCTGGACAAGTCTCCTTGTTCTGTACCTTGGTCCTCTCCCCACACCCCACCCTCAATCAGTAAAACAAGTTCAAAACGTTTACAGAACACAGATGTCTAATCTATGCAGAGCTCAGTGAAGGTTCAAGTTTCACAGGCTAAGATTTTAGCTTTGCTCCTAGCTTCAGGTTCTCTTTCATAACTTATTCTTTGGGGACCTCCCTAAACCTCCAGAATAATATTTCCAATTTGGCAAAGTCACACACACTATACATTCATAACTTATAAATAACAATGGTCTGTCACAAAGAAAAAAAATCAGAGTGAAGTGTTCTTTTGTAGACTACTTGCCTTGGGCAAAGCACCATAGTCAGGAATGTTCTTCTCCCCAGGGCTGCTGACTACTCTTGTATAGGTTATGAACTACACAAAAGTACTAGAGTCAGAAAGACTGACTGAGTGCTGAAAACCATCCTATACTCCCTTTACCAATCCATGTATTCTGGCATGAGGTGTCAGTCCAGAAAAGGAGGAACCTATGGTTAATTGCCCTGCCCAGAGGAAGATCCCTTTTGTATCTCTCTAGGCAGGGAAGAAACTTCTAGTTTTCACAGAGGCACAAGAAGAAATGCAGGCCTGTTCTTTGTCTTCATTTTCAAAATTCAATTCCCAGACTTTGCTTCCAGAAATTGTTCTAGTCATGGTGAAGTAACTGGCTTTAGATTTACCTACCCACAAAAAGCAAGAAACTACAAAACAGGACAAAATATATAAAGCAACTGCTTTCAGACATTGGACAGCAGGAAGCATAGGATTTTGACTCCTGAGAGAAGGAAAACACATGAATGTGCCCCAAGGTTTGCCTTGATTTTCCTCCTGGGATCATGTTTCTGATTTTGATACAGGGAGGTGGAGCCCATAAAGAGTGAAAGTGGTGATCTCAATGAGCTGAGAAGGCAGAGATGGAAGCATCTGAAATTTGCAAGGAAGGGTACCAGAGGGGAGGAAGCTGCATGGGATAATACATGGGCAGAAGTCTCCATGAGAGTTTACCTCAGGTTCTTTTTTATTTTAAATTTTTTAATTGAATTATAGTAGATTTACAATGTTGTGTTAGTTTCTGGTGTAGAGCAAAGTGATTCAGTTATACATAATACATATATATGTATATTTTTTCAGATTCTTTTCCATTATAGTTTATTACATGCTATTGAATATAGTTCCCTGTGCTATACAGTAGGTCCTTGTTGTTTATCTGTTTTATACCTAGTACTGTATATCTGTTAATCCCAAACTTCTCATTTACCCCTCCCTCCCTTCCCCTTTTGGTAACTGTAAGTTTGCTTTCTGTGTCTGTTACTGTTTTATAAATAAGTTCATTTGTATCTTTTTTTTTAGATTCCACAAATAAGTGATATCATATGATATCTCCATCCATCCATCCATGTTGCTGCAAATGGCATTTTTCATTCTTTTTTATGGCTGAGTAATATTCCACTGTATTTATGTATGTGTGTGTATATGTGTGTATGTATATATATATATATATATATATATATATATATATATATATATATATATATAATATCTTCTTTACCCATTTATCTGTTGATGGACATTTAGGTTGCTTCCATGTCTTGGCTATTGAGAATAGTGCTGCTATGAACATTGAGGGTGCACGTATCTTTTCGAATCAGAGTTTTTGTCTTTTCCAGGAGGGACATTGCTGGATCATATGGTAACTCTATAAAATAAAATATTAAAATATTTTATATTTATATTTAATATTAAAATATTAAAAAAATATTTGATTAGCATGAAAGACAAGAAAATAGTAGCAGAGGAACAAAAAATTATAAAATGAAGAAAGCAAATAGGGAGATAGTAGACTTAAACTCAAGTATATAAGTAATTACATTAAATGTAAATAGTTTTACCTCCAATAGAACTGCAGAGATTTTTAGACCAGATTAAAAAAGACCTGACTATATGATAGCTACAAAAACCTCTACACTTTAAATATAAAGACACAGATGTATTGAAAGCAAAAGGATGTAAAAATGTACAGTGGAAACAGTAAGCGTAAGAAGGCTGCTGTGTGCCTATTTTCATATCAGACAAAGTAAATTACAAATAAGCATTGTTAGCTAGAGATGAAGAGACTTTCCTAATGCTGAAAACAAAAAGGCTAGTTCAGCAGTCAAATGTTGTCTCTGCACTGAATAATTTTAATACATATGAAACAAAAACTGATAGAAATAAAAGGAAAAATATTCAAACCAACAATAATATTAGGAGATTTTAACACTCTTCTCTCAGTAACTGATAGAACATGTAGACAAATCAGCAAGGATACAGGAGATTTGAACAACACTAGCTACAAATTTGACCTAATTAACATTTAATGACCACTGCCCCTACCAACTGCAACATACACATTCTTTTCATGTGCATAGAAAACACTGAACTAGAACTCATACTGGCCATAAAATTAAGTATCAATAACAGTGAAACTTTACATATATGTTTTCTTATACTGAAAAGGAATTAAATTTGAATTCACTAAAAATGAATATCTAGAAATATTCCAAGTATTTGGAAATTTTACAACATATTTCTAAATAATCCATGGGTGAAAGAGGAAATTACAAGAAAAATTAGAAAATATTTCCAATGGAATGATAAAAAAGAACACAGCATTTCAAAATGTGTATGATACAGCTAAAGAGCTGCTTAGAGAGAAATTTATACCTTTAAATACTTATACTAGAAAAGAAGAAACTTTTGTAAAAATTTACAAGTGTTTTAATTTGTTGCCATGACAACAAGGTAGGCTATTTCTCTCTCCTCCTCATTAGTCTTTTACCATGTGATCTTTAGTCAACATGCAATGGTTATTGAAGGGAACATTTTGCTCCATGCTGGAGATCTATTTTACATTTGGTAGTGTATATATGTCCATGCCACTCTCTCATTTCATCCCAGCTTACCGTTCCCCCTCCCCATGTCCTCAAGTCCATTCTCTACGTCTGCGTCTTTATTCCTATCCTGCCCCTAGGTTCTTCAGAACAATTTTTATTTATTTTCTTTAGATTCCATATATATGTGTTAGCATATGGTATTTGTTTTTTTTTCTGACTTACTTCACTCTGTATGACAGACTCTAGGTCCATCCACCTCACTACAAATAACTCAATTTTGTTTCCTTTTATGGCTGAGTAATATTCCATTGTATATATGTGCCACATCTTCTTTATCCATTCATCTGTTGATGGACACTTAGGTTGTTTCCATGTCCTGGCTATTGTAAATAGAGCTTCAGTGAACATTGTGGTACATGACTCTTTTTGAACTATGGTTTTCTCAGGGTATATGCCCAGTAGTGGGATTGCTGGGTCATATGGTAGTTCTATTTTTAGTTTTTTAAGGAACCTCCATACTGTTCTCCATAGAGGCTGTATCAATTCACATTCCCACCAACAGTGCAAGAGGGTTCCTTTTTCTCCACACACTCTCCAGCATTTACTGTTTGTAGATTTTTTGATGATGGCCATTCTGACTGGTGTGAGGTGACACCTCATTGTAGTTTTGATGATTTGCATTTCTCTAATGATTAGTGATGTTGAGCATCCTTTCAGGTGTTTGTTGGATATCTGTAAATCTTCTTTTGAGGAATGTCTATTTAGGTCTTCTGCCCATTTGTGGATTGGGTGGTTTGTTTTTTTGATATTGAGCTGCATGAGCTACCTGTACATTTTGGAGATTAATCCTTTGTCAGTTGCTTCATTTGAAAATATTTTCTCCCATTCTGAGGGCTGTCTTTTCATCTTGTTTATGGTCTCCTTTGCTGCATAAAAGCTTTTAAGTTTCATTAGATCCCATTTGTTTATATTTGTTTTTATTTCCATTTCTCTAGGAGGTGGGTCAAAAAGCATCTTGCCGTGATTTATGTCAGAGAGTGTTCTGTCTATGTTTTCCTCTAAGAGTTTTATAGTGTCTGGCCTTACATTTAGGTCTTTAATCCATTTTGAGTATATTTTTGTGTATGGTGTTAGGGAGTATTCTAATTTCATTTTTTTACATGTAGCTGTCCAGTTTTCCCAGCACCACTTATTGAAGAGGCTGTCTATTCTCCACTGTATATTCTTACTTCCTTTATCAAAGATAAGGTGACCATATGTGCGTGGCTTTATCTCTGGGCTCTCTATCCTGCTCCATTGATCTATATTTCTGTTTTTGTGCCAGTATCATACTGTCTTGATGGCTGTAGCTTTGTAGTATAGTCTGAAGTCAGGGAGCCTGATTCTTCCAGCTCTGTTTTTCTTTCTCAAAATTGCTTTGGCTACTCAGGGTCTTTTGTGTTTCCATACAAATGTGAAATTTTTTGTTCTAGTTCTGTGAAAAATGCCATTGGTAATTTGATAGGGATTGCGTTGAATCTGTAGATTGCTTTGGGTAGTATAGTCTTTTTTACAATGTTGATTCTTCCAATCCAAGAACATGGTATATCTTTCCATCTGTTTGTATCATCTTTAATTTCTTTCATCAGTGTCTTACAGTTTTCTGCATACAGGTCTTTTGTGTCCTTAGGTTGGTTTATTCCTAGGGATTTTAATCTTTATGCTGCAACAGTAAATGGGAGTGTTTCCTTAATTTCTCTTTCAGGTTTTTCATCATTAGTGTGCAGGAACGCACGAGAGTTCTGTGCATTAATTTTGTATCCCGCTACTTTACCAAATTCATTGGTTAGCTCTAGTAGTTTTCTGGTAGCATCTTTAGGATTCTCTATGTATAGAATCATGTCATCTGTCAACAGTGACAGTTTTACTTCTTCTTTTCTGATTTTGATTCCTTTTATTTCTTTTTCTTCTCTGATTGTTGTGGCTAAAACTTCCAAAACTATGAAGAGTAATAGTGGTGAGAGTGGGCAATCTTGTCTTGTTCCTGGTCTTAGTGGAAATGGTTTCAGTTTTTCACCATTGAGAACAATGTTGGCTGTGGGTTTGTCATATATGGCCTTTATTATGTTGAGGTAAGTTCCCTCTATGCATACTTTCTGGAGGGATTTTTATCATTAATGGGTGTTGAATTTTGTCGAAAGCTTTTTCTGCATCTATTGAGAGGATCATATTGTTTTTCTCCTTCAATTTGTTAATATGGTGTATCACATTGATTGATTTGTGTATATTGAATAATCCTTGCATTCCTGGGATAAACCCCACTTGATCATGGTGTACGATCCTTTTAGTGTGCTGTTGGATTCTGTTTGCTAGTATTTTGTTGAGGATTTTTGCATCTATGTTCATCAGTGATATTGACCTGTAGTTTTCTTTCTTTGTGACATCCTTGTCTGGTTTTGGTATCAGGGTGATGGTGACCTCGTAGAATGAGTTTGGGAGTGTTCCTCCCTCTGCTATATTTTGGAAGAGTTTGAGATGGATAGGTGTTAGCTCTTCCCTAATGTTTGATAAAATTCACCTGTGAAGTCATCTGGTCCTGGACTTTTGTTTGTTGGAAGATTTTAAATCACAGTTTCAATTTCCATGCTTGTGATTGGTCTGTTTATAAAAACAAAGCAAAATTTTAAGTCAAGAATAAAATTTCCACCTTAAGAAGAAAAAAGACATAAAGGAAAGTGAATAAATATAGAAGCAAAAAACAATGAAATATACAACAAACAATAGAGAATATTAAGAAAGTCAAACATTGGTTCTTTGAAAAGATTAATAAAATTGATAAACCCTCAGAGATGCTGATCAAGAAAAAGGAGAAACGCTATTGAATATAATGGAAAAGAATCAGACTCACAGATATAGTGAAGAAACTAGTGGTTAGCAGTGGGAAGAGGGAAGGGTGAGGGGCAAGTTAGGGGTAGGGAAGTAAGAGTAACACACTATTAGGTATAAAATAAGCTACAAGGATATATTGTACAACATGGGGAATATTGCCAATATTTTATTATAACTATAAGTGGAATATAACCTTTAAAAATTGTGAATCACTCTATTGTACACCTGTAAATTATATAATATTGTACATCACCTATACTTCAATAAATAAATACAAAAAAGCAGAAAATACAAGCTACCAATATCAGGACTGCAAAAGGAGATATCACTACAGATCTTACAGACATTAGAAGACTATTAGCAACTTTATGCCAATAAATTCAAGAACATATATAAAAAAAGACAAAGCTTTAAAAAGACAACTAAAAAAATTGACCCAAGATGAAATAGCACATCTGAATAAGCCTCTACTTATAAAATAAGTGGAGTTTGTTTTCAAAAACTTTTTCAAGGAAAAAACTTCAGACCCTGGTAAATTCAGAAGTCAATTCAATCAAACACTTAAGAAATAGTACCAATCTTACACAAACTCTTTCAGAATATAGAGGAATAGACTTTACTCCCCAATTCACTTTATGAGGACAACATTACTCTGCATTACCAAAACCAGACAAAGATATTAGAAAAAAAAAACCCAAAAAAGCCCTGCAGATCGGCATCTCTCATGAGGTAGATAATAGAATAAAGCATCAAAGCTAACATTAAAAATTTCTAGAAAAAAAAAACTTAGCCAGAACAAAACTTTGACACCTTATGAGTAGGCAGAGATTTCTTAGATAGGACATAAGAAGTACTGTTAATAAAAGAAAAAAGTTGATGAAATAGGTTTCATCAAAATTAATAACTTCTGTGCTTCCCTGGTGGCACAGTGGTTAGGAGTCCGCCTGCCAATGCAGGGGATACGGGTTCAAGCCCTGGTCCGGGAGGATCCCACGTGCTGCCCCATGCGCCACAACTGCTGAGCCTGCGCTCTGGAGCCTGAGGGCCACAACTACTGAGGCCTGCGTGCCTGGAGCCCGTGCTCCACAACAGGAGAGGTCACCGCGATGAGAGGCCCGCACGCCGCGGCGAAGAGTAGCCCCTGCTTGCCTCAACTGGAGAAAGCCCGCGCACAACAGCGAAGACCCAATGCAGCCAAAAATATAAATAAATAAATTTAAAAAAAATAGAAAAAAAATTAATAACTTCTTCTGATCAAAAAATACTGTTAAGAAAAAGTAGAGCAAACTATAGGCTGGGAGAGCAATAATAACAATACATATATATGACAAATATATTCAGAATATGTAAAGAATGCCTACACATCCAGAATAAAACCCAAAAGCATTTCAAATAAAAATGGAGAAATAGTTGGATAAACACTTTACAAAAGTGTAGGATGCGCAGGTTCAAATCCAGGTTTGTTTGTTTTTTTCCTTACCCCAAAGCACATTTCTTAAACATTTCCTTCTGGTTTGGGGACTGGGCTGAGATTTGAACAAACTCTGGTACTCATCATTCCATCCATCCATTCTCCTACCCACATCATATTCAATCAACATTCTAGTACCATTAGTGAGGTCCATTTCCTGCCTCAAGTAGCTCACAGTCTGAAGCAGGAGTGGAGGGGTGAGCAGGTAGAATCCCACATGATGCCTTCTAGCATAAAGGAAGGCCCAGGGGGCTCTGAGGGCACAGAGGAGGGGTCCCAAACTAGTTAGTCATTCCAGGGAGGCTTTCAGAGGAAGGAAGAAGGGCATATCCCTTGAGATTGCCCCCCTCCACTCCTGGGCTCCTTGGGTCCCCATCACTTCAGGGTGGGGCACAGCAATCTCCCCAGAGCAGGGAACTGTTATACAATTCCTGCTTGGTAAGATGGATCAGACAGGACAAAATCTTGGCTGCTACCCTACTCCTTCTCCCTCTATCTATCTCCCATTCCCTTATCTTGGACCAGCCAGTGTGCATCCATAAAAGGACATTGCCCTTCCTTTCCACTGAACTATGAGGGGAAGAACTGAGAAAAGTATCTCAGATAGATACCCTTGGAAAAATCCATCCTCCCCTCTACCTCTCCTGCTTACTCTGTCCTCAGCTAGGCTGTGTGGGAGGTACAGAGGGCAGGGGCCCACCCTCAGAGATCCTCTGCTCCAGCACAGGAGCTAAGGCATATGCCCCAGGAGGAGCAATGTTGGACGAGAATCAGTGAAAACAAACAGGGAGGAAGGAAGGTCGAGGAAGGCAGATGCAGATTGGAGGGCTTCCTGGAGGAGGTGGGGCTTGTAAAGAAGAGTAGAAAAGATTTTTTTTTTTGCTTTTCTCCTGATTATTTATTTGTTGTGTAACGGTAGGAGTAATTGTAAAGACCACAAACATTTACTTGCAGTAGATAACATTAAAAAAAGAGAGATTCTTACAATCTCACTGTAGTAAAACATGTTGAATCAAGAGTGGGAAGGATTTGGATGGGAGGAGGGTCATAGGGGGCTTTCTGGGTAGTAATAATTACACAACAAATTATTACAAATAATTCCTATTATCAAATTATTATTCACATTTGTGGAGTATCTTTTTTTCCAAGTCATTGACTAAGGTAAGTGCTTTATATGAATGAATACTTTCATTTCAGGAGGGGGAGTGGAATCAAGATGAGCAAAGGCATTTTCCTCTCTGCGGCAGCCCAGGGGAGTCCCCAGCATGCCCACCCCCACCTCATGCATGCACACATGCAGGCATGCACACAGAATCCAGCCTGAGATGCTCTGGGGTAGAGCTCAGAAGCCAAGTCTCACACATTTCCTTAGCACTGATCTCGTTCACTGATATAAGTTGGTATAAGCACATTGGCCTTTGGGCAGCATATATTTGTTTGAACATCCAAAGGAAAGGGCGCAGGGTGGGAAAGCTGGTTGGCAGTGACTGTCAGCTCTCTGGGGCCCGGCACTGCACTAGCCGTCAACCTGCGAGGCCTGATCTATGGCCCATCGCCTTGCTGGGTGGCGGCACTCACACAGATGAACCGATTGAACAGCTGACACAGATCACGATAGCACGTGCACGTGATGCCACGCTGAACGCAGGGCGAGGGCCTGGTGTCCCTCAGGCTGTGTGCCGGGACCCGAGGGCGATGTGGTGGGAGAGCCCTCTTCCCTGCTTCCGCCTGACCTGTTTCACATATATACTGGACTTCAGGTAAGATTTCATTCAAACCTATTCTGTTTTCTGAGAAAACATTGCTAGTGGAGTCCGTTGGAGGTGCTGGTGTGGGCTGATGTTATTGGCTGCAGGGGGGCTCCAGCAGGTGCTGGAGGAATTGGGAGACTGCACACATGGCACTGGGGAGGGGGCAGGTGTCACTGCAGAAGATGTCCCAGAGTAGGGGGCTTGAGCTAAGCGAGCCCTCAACTCCCCACGCGCCCAGCACAGGGAGTTCCATTTCCCACTGAGAAGGCTGCCCGCTCCGCCCCCTAATAAAACTCTTAATTCACCCTGGCGGTGCTGGTCCTGGGGGCCGGGAGCCCATGCTTTGGGCGAAGCCTGGAAATGTTCACAGAGCCGAGGGGTTCTTACCTTTTTCTCAAAAGGGAACCGAGATAACAAGGGCCTGGACCAAGGGTCAGCTTTCAAGACAGGACCTCCCTGCTCTGGGTGGTGAGGCCCCAGAGACACCCCGTCCCCCTTCTAGCCCCCAGGCGAGCTGTCTAAAGCACCTGCTGCCTCACTGCCTGTCACTTGTCAGCTTCGGAGCAATCAGTCTGCTACTTAACAATTAAACAGGCAGAGCCCTCCAGCGGCTGCCTCGGACTGGTCTGTGTTAGCGCTCACGGGAGATGGGCGTGGAGGTATCCTGCGCCACCTCCCTGCCACTCTGCGCCTGGGCCCGCAGCGCCATCACTCAGGCCTCCGCAGTCACCGGCAGGGCATGCGGCAGATTCTCACCTGGCAGCCAAGTCGGTTCCACAGGGCCCAGGGGGTGTGGCCGGAATGCCAGGGAAGCACTGGGGAGTGGCCCCCAGGCAGAAACCCACCCTGCTGCCTGTCTCCGCGTGTGCAGACTCGTGGGCACACGTGTAGTGTAGTGAGTTCATTTAATAAACACTGGCTGTGCTCAGGGCTGAGCGCACCTAGACCCTCCCCTCAGAGCTCACAGCCTGGGAGATGAGGCAGGCCCATCCACAGGTGCTCTCCAGCGATGCGGTCAGTGCCAGAACAGAGGTGGGTACTCAGCCCTGTTACAGAGGAGGTCTCCTTTCACGCTGCCAGGTGAGGTCAGAAAAGGCCTCTGGGACTGGGATACGTGGGAGAAACCTAGGCCGTCAAAGGGCAGACAGGACACGAGGCTGCAGAAGGGACACGAGGCTGCAGAAGGGACACGAGCTAAGGAAGCAGCCTGTGCAAAGGTCCAGGGATGAAAAAGAGCAGACTGAGCTGGGGGACTTGCAGGCGGATTGGCCTGGCTGGGGTATTATTGAACTGTCGTGTATCTATTATTTAGCTGTCACCAATCCATCCCTACCTACTTCTCTTGTTCTCTCTTTGTGGATCTACCTACACTTTCATTGCCATCCACCCAATTAGCTGTTATTTATCTATCTTCCATACATGCATGCGTGCATGCACCCGTCCATCCTTCTCTAGAAGTCTTCATGTCATGTTCCAAAGCAGAGCTGTCTCCAAAGAACTCTCTCAGCCAACACAGTGCCTGACACTTCATGGTTAGGGATGGATTTCTTCCTTAAGTACTAATGTATCTCAGCGCTTTTTTGTTTTGTAGAAATATAGCTATCTATTTATTTATAGGTGAATGTGGACTTTACAATGGACGACATAACTATAATGGAATAAGGAGACTTCCAAGTCGAGGGTGAGTTGAGTTTTGGAAATTTAGGTCCTTGATTTCTGTTGTAGCCCCTACCCCTTGGCTGATTGTTTTATAAAAATCTCAGCTCTTGTAACAAGTACATGATGCAGGGAGAGGCAACAGAAATCACAAACACTGCAGCCTGTATGATGTTGATTAATCACAGATCTCTTTCACAGTCAGGTCCTGGGACCTGAGGATAAGCATTGAATAGCCTGTGGTGTTTGGGGGAGGCACCGGCACAGATGGCCAGGCCCACTATTGAGGATCTGCTGTGGATATGACCATGTCCCTGGAACCAGCCTTCCCCTAACTGTAAGCTCCATGGAGGCAAGAGGGTGGGTCTACCTGTCCATCTATTACAGTGATGGTACATAGTACAGACTCAATGAATACTTGAATAACCTCTCTGGGGTTCAATTTCTTCAGCTGTAAAACAGGATCAATAGTATGTATTTGTGGGATCAAATGATATTGTGGTTCTTTGGGAACTACAAAACGTTGTACTAACAACAGTGGTTGTTAGTCTACTTCAGATGTGGGTAGAAGGCGAGACCAAGCAGAGGACATTTTGCTTCTCCCAAGGAGGAGGAAAATTTTCAGAAAGTATCAGACACTTCCAGGTTTGTGATCTACCTCTTTTCAGAGTTGTCCCTTTATAATACTGGGAAAGTCTATGTTCTTTATTTAAAGAGAAATTCCTTTATAAGCCTCAGTGCAAAACATTTCCAGTGCAGTGCCTGGAACTGCATCATTAAAGATTCAAAAATTTAGGCAAGACCTTTAAGAAAGGTTTTGTTAGTCTGATACAAGGGCTTGGAGGGCTGTATCTTTGGGTTTATAAGTGAACACCTGGGGGTGTGTATATGTTGTAAGAGAGAAGGAGGAGGTGGGAGGGAAAGATAGCCACTGTCAGCTATAAAACCAATGTCCTATGAGGACAGGTCTGTTCCAACATTAAAATGCATTGTCTCGGTGAGCAAAGCAGATTATGTAGTTTAAATGCCTTCATACAGTGTGTTCTTCACAGCCTTTTCCCCCTGTCCCACTCTGGAATCTAAAGAACTCCAGAAGGAAGCTAAGGTAGTTAGAGTCTTCCAAGGAGCTGGCATGAGAGTGTTTCCAGGCACAAATACCTGGACTGAATGAGGCAGGATATGGTTGTGGCCACTGTTCCTTGCATTTGGGGAGAAGAGGCAGTAATGGAATGAACAGAGTGGCCCTCATGCCTGGTGTGAGAGGAGCCCATGCAAACTGTAGGATCCCCAGTGAAGGCCAGACCTTTGTGTCCGATGCCATCTGAACCCCTTACTCACAGGTGTCTTCCTAGACAGCCTGGTGTCCCCAAGTACAAATCAAAAGTGTCCCCTCTCCAGGCTCTCAGAAGCTGTCTTTCAGCTCTGGCTCCTCTCTGATGCCCTGGCCCCTCCCGTCTCAGTGGTACAGGGAATGACATTGTTGGTACCTGTCATTGATGGGGCCACGCCTACTTCCAACATGAGAGTCATTGTCTCAATAAAACCCAGTGACAGCAACGTTCTTAAACAAATGGGACAAACCATGTTCTTTTTTTACTCCTTATTCAGTTAGTCTGGTGGTCTGAAATCCAATCTGCTTGTTAGAATCAAGGTGAAGGGAGAATAAGAATTATGATTCCTGAAGCAACACGCATCCTCCACACAAACCCACCAAAA
>NW_021703772.1:101587919-101726721 GCF_005190385.1 Monodon monoceros | reverse complement strand
AAAAAAAAAAAAAAAAAAGCTTCCCAGATGATTCTTCTGTGCAGCCCAGGCTGAGAACCACTGAGGCAGCCCAACATCTAATTTCACTGTCTTATTTCCCTCCCTAACACACACACACACACACTCTCTCTCTCTCTCTCTCTCTCTCTCTCTCCTGCTTACAAACAAAGCTTCAGACACACATGGTGTTTGGCTGGAATTTCTGTTTCTCTCTATAGACTCCCTAAATCTGGAAAGTGCATCTGTTGTCTTATTTGGCCCTCGCAAGTGAGCTGGGTTGTATTGATAGCTGCATTTTAGTGGCAGAATGGGCCCGTCCTCGCAGGACCTGGCTCTTTCAGGATCATCTTTTAGGATGACCCCTTCTTGGCTCCCCTTGGTCCTGGTGAATGCAGGGGAAATCCGGGAGGCTCGTGCCCCTCCACCTTGCCCTGAGCCCCACCACTGACGGTTCAAATTGGGCGACTCAAGCCACTGCCAAACTTCAAGGTATCTTTGTACTGAGCTCATCAAAAAGCAAACACTCAGACAGGCACTTGAATAAGATAAGCAATTTGTGGCTTTGTAAAAAGTCAATGCAATTCAATTTAGACCTCTTAAGGGGTGCTGCTTGCCTCTCACATTTATTGTTTCCGTGGATAACCTGCTCCAGCGAAGGGACTGCAGATTTGTCTTCTGTTTGCGAAGTGGGATGAAGTCCCTGGAATGAGTGACCTTCAAGAGAAGCACAAAACTTACAAATGAAGTTGTCTCCGAGAAACCTCAGTCTTGCCTCAGCTCACGGCTTTCTTTCTTTATACAGATTTGATTTTCCAAATGGCAGATTACAAAACTAGCTATATTTTCCTCCCAAACACAACTGCTTTAATTTCTTCTCTTTCCCTCCCTTTTTAACCAAGAACGATGTCTTTAAAATGCAATCCTCGCTCTAATCTTTACCACTCCTGAAAGCCTCCATTTGTTTTCCACCCATGAAGGCATCTTTGGTGCCAGGTGGGGTCCCTGAAACTCACGCCTTTGTCCCCTTACCCTTCTCACCGCGGGTGGATTCTTTTATCTGGTTTTTGTTTTTCCTTTTGGTCACAGAACAAATTGCTCTTGGCTTCTCTTTATTTGATTCTTTGTTGGTTTATTTAGGGAATAGGCCCAGTTTAGCCCCACCTTGTCAAATAAATCCAAGTCACATGACAATAATAATAATAACAATAGTAATAATAATACTGCTAATGATGATCTACTCTGGGCCAGGCACTACACTTGATGTTTTACATGTGCTTTTTTGTTTAATTCTGGCAACAACCCATGAGGTAGGTATTACCACCCTCACTGTGTTGATGAGGCTCAGAGAGATTATGGAACTTTCCCAAGGTCACATAGCTAGTAAATGCCAAAGCTAGAAGTCAAACCCGTGCCTGGCTGAGTCCTAAGCATGACTCCCAGGCCCCTAGTGTTTCACAGATACTGCTTTCTGTTTCCATTCCTCATGCCTCAATTGCAAGAGCTTCTCAGTGGATATTTTCTCATACAGAGTCTCTTTTTTTATTGAAGTATAGCTGATTTACAATGTTGTGTTAGTTTCTGGTGTACAGCAAAGTGATTCAGTTATACATATGTTCTTTTTCAGATTCTTTTCCCTTATAGGTTATTACAAAATACTGAGTATATTCCTCTGTGCTATGCAATAGGTCCTTGCTGGTTATCTATTTTATGTATTATAATGTGTATATGTTAATCCCAAACTCCTAATTTATCCCTCCCTGCTCTTTCCCCTTTGGTTACCATAAGTTTGTTTTCTATGTCTGTGGGTCTATTTCTGTTTTGAATGTAAATTCATTTGTATTTTATTTTTTAGGTTCCACGTATAAGCGATATGTGATATTTGTCTTTCTCTGGCTTACTCCACTTAGTTTGATAATCTCTAGGTCCCTCCATGTTGCTGCAAATGGCATTATTTCATTCTTTCTTATGGCTGAGGAATATTCCATTGTATATATGTACCACATCCTCTTTATCCATTCATCTGTTGATGGACACTTAGGTTGCTCCCAGGTCTTGGCTATTGTAAATAGTGCTGCAATGAACATTGGGGTGCATGTATCTTTTTGAATTATTGTTTCCCCTGGACATATGCCCCTGAGTGGGATTGCAGGATCATATGGTAGCCCTATTTTAGTTTTTGAAGGAACCTCCATACTGTTCTCCATAGTGACTGTATCAGTTTACATTCAAACCAACAGTGAGGGAGGGTTCCCTTTTCTCCACACCCTCTCCAGTATTTATTATTTGTACACTTTTTGCTGATGGCCATTCTGATTGGTGTGAGGTGATACCTCATTGTAGTTTTGATTTGCATTTGTCTAATAATTAGCAATGTTGAGCATTTTTTCATGTGCCTGTCTTCTTTGGACAAATGTCTGCTTAGATCTGCCTGTCTTCTGATTGGTTTTTTTTTTTTTTTGATATTGAGCTGTATGAATTGTTTGTTTATTTTGGAGATTAATCCCTTGTCGGTTGCATCATTTGCATCATATAGAGTTTCTTCCTGGCCCATATACCTGGGCATCGAAAGCCACCCTGCCTTGAAGGACTCAAGTGAGCAAAAGGTGACAGTTACGAAACTTCCTTTGATTTCTTTGTCATTTCTCTCTTAGTGGTAGGCTTCTGCATCATTCTTAGCATTAGAACTGTTGCTGACATGTTTTCACCTACTTTAGAAGCTTCCTCTCCTCCTTTTGTCACCTTTGTGGAAAACCCCATCAACTGCCCTTTCTCCCACAGCCATGCCTGGCCCCCCACCTTGGCCTTGGGAAAACCATGGGGTTTGCAGTCATACCCAAATACATGGGTGCAGCCCCTGGGAAAAGAATGTTGCTGCCATAATTTTGGCCCAAGAATCCTGACTCCAAGTTGAACAGGGAAAAGCAGTTCTTCCTGCCTGAGTACAAAAGGTCCCCTATTCTCATCCCCAACCTTCCCAGAACACCAGGAAATTCAAAGACTGAAGTACCAAGCATCATAAGGTGTCCAATACATTAGAACAGAACACCAGCCAGAGGGGAAACAGAAAATACTGGATTGTGAACTTTGATCCCTCTTCCGGCGATCTTTCATTTCAGTCAAACACAGACCAAGGCACCTCTGACTGAGCTGAATAACCGAATCTCGATCTTTCCCCCAGTCTTCGCTCACGGGTGCCACCACTCAACGCCCTGTCAGGGGCTGGTAGCTCCTCCTATGGTCCTAATAATCTGCTGCTTTCCCACTTTTCTACCCAAATCCTGTGTATCATGCAGCATCAGGCTGCCATTGTTTTGTTTTCATTGCATTTATTTTTACAGTTACTTTCTATTTAGGGGAGATAATGTTTGTTTTCCATGAAGGACAGTGATCTAAAGTTTTATGTTTTTTAATGTATTTAAGTGCGAATGGACAGTCCGTTTAAAAATATGACAATATTATTATACAGAGGTTAGGAGGAAATGAAAAAAGTGGTGCAGATGACATAGAACTGACCCAAGGTGGGGGCATTGACCTGCGTGATTCCAAGGGGTAAAATTGAAGACAGCAGAAGCAATTTGAAATGAAATGCTGCACAGTTACAGAATTAAGGTGGTGGCAGTGGAGGCTTTTGGGGCGTGCTTGGGACTTGTGAGCAGATGAGCGGGGACTTGTAGGGAGGTATCTTGGTAATAAATTCTCTCTCCAGAAGCCTGGCTGGCTGGCATGTGGTTCAAGCCCAGCCCTGGGCACATATGTGGGAAACTTTAACAGAGGAGGCACCTCTGAACTCTGGAACAAGAACCAGGAGGTCTCCTGACCATGTGGACAGCTTTTCCTCACGATGGTCATGAGCCTTGGTCCCTTACCTGGTGGTCACAGCTGGGGTCCTGAGTAAGAGTTGTACGGGGCTCTAGGAAGCCTCGGCAATCTCTGTCCAGTTATCTTTCATGGCTGGACTGTTAGGGCACTGTGTTGACTGTCACACAGGGGGACAGGCCTGTGGGAAGAAGGAAAGCAAGGCCAGGCTGTCTTCCTGGATCTCACACTTGAAGGATCTACATGTTCAACGGATGGACCGAAAGGAGAATTTTTAAGAAGGAAATAAATGTCGGAAGAGCATTTGAAGCAGAGCTAGGCGGGATAAAGGTAGAGGGACACACAGAGGCTGTGTTTATCACATGTGGGTCTATAACAACTTGTCAGTTTTTGATCAATCAAAATATTTGTCACAGGGCTTCCCTGGTGTCGCAGTGGTTGGGAGTCCGCCTGCCGATGCAGGGGACACAGGGACACGGGTTTGTGGGTCAGACACAGTTGACTGTCTTCCTAAAACCTGTTGCTCCCTCTTCCCAGCTAACAGAATTCTAATTTAATTCTGGGCAGCAATTTGCTCAGGCGATGGAGCATGATTGGTCTAAGCCACTCATGACAATTCTGTTTGCCGCTTCCCAGATGTTCCTCTAGCTGGGTGGGGGACACAGCCAATGAAATATTAGGCGTCTCTTCAGAAGACTCCGAAGGAGCTTCACTTTCCTTGTAAAAAGTTCAGGTGAAGTTGGTGATGTCTTTCCAGCTCCTGCCTGTTTCCTGCCTTGAGCACAGACGTGGCTCCTAGAACGGCATTATGTGACCCCAGGGTGGCAAGACGGCACATCCACGATGGCAAAGCAGAGCAATAGAAAGAGATTGGAACTTTTGATGATATCGCTGGGATGCTGCACCAACGCAGCCTACCTCTGGATTTCTCCTTATGTGAGATAATGAACATCTTTATTGCTTAAGCCACTGCTTGTCAAGTATTTTATTACTTGCAGCTAAAACATCCCTAACAGATGCACACTGGATTTTACAGAAGATACTAAGTCCCATCAAGGGGTCAGAACTTTCCCAAAGTCACACGGTTTGTTATACATCTCCCTCAGGAGACCTCAGACTGTTTCTTAAAATCCCCCATCCCTCACTGCAATCACCCTGGTCTAGCCCCTTCCACCAGCCCCACCTCTCAACTTCAGTGCTCTCCCCCAGTTGATTCTGTGTTTGGTGTTCAACATATCTTTTTCAGATGGAATTTTCTTCACATCATCTCCCCATCCCTACCCTATTCTGGACCTCAGTGGATGCAGCTTTAAATGCAACGTCCTCTGCTCGGCTAAGCACACTGCTCTGTGTGAATGCATTAAATCCTTGAAGTCCTGCAAAGTGATCACTATCTTGCTTCAGGACCAGGAGGCTAAAACGTCTTCCAGGACCATCCTGGGCATAGAGTCCTCTCATCATCAAGGTAAAGCAAAGCTCTCAATTTATTCCTGAGGAGGCTGCTAGAACACCTCACTCAGTTCCCTACTCTTCGACCAAGGATGTTGTTCTCTGTCTCCCTGGAAACCTTCCAAGACCTGGTGTAGCCAACAAGTGCTGTCATCCTCCAGTGGTTTGTGAACAGCTGGAAAGCGGAGCCTTGATCACAGCAGGCCAGCAGTGGTTCTTTTGTGTGTGTGTGTGTGTGTGTGTGTGTGTGTGTGTGTGTGTTACACGGGCCTCTCACTGTTGTGGCTTCTCCCGTTGCGGAGCACAGGCTCCGGACGCACAGGCTTAGCGGCCATGGCTCACGGGCCCAGCCGCTCCGCAGCATGTGGGATCTTCCCGGACCGGGGCACGAACCCATGTCCCCTGCATTGGCAGGCGGACTCTTAACCGCTGCTCCACCAGGGGAGCCCCAGCAGTGGTTCTTGAGTAACACACGCTGGTATAACCAAATTATCTTGATCTATTTTGGAGATTACAACCTGCATGCAGTTCCAAGGGAATGCTGTTGACCAGTGGTTCTTGAAATTTTGTGGGTCATCAGTCCTTTCAAGAACCTGAAGAAATCTATGGATCCTATCCCGAAAAAAATCAGTGAGTGACTATGCACATGTGTACACACACACACACACACACACACACACACACGTATTTGCATACAATTTTGGGAGGGAAGTTAACAGGCTCCCTAAAGCCCAGGGACATGAACCCAAAGTTAAACACCCTTTCTACGGGTAAAGCTGGATTTCATCTGGTCATGCCACAAAGTCTCTAATTTCATTTTTGAAAGCAGGACCTGGATGTGTTCAGATCTGGTGGAACAAACACTATCGAAGAGACTTGATTAACAAATGGCCGTTATTCTGGAGGGAAGTCTAAGTGGGACACCTGAGGTTCTGCTCTTGGCCCTGTCCTATGAGACACAGTTTTTAAGTCAGTGATTTAATATAAGGAGACCCAAAATTGACACAGTATTTATAGGGCTAGCCAATATTCTGTATGTCAAGATCAAGATTCAAATATGTCAGCAGGTTAAATGACAGGAAGTTCAAACAAAGTGAAGATTACAGCACATGTGTAACAGAATATATTAAAGTTATCAGTCAGTTGCCCAAGTACGAATTGGGGGGACCTTGTTGTCAGGAATGTCCCACAGCTCCAGGGACCTCAGGAAGTGTGGGTGGTTGGAGAGTGTCTGAATCATCTTATGGGGAGCACAGCCACCAGGCACTGAGCAAAAGTTGGCCTTAGGTCTAGAAGCTACATTTGGCAGAGGGCGTTGAGGAATGGGATTATATCCAGAGAAGGGAAACTAGGAGGCCCAAGGGTACAGATGCATGTGATGTGAGGGCAACTGGGAAGAACTAAGACTCTCTACCCTGGAGAAGAGATGACCTGCCTGGGGAGAAGGGTGGGCCTGATAATGGCCATCTGATATCCGCTAAGCTTTGTACGGAAGAATGACTTAGGCCAACTGGTGGTTCTAAGAACTTTTTGACACTGAGTTGCTCACCAACAGCATGGGCTATCTCATGGAGAAGTGGGCCCCCCATCTCTGGAAATGTTTGAGGAAAGCCTTCTAGATCATCTGTTGGGGTGATGTAACTCAGAAGACAGTCACCACTACCCAGAGTTGCGGTTGAACTTGATCTGGGTAGGCATCTCTAGTAGATCGGCTCTCTGGAGATTGGCGATGAGAAAGCTTAGGCGGCCACTTCTGGGTTCAGCAGGGCAGTAAATGACGTCTGGGTGCAGGGGTGGGAAGCAAAGGCGCTCAGGCTGTTTATTGGCCAAGACTCCTTATTGCCCGAAGACGCTGAAATTCCTTTTTTGCCGCTGGGAAAACCTCTTTCGGCACCTGTCTGTGCATCCACACACAGTCTGTGTGCCACTGATGTCTGTTTAGCATGTGTGTGTGTGTGTGTGTGTGTGTGTGTGTGTCTTCCTCGTGATGACTTGGTCAGCCGTTAACGTAGGAGCAGAGCCCACAGCGAGCCCTCCACGGTTGGGTCTCTCCATCTAACCTCACCCTGCGCGCTGCATCACCGGACTCCACTTCTCCCCCTTGTGTATTCCTCACGGTCCTGGGCCCAGGCCACACTCATTCCTACCTCTGCAGTTGTGCCCCAGGTCCTGTCTCCTGAAATGGGCCTCCTCCCTCCGGCCTGGTCCTCCCTACACAGCAAGGCCCAGGCAAGCGCCTCTCCCTCCATGGGCTTGGGGACGACCCACCACTTAGCTCCGAGTTGCGCCTCTAAAGGAACCAGGGCAGACCTTTAGAATGGCTTATGGAAATGAGCTTGTTTAAGTGTCTAGGTTGGTTGTCCCAAAATTATAGCCTAAAACTTGGGTGCAGGAAATTTATTTGGGAGGTCATTCCATAGGGAAAAAAAGTAAGGCGGATGGGAAATGGGTATGAAGAAAAAATCAACAGAAAGGTGAGTTATTGAGGTTCCAGGGGCTCGGTTTGCTGGGACCTCTGTGAGCTGTACAGAGCGCCTCTGGGAACTGTCTGTCAGGATAGAGACTGGGGCACTTGCTCCCTCCCAAGTGGGCCAGGTTGCCTGCATTTTTGGGCTACACTTGCTTGCAGGCTGAGTGGACTCTCTTCAGAGTAGTCCCCGAGGCAGGAAGAAGGAGAGCAGAGCTGCTTGTGCCTGCAGCCTGTGAGCTCTGTCAGTCCCCTGTGACCACTCCCCGTGCAGCGCAGATCAGAGGGGAGCAGAGGGGACGTTGAAACCGCGTGCTGCAGTAGGTCCAGCTGGTCCTGTGCCACCTTGTATCTTCCACTATGGTCCCACGCTATGTTTATTTCAGCAAACATTTATTGAGCACCACTGTACACCCAGGTTTAGGCACCAAGATACAGAAAGTTCCAAGTCTGTTTCTTATCTCCTGCCACTTAGATTGAAAGCTGTTTGGTGCAGGGAACACAATATTTTGGCCATACTGTGGGCACCCAAACAGATTTGTTGATTGACTAATTAACTGATTGAACGATTTACTAAACTAAGCTTTCATGGCTTCTATATTAAAAGTCATTCCTTATCGTAGGAAAAAATGTTTACTTTCAGGCCTCCGGGGCATTCTAACCTGCAAGTGTATGCAGTACACATTTCAATGATAAAGTCCTTAATAACTACAGGATGAGTTGGCAGAATGATTTAGATCTAAAGTCCAGAGCAAGGCAATTACATCTGGCTCCCAGCTTTAAAAATGGAAATAATCTTTATCTGAGTTTTGAAAAGTATGTTAAAATTATAACATCAAATGTCAAATGTGGCAATGACTTATCCTGCCCATGTGACAGGGCACCGAAGAGGTAGAACCTTAATATGCGTGTTGCTACCGCCTAAAGGTTAAAAACATCTGATGCGATCTGGGGCGTTAATTGTACTTTTATCGATCACATTGGGGATCTGAATAGCACGAGGGAAATGAAATTCTTGTGGCCAGACTTTCTGCCATAGACTTTCCTCATCTCCTTTGGACAAATGAGACGTTTGGAGAAGGAATTCATCTCCAGGGGCTTGCTGTCCTGCTAAGTTATTCTCTATTTCTCATTAATTCTTCTCTTCCTCTTGCTCTGTCACCCACCCCTCATGCCCTCCCTGGCCCATCTGAGTCACATCAAGTTGTCAGATTCACCTGCTCCAGCCTCTTCCTCAGCGCTCCACTGAGCTCCCCTTCCTCGGAACCAAGGCTCCTGGGACCCGGCAATCAGGGCTTAATTATGTCCTTCTTGTGTCACTTGCTAATTGTCACTTCTATGACTCTCTTGGCTCCCTGGGAGATGCTGCCTTTTGATGTAAAAGGCATGTTTTAAGTAACTGTAAGACAATGTAAGCTGATACCTGAGAGAACTGCTTTGAAACTGCCAAAGGAACATTAACAAGGTAAATTCAAAACCTGGAGCGGAAGTGGTAAAACTTGGCTTCTTTCTCCGAGGGCAGCCGGGACAGGCACTAACGTGGATACTCCAGGTGGGGGCCAGGGTGCAGTAGAGCAGAGCTGGGAAAGTCATCGAAACAAAATCACAACCTACATAGGTGACCCCTGGGTCACACAGACGCAGTGTGAGCAAAAGAAGCCAGACACAAGACACATACTGAGTGATTCCATCAACATGAAGCTCAGGAATAGGCAAAACCAAGCCGCTGGAGGTTAGGAAAGGACTTACTTCTCAGTGTGTGAGTAGAGGGAATGGTCTACACCTTGATGTGTGTGGTGTATACAGAGGTAAGAACACATCAGATTGTACACTTTACTGTACATACATAATACCTCAATTAAAAATATACACTATCAAACGTAAAATAGGTAGCTAGTGGGAAGCAGCCGCACAGCACAGGGAGATCAGCTCGGTGCTTTGTGACCACCTAGAGGGGTGGGATAGGGAGGGTGGGAGGGAGGGAGACACGGGAGGGAGGAGATATGGGAACATATGTATATGTATAACTGATTCACTTTGTTATAAAGCAGAAACTAACACACCATTGTAAAGCAATTATACTCCAATAAAGATGTTAAAAAAATAAATTAATTAAAATAAATTAAAAAAAGAAAAAGTAACAACTACAACAACAAAAGTAATAATACAACTGTGGATGTTTGTGGAGCCTCTCCTATGCCCCGTGTGCCCGGCACTGTGCTGCTACGTCCCATGAGTCCTATTTGACCCCTCACAAGCACTCTTCAAGGCAGGTGTCTCCAGCTTCGTTTGCCACGTGGGGAAACAAAGGCTCAGAGAGGGTAAGAAACACGTCCAAGAACACGTGTGTTACAAACCCCTCCACTTGTGAACTGGAAAAAAGTGGCAGAATTCTGAAAAGTCAAAGGTTCTACCCTGCAGTCAATCCCAGGACTGGACCATGGTTGGTCATCTCCAAGCTATGAACATGATTCCCCTAATGCCCACTGTCCACTTGGAGGTCTGGGAAAATGACAGGACTGGGAGAGGACGGGATCAGAGGTCACGGTGCAGAGGCACTTTAGGGGGTGGCAGTGAGTGGGGGAGGAACCACTGCCCAGGGGAGAAGGCTGGGTGCCCAGAGCTCAGACCCCTCAGACTCTGAACTTGTTATATCCCAGCTGGATGCGGAAGGGTCTGCACACACCGAGGGTGCCTGCTGATTATTTCTTGGGAGCAGGGTGGTTGCCCTCACACTTGATGTAGAAGGAGAGCCTTTCTTTCTCCCTCCCTCCTTCCTTCCTTCCTTTCTTCCTTTACATATTCACAGAGCACTAACGATGTGCCCGGCCACCAGGGATGCTGCAGTGAACACGACAGGGAGTCCCTGCCACCAAGGAGCTTGTAGTCTATACAGGAGACAGACATTGAGAAACCAAATAAGCAAACAAGCAGGATACGCTATGTCACATGACATCAAGTTCAAGGGAGGAAAACACAGCCCCTAGGAGAGGTGGATGCAGGGCTAAGGGAGCTGCAGAGAGACGGATGTGGGTCGATCTTTCTGGGGAGGGCTGAAGTGAGGAGGCTATTCATAGATCAGGGGAACAGCGTGCCAGGCAGGGGCCCGGCAGGTGCAAAGGCCCTGAGGTGGGAAGGAAGCCCTAATGTTTGAGAAACGGCAGAAGGCCCTTTCGGTTGAGTGAGGGAAAGAGAGCAGTGGCTGAAATCAGAGCAGACAGGCACCAGTGGTAAGGAGTTTCATTTCTCTTCTGAATATAATGGGACCTTTCGTAAGTCTCTGAATAGGGGTGACGCCCAATCTGAATTTCTTAGAAAGATCGTTCTGACTGCAACTGCGGAACTGCCTTGTCCGGGCAAGACGGCAGCAGGGCGGCCAGGAGGAACCTCCTGCAAAGTCAAGGCAGGAAATGGGCCCCAGGGAGTGTGTGCCAGGCCTGTCTGCGAAGGCACCACCCGGTGAGAAGTTACACACAAAGTGCCCCCTAAGACGCTGTGTATGGGCCTGACTCAGGCCCTCCAGGCCCCTGCCTAAGGGCCCCACTGGTGAAATGACAGTCGGTCCAGGAACAGGACATTCACAAGCAGTGAGTCCAACACAGAATTTTTCCTTTTTCAATTCTTCTTTTATCCTTTTGTTTCCCTTGAGGGCATGGAATTTCCCAAGGCTTACAAAAAGGGTCCCCAAAGTGGGATGCATTGGTCTCACGGCTGTGCAAGAGGGTCTCTGGGGGCAAGAGATGAAAGTGTTGGAACGTATCTTTATAGCTTGTTCTTATCATATAGATCTCTAGGGGATTCAGTCTATGCTTATGTGCAAAGTACATTAGTAAGACTGTGCATGTACTCAATTTATAAATACATATATTGGGAGATGTTATTAAAATATTTGGGGATGGAATGGGCAACAAAAATATATTTGGAGTTCATTGACCTACGGGATAGATCTCAAACTCCACGACATGGCTTATGACTGCCCCATCATGGTCTCCTGCTTCCCTCCCCTCCCTTATTCCCACATCCTCTGTGTCACAGAAGTGTCTCCCCATTTCCTATCTGGTTCACCGTGGGGAGGGGCTGTGGAGATTGTTGGGAAATTGTTAACAGGCTTTCAGAACTCAGCCTTTCCTGAACCATTTCCCTCACCGCACTGCCCCACCCCTGCTACCATCATGCCCAGAACATATTCCTAGCACACCACCCGAAATACTTCATGGCTTGCTTTTATCCCCAGCTCATCTGTCTCCTCTGGTTGTGAGCACCTTGGGACAGGGGTGGTGATTTATTGGTCTTTGGATCTCAGGGTTGTCAGAATTAGCAAATAAAAATAGAGGGTGACTAATTAATATATTTATGTATATATTGATATACATGATAAGTATGTCCCAGGGGGCATACTTATTTGGGACACACTTACACCATAAAATTCTTTGTTGTTTATGTGAAATTCACATTTAACTGGGATCCTATATTTTAACTGGCAACCCTATTGCACCCCCAGGGCCTGGCTCAGGGGCTGTCATGGTGGAGATGTTTGATAATTATCTTTTGAATGAATGTCTGAATGAATAAGACAGGTAGCAGCTATAAAGATTCCCTCTCTGCCCCCTCTAAAACAGAGAGATGCGAGGATTTATCTTCTATCTATTTAGTAATTCGATTTTTAAGGGGAAACTTGACACCATTAAGAGTGTGTGTGTGTGTGTGTGTGTATTTTCAGCTCTGTCCACTGACTGGGCCTGGAAGCAACAAGCAGTGACCCCCTAGTAGCCATGAACACATCTAGTGCCCATATCTTGATTTCTGAATGTCATTCCTCTCTAAAAGTTACATGGAGAAGTGGCTGGAAATCTCAAGGGCTGCCTGGAACACCTCTCTTTGTCAGAAAAACAAGGATGAACTTAAAGATTAATTGGGTCTAGTATAAAAGGCATAGGACCCACTGGAAGAGGTTTCAGTGCACCAATCTGTGGCAATTTGAGCATCAAAAAGGATAATGTCTATAATGAATATTAACACACATTGAAAAAATTAATGCATTCATAGTGATGGGTGGGTGTGTGGGAGAGAGAGAGAGGAGAGAGAGAGGGAGAGAGAAAGGAAAGAAGAGTGAGAAAATGAGAGAGAGAGAGAATAAAAAGGTGAAAATATCCTTCTTTCCAGGAGAATGCTAGCTAATAAATATGGAAGGAACAATAGAATTAGAAAATCACCATTTTGTAACCAGCAATGTAATAACTGATTCAGGTGAATACGATCAAGGGTGATAAAAGCATTTGATTTGATAAGTGGTCATTCAAGAACAGGACATTCACATGGACTTAAATTCTTCCCCCACAGATTATTTATAATTATCAAGGGGGAAGTGAATGGGACCACAGCAAGATCCGGCAGCCCTGCCCTAACCATGCAATCAAACATCACCCACAAGGATCCTGGGTTTGTGTCTTCTGATAAGAATCAATGAGAAGTAACAACAATACCTATATAATATTCTTGGCCGAAATGCTTAACCAGAGTCTACATGAGGAAACAATCATCAGATCCAGAATGTGGAAAATTTTACAGGACAACTGGCTTGAAATCTTTATAAATATCAAGGTCATAAAAGACAAAAAAACAGTGAGAGAGTCGTTCTAGGGTAAAAGACACTAAAGGGACACAGCCACAAAATGTCATAGATAAACCTTGATTGGGTCCTGGATTGATGGAGAGGAACAAAAAACTACAAAAGACGTTTGGGGGACAATTGAGAAAATTCAAATTATGTTGAATTACTGTTAATTTTCTTACATGTGAGTGCTATTTGGTAGTCCTGTAGAAGAATATTCTTATCCCAGGAGATGCCTGCTTAAGGATTAGGGTTGAAGTGTGGTGATGTCTGCAACTCAATTTCAAATGGTTCAGAGAGAGAAAATGAATCTAGGTGAAGGGTTTTGGAACATTACAAATAAAAAAGATCAAAAAAAAAGAACATGAGCATATTCAGAGGAGAAAAGATCCAGAAATTGGCGAAAGGCAGGGACAGAGGGAGGAAGGGCAAAGCACTTGTGAACTGCCAAACAGGCTATGAGAATGCTGTTGTCTGAGACCCTCCCTCCCTTTTTCATCTCCTTCCAGAACATTCCCCCTACCCAGTCCCAGCCAAGCCTCCACACTATATGATACTCCTGCCAGAGCAGAGGTGAACAAGTGATGAAGAAACTTAAAGATCCTGTGATACATTTGGTCCTTCCAATCAGAGCTCAATGTTTCCAAACATCATATTGCCCTAATATCTTTATTATACCATGCACGCACACACACACACTCACAGAAATGTACAAGAACAATCCAACATCTACCTGCAACCCCCCTCCCTCCTGGCCCATCTGAGATGACAGAATGCACCGTCTGAGCAATGATTCCTTTCAAGACAATAATTACAAAACACTTAGTGGTATTTCCAAATGATTATACATTTTACTTAAATATTTATCTTTCTCAAATTTGACTTAAAATCTATAAGTAATTAGTTATAAGCCCAGCTACCAGGCTGATGGGCGGTTTCCTTAATTTTCTATGCAGTCGACAGGTTTTAACTCTGAAGTTATTCTAGTCACAGCATACTTCAAAGGTCTAAATGAAAAAAAAAGTTAAACGCCTTAATATCTTTGAGATTTGCAAAGATATTTGAGGATTTGCTGAGGGATTCAGTGTAGGGATGAAGAAAGTGTTTTGTTAGTAGGCAGATGAACTTGCATCTCCAATTTGAAAGAAAATATGAAATCCAAAAGCACAAAGATTATTTAGATGAGAGAGCACTGAACAATCGTGGTTACTTCTCTGCAGCCCATGCCTCTGAGCCCTAGTTTACACTGGTTTGGAGGAAATATGGGAGGATGTTCTCCCCTCCTCTTCCAAGGGTAACCATGTTTTCACAAGTATAACATGCAAACTGGCATACCCTAATTCTAAGGTGTCTAAGCTAAACTGAAGCTCAAACCCTTTCCTGGACAAACGCACACCCTCTGGCTACATTTGCAAGCCTGCAGTGTCACTCTCTGTGCAGCCTGAGTGTGGACCTCAGCAGTGTGGCTTCGAGATGCTCTGGTGTCCTGGCTGGGTCATCCTCGTAGACCTTCCTGTTTGGCCTGGCACTGGCCTGTCCCTTGCAAGGTTTCCAGGCTTCCAGTGGTCTGTTCCCACTCCCACCTCCCCAGGCTCTCTCCTGCCACATCCTTGCACCATCTATCTCCTCTCTGCCCCACAGCCTCAAGGCTCAGGAGTTCCTGAATAAAGATCTAACTTGTCAACTGAATTCGACTTGGCTGACGGTCTTTGGAAATTACAAATTGTTTGCTGCCATTTGCCACTGTCTCAAGATAGGCAAATGCTGAAAAGTGGTGCTGGGTAATTTGGAATTATGGTCCATCAACAAGCAACAATCGTTCCTTCACTCTGCCCAAGGGTTAAACTAACCTGGAAAAGACAATTTCATTGACCCACATACTCTGGTTACACTGTTTAGTTTCTCTTCATTTTATTAATTTTCGATTTCTATTTACACATCAATTGCCCTCTAGACCAGGGGTCAGTGAACTCT
The DNA here is from genome assembly GCF_005190385.1 of Monodon monoceros. Classification (NCBI taxonomy): domain Eukaryota; kingdom Metazoa; phylum Chordata; class Mammalia; order Artiodactyla; family Monodontidae; genus Monodon; species Monodon monoceros. Next base: position 101,711,404 of record NW_021703772.1, on the reverse strand, counting down.
CTGTAAAAGGCCAGATAGTAAATATTTTCAGCTCTGAGGCCATACGTCCTCCGTCACACAACTCCTCAGCATTGTCACTGGAAGCACGGACGTGTCCACACACAACAGGTAACAGGGGGTATGGCTGTGGCCCAGTGGAAGTTGATTTACGAACACGGGCTGCAGGCTGGATACGGCCTGCTGGCTGTAGTTGGCCGACCGCTGTCTAGACTAGCCCGTAACCTTCCTGAGGGCAGGGAATGCGTATTATCACCTGTGCCTCTTCAAGCCTTAGTACAGTGTGTGACACACACCGAGACATGCTTGATCCATGGCCATTGATGGAATAACTAAATGACCCCAGAGAGGCTTGAGCATTCTCTTCTTGGGGTCTCCCATAGCACCTGGCAAAGGCAGGCACACAGTAGGTCCTCAGGAAGTCCCAGGGTTGAAGGATAGACTACTGAGATGAGAGGGCTCTTCTCAATGTGGGGAGGGCTCCAGCTTGGGCATGCTCCACGTCAGCATGGCCGGGGCCTGCCCTTGACCTTGCCCTCTGACCAGTCACTCTCTTCACTTTGCAGCTGGTCCTCAAAGAGGGACAGGAAGGACCTGGCCCCCCTTCCTCCATCCCTTCCTGCCCTTGCTCTCCCACTCCCTTCCACAGCCTAGTGAGTGTGGTACCGAAAATCTCACCATGACTCTCGTTATGTAAACCCTTCCAAGCTCCTTATTTCTGTGTTTGGGGCTGGGACTGAGCATTGCTCCACGCATCAATGAACACAAAAGAAGAAACAGTTATGGGTGTAACTCCAGTGATTATACAATACAAACCCCTCTATAGAGCATCTTATAGACATATGCATTGCAGGAGTTTCTTAATCCAAAGGCACATATATGTATGTGTGTATACCTATGTGCGTATGCACATATATGTATCTGTGCACTAGGAGATATTAGTTATATATTATATGTACATGAGTATGTATCTAAGTACATGTATACAGAATCCCACTTTCCTCAATGGCTATAGGGCCTGAAAATTAGAGATGAAAAATAGGTGACTTTTCAACATCCCAGGAGTCTACTCCCTGGGCCTTACCCCTCCCTCCCTGCCACGTCTGTCCGGTTCTGCTCAGCACTCTTACAGGAGCTTCTGCTCCAGGGGGGCCCATCCTACCTTTGCCACTTGCTGCTCTTGGGCCAGTTGAGAAGCTCTCCTAAAGCAGCACACCGTTGTAAAGCAATTATACTCCAATAAAGATGTTAAAAAAATAAGAGAAATGAATGTGAAATAAAGAAATTTCCAGACCCCCACCCAAAAAAAAGAGACAGCATGAAGAAGACACAAGGGTCAGTCCTAGATTAGGGTCCACATTTTCTCTGCGTTTGCTATAGGACAGAGTCATCTGCTCTTCAAATCCCACATGTTTGGTGTGGCAGAAGAGCAGCTTCTGCCAGTTAGTCCCTGAAATGGATTTGGATGATTTAGGTGTGCATGTGTGTATACATGTGTGTCTGTACATGTGTATATATGTGTGTGTTTGTATATCTACACATGTGCTTGCATGTGCCTATGTTTGTGTGCATGCCTTGTGTGTGCCGCATGCGTGTGCTTGTGTGTACATGCCTGTATTTGTGTGTACATGCATGTGTGCACATGTTTTATGTGTGCTAGTGTATGAGAATGCATGCATACTCATATACATATCATATACAATTAATGAAATGCTCTCTGTAAAGCCCCTTACCACCTACTGAGGGACAGTGGATCCTGTTGAGTTAATTGTCTAGTGCAATAAATTAGGGAGCTTTAGGGCTTTGGAGGTGGCGCTGGAAGAGGCAGGACAGAGGCAGGACTCAGGAGGAAGGAGAACTGTTAATACCAGCACAAGCTGATGGAGCCCTTAGTGTGTTCGGCATCATTCCCAGTCCTTCACTCGATGAACTCACTGGTGGTCAGAGCATCCCTAATAAACTAGGCCCTAGTATTGATCCCCTTTTCTAGACGAGGAAACGGAGGCACAGAGAGGCTGAATGACCTGTCTAAGGTCACATGTTTGTAAGTGTGAGTTAGGATTTGGACTCAGGTAGTCTGGCTCCAAAGCCTACATTCTAAACTCTGAACCAGCGCGGCTGTGAGCTGCTTGGATGGTGGATAGAGAGCCCTGTTGGCAGAGGGAAAGGGGGAAAGACTAGAGTTTGGGTCTCATTCAAAGCAGGTAGATGCTGCTTACCAGCAATCAGTGACAGACATGCAAGAAGTCAGACCCCCTGCTGACAGGTCTTCTGATTAAAAAATAATCAGACATACAGATTCGTAGGTGAAATTCCCATGTCTTAAAAGTGTTTTGCAGGCCAAATAAAATACGTCCACCAGGCAAAATGGGCCGCGGGCTACCAATTTGCTACTCGTAAGAATGGGAAGGATGGGGCCCAGGGTGGGAAGTGATTTGCCCCAGGCCACCTGTGCTGGATACACACCGATCCCAGGAACCCAGTCATCCTCCCAAGAACCTGACTCAGCACCTGGCTTCGGGGGACTCTATTGTCTCTTCCCCGACAAACAGGGGCCTGGGAGAGGGGGCCTCACGTGAGCTGGTGTTCGCCGTCAGCCCCAGTATGTGCTCTGTAATAAGGACACAGGGGTACGGTCTTCTGGCTGTTAGCCTACAGCACGTCTATCACAGCTCTAACAGGCTCTCATGAGAAAGTTTCAGAGGCGCTTCCTGCAAATCCAGAATCATCGTGAAAGGATTCTTTAGCTCCAGTTCACACTGGAGCAGGAAGCGGCTTCACAGACCCGAGACTCAGTGCCTTTCTGCACCCTACTTGCCCTTGGATTACTCCCCCACCCGCAGCGCTTCCTCCATCACCCTACCAAGAGGACAGGTGGAGACGTCTCTGAGAAATGGACTTTGTTTTCTATTATTTCAGTCAGGAACCTGTGCCTTTGGATGTCAGGGGGCAGGAGGAAATTGCCTTGCATGGTTTGGGCTCCATGAATCAGAGGGGCGCAAAGGGTCCCCCAGATCGGGGCAGAGAAAGATTGAAACCCCATATGTCCCACTCTTGATCTCTTGAGCCACCTAGTAAGCTGTCTCCAGGCCGACCCAGGGACACAGAGGCAGGGGTTCTGGTTCCCTGGGCCCTTTTTGTCACCTGGTCCTGTGAGCTGAGTCCTGGAAACCGAGAGGCTTGGGCTTGAACCGCAGGTCTAGCCCGCAGCAGAGGTGAGCATTGAACACGCCTCTCTCCCCTCTTCCATTGATGTAGGCCTGCTGACAGACGCCCCAGAATACCCGCTCCCACCCTTAGCCTTCCGACCTCTCCCTCCTGCTACCCCCCGCTGGTAACTCTCAGCTTGCAGCGTCCGCTCTCTCTGACCTGGCTTCACCGTTTAATTTCAGTCCCTATGGACCCTAGTCACTGTTCCTCAGAACGCGTTTTCTAATCTGAGTTTTCCTAACTTTGCAGAATGAGCACTTGATATCTTAGAATGGTCCAGGCCTCAACAAAGCTATGACCCCAGAGGTGGGTGTCTTCCTTGCATCAGTCTCTCCCTCCTCTGCCTGGAGCCCCCCCTACCACCCTCCTCTGTGTCTTTTCCCAATGAATACAATCCCTCCGTTGTATCCACTCCCACCAAACCTGCTCTCCAGAGAGATTTGTTTTCCCCCCATTTATACCCTGTTATGAGCCAGTGGCACCTGTCCCAGGGACTGACTCTAACTCTGGTACCTGGACACAAAATGAACTTCAAGTCCCAGGGAGTGGGAGGGGCCTGGCAGTGGTGTGGCTGATCATCTTCTGGTTGGGTGGGCCTCAGGCCATTAGAGTAGGAGTGAAATAAAAAGCTCTAAACAGCTAAGTGAAAGCTTGGTCCTCCTGAGAATCAACAGGCAGACTGGGAGGCAGGGCTCTTCAGCGTTTAGCATCAGCTGTCCGATTTGCAAGGTTGGCAGAGCTATGGCATTTGTTAGTTCATTTAACAAATATTTGCTGAGAACCAACTATGTGCTGGAATGCAGCAGAGAACAAGCTCACAAAGTCCCTGCCCTCTTGGAGCTTCTATCCTAGTGGGGGAGACAGTCAATAAACAAGGTAAACAAGTAAAAATATGATTCATTAGAAGGTGATAAGTGGTCCTGTGGAATGTATGTGGCACAACAGGGGCTGTCCCTGAGATCAGGGGCTGGATGGCAAGGAGGCCAGACAGGGACTTGGCTTTTATTCTGAGAAGGGAGCTATGGGAGGATTCTGAGCAGGGAGAGGCTTGATCTGACTGATATTTTAACAGGGTCACTTTAGATGCTATAGAGAAGATATGGCAGAAGTGTAAAGATGGTTAGGAGGCTACTTCAATGATCCAAGTGGAAGATGATGGTACCTTGGACCAGCCTGGACAGTGGGGAAGGTGGAAGGGCTCAGATTGTTGAGGGAGGGAGGGAGGGAGAGAGGGAGGAGGGAAGGGAAGAAAGAAAGAAAGAAAGAAGAAAGAAAGAAAGAAAAGGGAGAGAGAGAGAGGGAGGGAGGGAGGGAGGAGGGAAGGGAAGAAAGAAAGATAGAAAGAAAGAAAGAAAGAAAGAAAGGAAGGAAGAAAGAAAGAAAGAAAGAAAAAGAAAAAAGGGAGAGAGAGAGAGGGAGGGAGGGAGGGAGGGAGGGAGGGAGGGAGGAAGGATGGAAGGAAGGAAAGAAATGGTAACTTATTATTCATAAGTATGCTGCTGTTTATTGGCGCACTTTAGCACCTTGATTTACAGCCTACTTGTATCAGTTATCTATTGCGATAATAATGCTACATAACAAACTACTCTGGAATTCAGTGGCTAAAACAACAATCATTTACTCTCACTGTTGCTGCTGCTTTGGGTTAGCTGAGATTCTGTTGATGTAGGTTGGGCTTGACAGAGTGGCTCTAGGATGCCCTTGGCTCCAGATCTGCCCCATAGGGCTTGGGCATGTTATTCTCATTGCAGGTGCAGAAGCACAAGAGGACAAGCCCAAATGTGCAAACATATTTCCAGTCTTTGCCCGCATCATGCTCACTCTTGTCTCTTTGGAGAAGTAAGTCACTTGACCAACCCCAAATTCCGGGAGTAGAGGAATCAACACCAGGAGTAGAGACATCAACAGTCTAGTGGGAGCAAAACCACACAACAAATGGTATGAATGTAGGGAAGGTGAAGAATTAAGGCCAATTACTCAGACTGTCATATCACTCTTCATTGCCTCCTACCTTTCCATGAAGAATAATTTGGGATCATCAAGGGATAGGAAAGTGGCTCTGGGACCCGAGTTCCTTTTCCACTCTAGTTTCTTCCATCTCTTTTCTCCTGTCGGTTGTTCTTTTTCAGGGCTGTGACTTTGTGTTGCTCTGAAGAAGCATCAGTCAGCCCTCTCTGGTTGCAAGATACAAAAAAACTCCAGTAGATTTCATCAAAAAGGGAATTGGATGAAGGGCTATTAGGCAGCTCACAAAAACTGGCAGGTAGCTAGAGAACCAGGCTGAAAAAAGAACAGATTACAGGACAGCTCTGGGGATCCAGGGAAGCTGATCACTTCTCTCTTCCAGGCACTGATACTGGAGGGATGGCGCTCTAATGGGGCTTCCCATCATGGTGTTTTTGTGCTCAGAATTCAAAGTCTTGGCCCGGAGAGTCCCATTGGTGTAATGCCCACCTCTTGGTTAGGGTAGGGCAGGGCATCACAGTTTATTGCTTGCCAAGATTGCCCACAATGAGGAAGAATAGTTTCCCAAAAGGAAGTCAGGAGGCAATTAGGAGGAAGAATGGCACTGTTCTAAGAACTTGACAAATATTAACTCAGAAGTCCCTGACATCAAGGAGTTGTTAGGGAATGTGACGACATATCTGACCTCACAGATGTGTTGTAAGGATTAAACGAACGGCATGTGTAAACTATCTAGGACAACGCTGGCATGCAGGAAATAATAAATGTGTTACCTTCTCCCAGCCATCTCCTACTTCCATCCTTACAGAGAGCTCCATGAGAGAGGGGCATGCCTGAGGTTTCAGGGACCACCCTGAGCTTCTGATATTGACATTAGGGACAACTCCCCCTCCAACAGCACCTCCAGACTGCCCACCAGAGCCCAAGAGGAGGTGTGGTGTTTTGTAAGACATGCCAGGGCATCTTCAGAGTGGACCGATAGGAGACCTCAGGCTATCTTGTTACCACCATCTTTGGTATTTCTGATGCCAGGGAAACTCTGGGTCTCATGTTCTAGGCTGTATACACACCAGTGTGATGGCAGAAATGCTCTCTATTTATGCTGTCCAGTGTGGTAGCTAGTAGACACATGTGGCTAGTTTTATTGAGGAACAAAATTTATATTTAATTTTAATCATTTAAATTTAAATAGCCATTTGTGGCCAGTGACTACCAAATGGACAGCGCAGCTAGAGTTTTTGATGCTATGGAACCACCTACGGGACACTGGCACCTGGAATGAGGGTGGCAGGATGGAGCCTTTAGAGAAGGACCCAGCAGCTCACTTTCCGTCCTAGGAGGCAGCTCCGAAGGGCTCCTGCCTGACCATCTCTGAGTCCTGCCTCCTGCTTCCACCCCTCCCACCCTGCTCTCCTCACTCCCCAGCAATAACCCCTGGCAGCCGACAGATGCCTCGGGCAGGAGTCATCCTACTTCACTTCTACACTCAGGTTTCTCACAGCAAACAGACCCAGAGGTTAATGGAGGTGAGATAAATGGGAAACACTTGGAGAAAAATTAATTAATCTGGGGTTTCTGTTCCCCTAGTGTGACTCATCCCTCCAGAGCCTCCTGTCTACTGGCTGGATTCACAGGTTGCATTTTACAAAAGAGCAAAAATTCTGTGTACGCCAATACTAATATTTAGAACCACCAAATGTCAAAGCTGGAGGGAACCTTTAAGAACAGCTGGGTCAGCATCCTTATTTTGTGGATGGGGAAACTGAAGTCTAGGATGGGCACCCTGAGAGGCTAGCTCCAGTCCTGCGAGGTCAGCCACAGAGATATGGACCCACATTCTGGACAATTAGCAGAGACATCTCAAGGGCTGTCCTGGTCTGTTCTGGCTGCCATAACAAAAATCCCATAGACTGGGTGGCTTGAGCAACAAACAAACATTTATTTCTCATAGTTCCAGAGGGTGGGATGTCCAAGATCAAGGCACCAGCAGATTTGGTGTCTGGTGAGAACCCACTTCCTTATTCCTGCTTTGTCTTCACATGGAGGAAGGGATGAGGGAGCTCTGCGGCGTAGCTTTTATCAAGCACTAATCCCACTACTGAGGGCTCCACTTTCATGACCTAATTACCCCAAAGGCCCCACCTGCTAAAACTATCACATTGGGAATTGGATTTCTACAAATGAATTTTGGGGGACACACAATCTATAACAAGGGCCCACAGCAAGACTTTTCTGGGTTGCTGGGGACCCATTTCTTTTTTTATTTTTTTTAATAAATTTATTTATTTATTTATTTTTGGCTGCGTTGGGTCTTTGTTGCTGCTCACAGGCTTTCTCTAGTTGCGGTGAGCGGGGGCTACTCTTCGTTGCAGTGTGCGGGCTTCTCACTGTGGTGGCTTCTCTTGTTGTGGAGCACGGGGTCTAGGCGCGTGGGCTCAGTAATTGTGGCTCACGGGCTCTAGAGCGCAGGCTCAGTAGTTGTGGCGCATGGGCTTAGTTGCTCCGCGGCATGTGGGATCTTCCCGGACTAGGGCTCAAACCCGTGTCCCCTGCATTGGCAGGCGGATTCTTAACCACTGCACCACGAGGGAAGCCCCAAGGGACCCATTTCTTGAGTAGCTGAGACCCATTTTATGAACCCAAGACGGGACACAGGTTAAAAAACAGTGGAACTTTGCCCGACTAACAATGACAGTCCCAGAACCCATTCCCAAGTCTTCTGCCTAGCCCTGCAGTATAACCCTGACCTAATGAAACAGGCCACATATTTTGAAACTGCTTTCCCATCTAGAGCTCTGTTTATTATTAGTTTTAATGTATAATTATATGCCTAATCATAATAGTAGCTGTAACTTATTGAGCACATCTTACTAAGGGCCAGGTACAGTGCTAATGTTTTCACAGGCTACCTATGTCACTTGATTCCCATGACAACCCTATCAAGTAGACTTTCTTCTATCCATTTTGCAGATGAGAAAAGGAGTTTAGGAAAACCAAGCAGTTGATCCCAGGTTGCACAGCAAGTGGGGGGCAGAGCTGAAATTTGAACTTGGGTCTGTGTGACTTCACAGCCTGTGCCCTTTAAAGCCTTGGGAGTGTAGCAGGACAGGCTCACTAGCTCCATTTGACAGACTAGAAAATTGAAAGGTTGAGTGACAGTCTGGGGATACAGTTCTGGGGAGTGACATAGAGGCCGGAACCCGGGACTTCTCCCCGTGAGTTCTGTGCTTCCTCCAGAGCCCATGTTTCCCCTGTCTCATATGTCCCAGGCTGGAGGTTGTTTGTTTTTTTGGACTAGGTGACTTCACAATTTATTTTATGTGGCAGGTAGGGAGGGGTGTGTCCTTCCGTGGTCTCCAGAGCCGCCTGGACAGTGCGTATTGATCTGGGGAGTCAGGAGCATGGTCTCATTTCTGAAGGCAAACCAGTTCTTGAGCAGCGTCCCCAGCTAAATTATGGTGCCTTGTCCTTTCGGCTAGCTGGCCGTGTGTGAAGGGAGGTAGGGCTCCCAGCAGACGGCAGGGAAAATTTAGGAGCCCCACGCAGCATCCTGGATGAAGGCTGAGGCCTGCCCTGCACAGACAAACGCCTCAGCGAAGAGCACTCCTGCCTGATTCACAGGCACACACTTTGCCTTGATGGGGGCCGGCCCAAGCAGCTGTTAATCATCTCACCTCACACCTTACACAGGAGCTCGAGTTCCCAGGGCAGGGGTTGCTGTGGCTCGAACCCTCCGAGATGCAAAGCCACCAGCCTCCTGTCCTTGCTGCTCCCCAGTGCCCCTGTGAGGACTCAGAGGGCCTTACCCGGTGGTGTGTCCCCTGCCTCACCCACTGTATGGCTCTCACCAAGAACTCCCCCGCCCCTCCTGAGAGAGCAGCTCAGGGGTGACCCCTGGGTGTTGTCCTCTGCCCTTGGGGTTGGGGGCGAAGTGGCAAGAGGCTGAACATGCCTGGGGTAGGGGAAGGCGGGCATTCCACCGAGGCCAGGAGACTTCACTCCCTTTTCCAAAAGCATAAAGAGGGAATCTTGCCTTTTGTTTGTTTCCATTTTGTTTTGCTTTATTTTGATAAAATACACATACACAACAAAATTTACCATTAGTGACATTTAGTACATTCACAATGTCATGGAGTTATGACCTATAGTTCCACGATATATTCATCATCTCAAAAGGAAATATACACATTAAGCTGTTGCTACCCATTCCCTCCTCCCACAGCCCCTGGCAACCACCGATTAGCTTTCTGTCTCTGCAGATTTGCCTATTCTAGACATTTCCTATAAACGGAATCACACAATATATGACCTTTTGTGTCTGGTTTCTTTGACTTAGCTTAATGTTTTCCAAGTTCATACACATAGCATGTGTCAGTACTTTGTTCCTTTTTTATGAGCAAATATTATTCCATTACATAGATAAAGTAAATTTCATTTATTCATTCAGCTGTTGATGGACATCAGGCTATTTCCACCTTTTGACCATATTATAAAGAATGCTGCTGTGAACACTCACATATGCGTTTTTATTAGAACCTCTGTTTTCGGTAAAGGGGACAACATTGTTTTATATGTTTGAAACAGATGCATTCAGTCCTCTGCTATTCCAATATGGTAGCCAGTAGCCACATATGGATATTTAAATTGAAGTTAATTAAGATAAAATAAAAACTTCAGGTCTCCAGGTGCAATGGTCGTATTCCAAGCGCTCCATAGCCACATGTGGCGAGCAGCCCCCATATTGAACGCCAGTGTAGATAGAGAACATTTCCGTCATCCCAGAACATTCTATCGGAAAACTCTTGTCTAAAATGTACCACGAATGGAAATCCTGCCAGTCCTTCAACAGTCATTGCAACTCCTACAGTTTTTCAATAACTCGAGACTTCTTGATCTCTCCTTTTCCTTGGGCTGCCCTCTGAGAGCAAGGCTATTTCCCTGCCACTGTCCTTTGTGGAGGAGGGAGGAGTATTTTCTCTATTTGCCTTTTTTTCTCTCTTCATTCCAAGACCGTTGAAGCTAGTGCTCTTGTTTTGTCCCCTAACTTGCATACACTGATGGAGCACACTCCAGCACTCAGCATTGCAGCCACTTTGCACCCGCAGCCTGGCCCTTTAACAGCAACCCTTTCAACCCTGATAGGGCCTTGGCATTGCCAATGTAACCCAGTGTGGGCAGACATCCCAGCCTGCGAAGGCTAATGCTGTCGTGTCAGCATCAAATTCTCTAGAGTCTTGTTTTTGCACCTCCCTGCGTTGGCCCCCCCATGTCAAATCATCTCCAGCAGGGCGTTCCATATGCATCTGCATGTTGGTGTCAGCTGTAGTTACCAAGCAGGGTCCCCAGTGTCCCTCTACTCTTCTGGCAGCCCACATGGATATCTATGTATTGCTTTTGCAGGTCCTCAGGGGAGCCCTCTGTCAACAGTGGCCTCTAGTAGAATGCCACTGTCCACTGAGGGCAAGGAAGGCAGGGGGTAGGCTTCTGGGTCTCAGCCTCTGTCCTCAGCGCCAAGATGGCTGAGGTTCAGTATGTGCTATGGACCACTGGACTCCTGAAACAACCCAGGGTCACACCTGAGAAGGTAATGTCTACAGGCTGGATGAGGATGCTCACACGTTGCTGATCAACAGCTGAGAATAGTGAAGAGCTAGCTGCCCCATCGGCACTTTGGCCCGTCCTGCCTGGGCAGAAGGCATCCACCCTGATAAGCTCACTTTATGAGCCAGTAAGGCACAAACTAGCAGGTCATCTAGTCTACTTACCCCATCTGTTAGATGAAGAGACAAAGACCAGGGACTTTGGAGGTGCTGCTGTCACAAGCAGTCCCACTGCTGCCTAATGGCCACCCCTAATCATGTCACACATTGGACGTGCTGCTGTCACAAGCAGTCCCCACCAGTGTCACCATGAGCTGAGGTCTAGAAGCCTACCCCCACCCACCCTGCCCCCAAAAGCCATGGCTACCAGGCCCAGCCAGCCCCCAGAAAGTGGTTGGAAGAGACGCATGTCATCAGCACAGCCAGCAGGGACAAGAAGCTCATTGTAAGGAAAGACAGAGACCAGAAACATGGCTCAAGACTCATTTATGCACCTGGCTAACATGACGAGGACCCGAGGGTGTGCCTTTGTCATGCAGGAGAAGCTAAGAAGCTAAACCTGGCCCGGGAGCAGGGTGACAGGACCAGGTGGGGAGTTTACTGGTACCAGCAGGTAGAATGGGCATTGCCATGTTAAAAGGATTCTTCACTTCACACTAACAGAACTACAGGAGGAATGAGAGTGAGTCAAGCGAGAGGGGACGGGGGTGGGCTCCAGGCAGGCATGCTCAACACCACCTTCCCAGCCGGGTCCAGGCAGCAGTCCCTACCTCCCAAATATGGATGCCCAGTGGGCGCTGAGCCCAGGATCCTGGCCCTCCAGAGGTGACCAGTTTGTAGCAGAGCCAGGCAGACAACCAGGAGACACATGACGTGTAGGTGTCCAGGCTATAGACTACCATTCCACAGGTCTCCTGGCCAAAGGCTGCCCAGTCAGGCTGCAGTGCTTTGGTTAAAGACAAGGGAGATACAAGCCCCAGCCGGCAGCCTGCTCATCGTCACCTGCATAGTCATCCTGCAGATGTCCCTAAAACCCCAAATCACAAGAGGAACAAGAGACAAATTCCCCACTACCTGGTCCCCTCCAAAGACTGACCAGGGCAGGGCTGAGACAATGTTAGCTATTTCTACCATCAGCCACTGTGGGCAGCCAGCAAGGAATAAAAAATATGAGACTCCAGCCATAGGATGTGAATAACAGAGGTCACTACTGAGTACAAAACCGCCTGTTGACAAAAATAACTAGCACTACCCATGCAGCACAGGGCCTTTATTTTGTTTGTATCCACAGACATCTCTTTTTAGTAATGACAAACATGATTTTTAAAAAGGCTTTAATTGTTTCACATCTTGTCGAGTTGAGATGTTAAAGAGTTTTAAGTCAGAATATCTTTCCAGACTGGGAAACTCCCCTTTGGAGCTGTGGACTGCCATATAAGTTAGATTAACTACCTCCGACTGCCATGCTGTGAGGAAGCCCAGACCATATGGGGAGGCTGCGTGCAGGCGCTCTGGTTGATAGTCCTGCCTGAGCTCCCAGCAGATTACCAGCAACAACTGTCAGCCTTTTGAATGTGCCAGCTTGAAAGTCCAGTGCAGTCAAGCCTTCAGGTGACTGCAGCCCCAGCCAATCTCTGACTTTTGCAACCCCACTTAAGTCTCCAAGCCTGAACTGTCCGGTGGAGCGCTTTCTGAAATCCTGACCCACAAAATAGTGAGCAAACAAAATGGGTATGTTAAGCATCCTAAAAGAACCAACTAAACAAAACCAATCAAAACCTACCTGGATACAACTAGAGGTATTTCAAGTTCACAAACTACATGCACTTGCTAATAAGGGTCTTAAATTTTACGATCAAGAAAGATACTGAGGGGGCTTCCCTGGTGGCACAGTGGTTGAGAGTCCGCCTGCTGACGCAGGGGACACGGGTTCGTGCGTGCCCTGGTCCGGGAAGATCCCACATGCTGCAGAGCGGCTGGGCCCGTGAGCCATGGCCGCTGAGCCTGTGCTCCACAACAGGAGAGGCCACAACAGTGAGAGGCCCGCATACCACACACACACACACGCACACACACAAAAAAGAAAGATACTGAGGCCCCAAAAGCGGGAGTGACTTGCTCAAAGACACCCTGCTCTGGACCCCAGGCTGCCTGTCCCCTGGGATGTGAGGTTCTACTCCTGTCACCCTTTGTCCCCATTTGCTGGCCAGCTCATCAGACAGAGGCATCCACCGCTGGACCACAGAGCACCCTCTGGCCTGTGTCATTTATTTACAGAAGAACAACTCTCTTCCCTGATGGAAATATCAGTGAGCGGACCCCTCAAATCAAAGCTGCCACCCCAGACCTGTGTCTGACACGGTCCAGTTCCAGAAGAGCAGGGAGGCAGTGCAGTGGTTGATACAGGGCGGGTGATGTTTCCCTGTGGCCTGAGGGATGGAGCCGGGCTGGGTCACTGGGCCAGGCTCCTGTCAGGAGGGGAAATAGAGCAGTGCTTAACCAGCACTGCTTAGTCAAGCAAACACAAGCGGCCAACCAACCAAGCAGCAACTGGCCAGCTTCCTAGTATGGGGCAGTCCCAGGCGCCCCACGGGGGGACCCAAATGGGCTTTTAGGCATCCGGGGATAGCACTGCCTTCTGAAAAAAGCAGATGCATTCAGGAAAGATTGACAGACCCCAGGAGGTTTGTCAAGCCCCTGGCTCTTACCAGAGGAGGGACAGGAAAAGCAGCCCTGTGAGTACGTAGGAGTGAGGGATTGGTCAAGTCTGTGTCCATGTCAGGAGAGACAGAGGCCCTGTGGGCCTTTCTGTGTGAAAGTAACTCCCCCAGGAAAGCTCCGGGCCTGGGGTCACAGGCCGCAGGAGAAACCCAGGCTGCTGTTGGTCTGGGGCCAGGCTTGACTGGGCCTTGTGTGTCCAATCAATTCATTCACTCTCTCCTCAGAATCCCCTTTTTCTCATTTATATAATAGAGACCAAGCCAGGGATGAATGAGATCGTTGGTTTTCAGCTCTTTTTTTTCAACCAGGGAATCCTTTATTCAAATGGAGTCATAAAAACCAAAGCAGAACATCTTACGAATAATAAAGCAAAAAAGAATAAGGCAAAGCTGCCCTGGTTAAAGATGGTGGTAGTGGTGGTGATGGCCAGGACCCAGTCACCGGGCTCCAGCCCCACCTCGACTTCCGGCTCCTGATTTCTCAGCTCTAAGTATCTATGCTATTACAATCATATTTGCTCTTGCACTAGCTTTCTGGGGGGAAATTTTGGACTTGGGCAAACCCCAGGTTTAATTTGCTGTGCTTCCTTTTAGTACTTTGTAATTTGGGGCAAGTAAAATACCTAGTTTATACTCAGTTTCTTCATCAGTAAAATGTATCTTATAATACTTACTCTCCAGGGTTCTTAGGAGATTAAAGTGCCCCTGGCAGAGAATCTGGCTTACAGTATGTGTCCCTCACCTTTGTCCTGCCTTCCCTTTGCATGGGCTGGTTTTGCATCCCGTCTCTCCTGCAGGCTCTGTTCTGTACGGATCATGGGCCAGGCATTGTGCTGGGTAGTGGGTATTTAAAAATCAATAAGACAAGGCCAATGACTTCATGGAATTCAGACAAGAAACTGAAAATTCCCATACAATTGGTTTAATCAAATGGCTATATTCAAACCTAGATGCAGAACTTCATACTTACCTTGATTGATGTTCACTTGATAGCTTTGAGCTATATCTTCTGGCTTGTTTTGAATCTTATTTCTGTCTTGAAACATAGTAGCTATCTCATCTTTATCTGTAAGTGTAATCGAAACAGCTCCCATATCTTCCTGGCATCATGACCAAGATGGTAAAAAAAACTAGGTCATGAGCAAAGGTCTTCCTAGCAAATTGGTTCCAATATGTTCATCAATCCCATGACTGTTTAGCCAGTTCAAAAGTTATCTCTCCCTCCCATGCTCACTCCTATACCTATAAAATAAAAATTTTATAATGCTGTAAAATAATTTTTTTATACACACACTCATAATTTTACATGCGTCCATAGATATAACTGTTTCATACACATTTTCAGAAGAGTCCCATTTTGTGGGGCTCTTCTCTTTCCTCTCCAGTCCTCTACTCACAACACTCTCCACCTCCAACCCCAGCCCTTCTCTGGGTGACCTAGGTTAACAAACAGTGTGTGTTGCATGCCCTTCTTTATTTTTCTTTATGTATGTATATACACACCACACACACACACACACACACACACACACACACATACCATACAAACACTGGATATTTTTTGACGGTGTTTTACATTAATTGGATCCTATCTTACACACTTTTCTTTATCTTAGTTTTCTTATCGTCAATAACTTGTAAAAATGACTCCTAGTCAACTGTCAGAACTCTAATACCCCTTGCTAAAGTGTTATGTAACAGACTATCAGATGAAAAATGGGCCATTATTTATTCAACTATTCCTAATTGATAGGCATTTACCTTTTTTCTGTACAAGCAATAACTATTTTTACATCTATGTCCTTATGAACTGGTGGTTTTATTTCTATGGGATAAGTTACAAGAAATGAGATTGCTCTTAATTTTAATATCTAATTTTAGTAGATGTTGCCAGATCACTTTCCAAAATGGCCATAATAATTCAGATTTCCACATCCAAGCCCAGAGTAGGTGTCCCCCGTCTTTTAATTTTTGATTACCCGGTAGGCATAAAGCGACGGCTCATTGTTACTCTAATTTACATTTCCCTGACTACTTCAGAATTTATGTGTATTTAATGTTTGTTGGTCATTTAAATGTGCTCACCTATAGATTGTCTTCTCAGTTTCTTTGCCTGTTTTTCTATCAGCTGTTTTCATGATTCCTGTCAATTTGTATGAATCCTTTACATATTATAGATTTAATCTATAATTATTAATAGATTTATTAATTATTATTAATAGATTTATCTACTGCATTGCAAATAATCTATAATTATTAATAGATCTATTAATTATTATTAATAGATTTATCTACTGCATTGCAAATATTTCCCCAAATCTGTGTGTGTATTGACTTAATTTTGGGTATCTCTTGCCATTTATACATTTTTAATTGCTCTGCTATGTTCTTCTTTTAAAGGTTCTGGTTTTCTATTCACACACCTTTCTTGTTAACTTCATTCCTCGGCATTTTCTAGTTTGTCTATAGAACACTTTTTTCCATTTTCTTTTGTCATATACATTGCTAGAATAGAAACCATTGAATTTTTCATACTTGTGTTCTGCCACCTTATCAAATTCTCTTATATATTTTAATAACTTTTTCTAATTAGAGTCTATTGAGTTTTCTGGAAATGCAATAGTCTCCTCAGCAAAAAAAGAGAGCATTTTATCTTTTATTTTCTAATGTTTATACCAATTTTCTTGGCTTATTGCAGAATAATTGAATAATCATAATGAGAGCAAGCATCCTTGTCTAGTTCCTGATTTCTATTTTAAATATTTTTAGAGATTTGACATTCGGAGTAATATTTACTTTTTAAAAATATTTATATAACCTAATATTTATTTCATTGTTATAGTTATTATATTTAAGTCAGGTCTTTACTATATTTTATTCATATTGAAGTAATACCCACCTTTTACTATTTTACTTAGGTTTTAATTAGAAATGATGGCGGACTTACGTCAAATGTTTTTGTAAGCATTATTGATGGAATCACATAATTCTTCTTTAGTGTATTGATACCCTGGGTTATGCTCAGAAATTTCCAGATATTGAGCTACTCTGCATTTCTTGAATAAACCCTACTTGCTTATAGCATGTCTTTCTTTTGCAGTATCATTAGAGTCTACTCACTAATAGTTTAGCTAGATTGTTCACATCTACAGACATATGTGACATTGGCTGATTATTTTAAAAATAATCTTTTTTTTAGTTTTTGGTATTAGAGCTATATTGTCTTCATAAAAATAAAAAAAAATAAATTGAAAAATAAATCAAAAGACCTCTCCATCTTTTCATAGGACCTAGAGTATATTAATTGACATTGGAATCATCTGATCTAAATACTAAATAAAGCCCACTGTGATCCCATTGGGCCCTGGTTATTTACTAAATTGTAGCTCTCTAATTACTTTGCTAATTCTTCTATGATAATTGTTGTTCAAGTGTTCTACTTCCTTGGGTGTCAGTTTTGGTAATTTGTGCTTGCTAGAAGAAATGAATCATTTCTTCTAAATTTTTAAATTATTGTCCCAAAGTTTATATATATTAACTTCTTTTATTTTAATCTCTCTTGTATTTGTTTACTTTTACATTACTAATCTCTTTCATTTCTCCTTAATCAAGTTTGTGAGGATATATTTCACATTGTTGTTCTTTCCAAAGAACAACAATTATTTTAGATTTATTTTCCCTTTCTCTTATTTGAAATCTTTTCCTGATTCTTTAATTTCAGCTTTGTCTTTATGAGTTTCCTATTCCTAGATTTTAAAAATTTCTTTTGCTTATATGCTTTAGTTTCTTGAATTCTGAAAAGTCTTAATTTTAATTTAAAATAATAAAGTCATTTAAACATATTCATTTTTATTAGTATGGCTTTTTCTAACTCATAGGTTATGCATAAAGTGTCCTTTGCACTGACTTGTACAGAATTTGTAATGTCTCTTTTGAGTTCTCTCTCAATCCAATAATTTTTTTTTTTTTGTCAGTACGCGGGCCTCTCACTGCTGTGGCCTCTCCCGTTGCGGAGCACAGGCTCCGGACGCGCAGGCTCAGCGGCCATGGCTCACGGGCCCAGCCGCTCCGCGGCATGTGGGATCTTCCCAGACCGCGGCGCGAACCCGTGTCCCCTGCATCGTCAGGCGGACTCGCAACCACTGCGCCACCAGGGAAGCCCCCAATAATTTTTTAAGATTGTATATTTTAACTTCTGAGTGGTTAAGATTTTGGTCATCTTTTTATTATATATTTCTATTTTATTGGAATATCATCAGAGAATGTGACCTCTGTTTTATATCTATATAATCTCTACTTTTTAGAACATGCAAAACATTTCTTTTGGGGAAAGAACATGATCAATATTTTATATAGTTTGGGAACATAAAATAAATATTTTATATTCTGTATTCAAAGCAATTATAGATTTTATATATAGTCAAGATTACTGATTTTTAAAAATTTGTCTGTGCCCATATTTAATTTAATTTATTAGATATGAAATATTCAGATGGAATTGTATTGATATCTTTCTGTATAGTTAAAAAAATCAAGTTCTTACGTTTCTGCTAGCTTTAGCTTTATAGGTTTAGCTGATACATTATTTTGTGTATACCTTTTATGACATATCTTCTTCATAAATTGTGCCACTTGTGTTATGCAACATCCCATTTTTGTCCTGATTCATGTTTAACCTTGAATTCTACTTTGTCTATTATTAAATATTGCCACTCTTGCTGTTTATTTGTTTGCATTTGCCTGGTATTCCTCTGCCCATCCCTTTGATTTGAACCTTTCATTATCTGTTTCTTCTAAGTGTATTTATTTAAGCAGTATATAAATATTTTTAGTTGTTAACTCTCTCTGACATTTAATGAGATAATTCTGTTTGTTCACATTGGTTTAATAACTTATATTCCTGCTTTTTCTTCCCTGTCATATTGCTTTATAGTTATAATTTATCTTACATTACTTTTCTTTGTCTTTATTTTCACTAATTTGATTAAATTGTTATTCATCTTATTTTTCCCCTTGTGAATTTATAGGTTCTAACAGAACTGTTAGATTTGATTAATGTTTTCCTTTACTTTCCTTGTATTCAAAATCAAACACTTTTTTCTCTTTTATTATTTGAAGCAAAAGATACCAACTATTTTATCAAGCAAGACATTCTATTTTCACACTGCTCCCCCTTTCTTACTATGACATGAGACCATTATAATCCCTTCACTTCCCCCTCCCCCATTTCCCTTCTCCCAACCCTGGAAGAGGCATTTGGGATACCTCTCACTTCCTTCCCCACCCACTGCCCCTGCTGATCTGGTATTGCTGAAATAGTTTAGTGCTGTTAGTTCTAGATTATTGTTAGAATTTAAGATTTATTTTGCATGTTTCCATAGAATCCATTATTCTCCATTCAGAAACTTTCTCCTCTTATTTATTTAATTATTATCTTTTTGTCATGTGGTTCTTATTTTTCTTCTAGAACCCCAATACCCCAATACTTGCATATTAGGTTTCATAGTTCCATCCTCCAACTCTCTGGTCTCTTGCTTTGCAATTTTTGTCTTTTTGTATTTTTGCTGTGTGCGGTAGTATCTATTATTTCTATTAGTTGCTCTCGGCCACTGATTCAGGTCTCAACGGTTGTCATCTTTTCCTTTCCTTCCCCTGTCATATTGTTCAGTGGGAAATCTACATTTTAGCTTTGTGTGTGTGTTTGCTGCTTTTGATTATCAAGAAGTGCTCTGTTTTTCTGTTCAGTCTCAGAGAAAAGGAACTTGGAGGCAGACATAGCCACAGATATAAGAGAAATTAAAATACAAGAGAATAATATAAGCAATTTTTTGGCAATAATTTTAAAATCTAGGAGAAATGGATGATTTCCTAGCCGGTAGATTTTCAAAGTTGACCCCAGAAGAAGTGGAACACTTGAAAAGGCTAATTATCACAGAAGAGAAAGGAAAGTCGTCAGAGATCTACCATCTAGTAAATACCAGGGCCCAGGGGGATTACAGTTGGGTTTTATCTAATAATTAAGGATCTAATATTTAAGGATCAAGAGAGGAGCTTTCTTTGCCTAGGTGTGCATTCTGTCTGCTAGGTCATCTCTCTCTGGGCCCCCTGAGTGGTGTTGCAGGTGGGGCTCCCCTGGGAAGGAGACTGAGATGTGTAGTAACCTGCAGAAGGTTTATCATCAGGCAGTTGTCTTGGGCTCATCCCTGTAGTGGAGGGAAGGAAGCAGGATTGGGAACAGAGGGAAGTTGGACTGTTATGTGCAGTCTCCACAGAGCCTGACTCTGAAGAACTCTGAAGTTGTGGCCCTTCACTTATGGGCTGATGTGAGGGGGCTGGGCTTTTACACCCCTACACCAACCAGGTATTTGATGTTGTCTGCCCTGGAAAGTGGGCATGGCTTTGGATGTGCCAAGGTAACTCCCAAAGAAGGCTGGCTGGCAGTGGAGTGCTGTCTGCCCACGGGCCCCTCAGAAGCTCAGGGAGGAAGGGGGAATAAGTCCTTCAATCCTATAGGTGAGTCTGGGTGGCACATTATAGCGTCCACTACAGATGGGCTGTTATTTTCCTTTGTGGCCCCCTGAGTTTCTGGCCTGTTATTGGAATATCACAAGAGGCATCAGCTCCAAAACTGGTGGATGGTGAAGCAGTCCCCTCACTATGGGCCACTGCTGCTTTACCGTGTAGCAGGTAAGGTGACCGTCCCTCTGAGGTGTCTGTAGGACAACTCCCTGACCCCTTCTTTCCTCTCAGTTCTCAGAGCATGGAGGACTCCAATCACTTATTCAGCTCTCTCTTGACCAGGCACATGGGAACAGAGGGAAAGCAGGGGAGGGGAGGCATTTGCCCTGGAGGTGCACAGATTTCTACGGCAAGCCCCTCCCAGGACCTGCTGCTTTACCATGCTCACTGCACTCATCGTCCTCCATCCTGGAGGAGAAAGTCCTGCGTCAGCTTCCTTGACCATGACTCCCTGGGTGCCCAGGGCTTTACACAGTCTCCAGCGGCTGTTTGACTTGGGATAATCAAACAGATTAGAGCTGACAGGCTGCCTCATGCTCACAATCCCTTCTTCCCCACCCTTCTCACCTTGTCCATGAGAATGATGTAAAATATTTTGTTAGCTGAGTAGCTGAAATCAACATGCCAACTAAGCAGCCAGTGGACCCAGTGAGAACTGGGCTGGAGGTGAGGGAGGAGTTTAACCAGTCACCAGACAGCTCCTTAATTGGGAGCCCCCAACCCTGGGCTAGGACCTGAGCTGAACTCGGAAAAGAACAATTAGCAAATTCCAGGATGCAGCGTTCTCTATGTCTACTTCCATCCAGAGAGATCAATGTTTATGTATTTAAGTAAAGCCTTATGTTTTATATATGCGTGTGAGTGGGTGGAAATGTTTACTCAGCCTGAATCCTTGGTTGCACAACTCTCTGTGATCCAGTTCCTTTGAAATTCAAACATATTCATGAGGCTGAAACAGGGAAGTTCTTTATTAAGGCAGAAGAGGCTGTCTATAAAAAAGAACTCACAACCCCATACGTGTGCTTGGAAACATATGTGTTAATGGAAGTATCCCTATCGTGGAGGAGTAAGGAGTCCTGGAAGGGCTGCCTTGGCACATACAGTGGAGGTGAGGTTTAAACCCCACCAGTAGTTCTGACTGTGAAATCCCAACCCAGCCTGAGTGAAAGGAAGAAGAAAGGCAGGCAAGGAGCACAGAAGGGAGAGCCGTGGGTGCCCAGGGAGCTCTGTCTGAGCGCAGGTGTGGGAAGGAGACATATAAAAGGCAGACTCACAGCCAAGGACAAATGCTAAAGCACACTCTGGGGCGGTAGGAGTGGTGGCAGGGAAGCCTCAGTATTGAATGAGCTTAGGTTTGGAAGAAAAAAGTCAAGGACAAGAGAAAATTAATTCTTGTTTTCATTTTGTTTGGAGCCAGGAAAGTACAAATTTGGCCACTGCTTGGGGCACTGGGGTTCTCTGCCACAGGAGACCGGGTGCCCCCCAGGGGGGAGGTAGGCTGCACCGTGAACAGGGCACAGAGGGAGGGCACAAGGTCCCATAGCTCTTTCACTGTTTTCCTTGTGAGGGATTTTCACGTGACCAGGAGGGCTAGAGGGCTTGATGCAGGAGGCGAAGCCCAGGAAGTGTCAAGAGATGGAGAGGGCACAGCAGCTGAGGGAGGCACAGGACGGAGGAGGGCGACCCCTGAGCCCGTTGCAGGGCAGCCCCGCCAGAGCCTCGCAGACGTGGGCTCGCACAAACTCTGTTTCGAACAGGAAAACAACTTGATGGTATGACCTCAAGGAACCCACTGCCTGGGCTCTCTCAAGACTCAGAAAGAACAAGGGAGGGACGAGAATGCTCCCACAACAAATGTGCTGGTGCTCAAAACGGAAAACCAGAAACAAGTCCATTTCCAAATAGGAAACTAAAGGCCGTTGACTTCAGTGTTAACTCCTGGAAAAATCTCTAGATCCAGTCTGTTTGTAAGTGCTTAAGGAAGAATGAAGGCCGGTCATTGAGGGCTCGTGAAGAAAGGTATGCCAATAGAGGTGACAGTTTTCGTAAGGCGAATCTGGTAGATCAGGGTATCTGAACTTCAGCGAAGCATTTCTCTCTCTCCGGGTAGTCTGGTCCACAAGGGAAGAGCACTTGGGCTACAGGACAGTAGGAGGGTTTGTAGAGGGTTGAAGAAGCATCCCAGAGAGTATTGGTGAGTGGCAGGGTCTCCTGTGATCTACACGAGGATCTGCTTTCAGCCAGGCTCTGCTTTGCTTAATAGGGACACAGGTGAGCCAGTGGTTGAAAGCAGTGTTTGACTTGAATGAACTTTCCACACTTAAATCTTGGCTCAGTCACTTAACAGATGGCTGATCAAAAACAATGACTTTATTTCTCTTGGCCTCAGTTTGCCCATCTGTGAAACAGAAGATAATTCTACCCCTACTTACAGATTTAACTACATATACACATACATCTACATATATGTGTTTATGTTTGTATATATGTCTACGCACATGCATACATGTATATCTATATAACGTGTGTGCGTGCGCATGTATATATATATACATATAACATATGCTCAGCACAAGTGTGGAGTGTTGTGCACACTGAACAATGATCGTTGGGTGGCGGGTGTTTATCTGAGTGTACTACCACCTCTTCCTCCAGAAGGAGGGGCAGGTCTTGGTGGCCCACAGGGCATGAATGCAAGAGAACATCGAGGACTTTATGAAAGGGGAAAATTTAAGGTTGGAGTAAGTCAAAAAGAAAATAGGAAATCCTGAACAGATTTGCTAAATGAGAATGGATTGCGGCACTCTGGCCAGAGGGAAATTTAGGAGCTAGTGCAGCAATTACAGCCCTCCCAGAGTTATAGGGCGCACCAGAGGGTCTTTAGCCAACGCCCTATAGCTGGAAGAGTGATTCACCAAGCTGGGCTGTACACCTACCAAGAATTGTTTGAGACCAAGCGGTTTTTTCTTCCAAATTAAAAAAGCAATTTACATTCCTAAATCACAAGCTGCTGAGTTCTCCCCCATACCACTATGCAAATCTTACTCTATAGGCAGGTAGATTGAGACAGCAGTGGAAAAAAAAAAGAAAAAGAAAAACGAAAAAATCATGGCTCCATGCAAGCCCTCTTCTCTCCACTTAGGACGGAGGGGAGTGCACGCTCCAGCCCCGCCCACACTGCTTGCAGAACCCGGCTGTGTCTGCCCTGTTCCCTCAGTCCGGTCACTTGCTGAACATCTGCTGGGTGTGGGACCTATTCTGGCCCCCATATGAACGGCCAGCTCAATACGGGAAGCAGAGAGCTATCCAGTCCCAGGTAGCCAGCTGGATCCCAAGGAAGAACTAGGTGATATTAAAATAAGAGGGAAGAAATTAATAGCTGTTGAGCATCTATTATGCAGTATGAGCTCTCTAGTGGCGATTCTCACAAAAGAAAACCCCGTCAGTATCATTATTCTCATTTTACCAAGGAGGACACTTGAGCATCAGTGAGGTGAGAATTCTTCCAGGTTCCAGCGAGAGAAACCCAACTCAAAGCAGATTCAGCAGGAAAGGGGGTTCAGGGGAAAGATGCTGGGGAGCTCACAGAAGTCAGAAGAGCTGCACGAATCCTGGTGACTTGAAACCTGGAGCTTGGATGGAGGGATGTGTGTTCCTGGGACACACCTTGCTCTCCCCCACCCCTCTGGCTTTCTCATTGCTTGCACGCTTTCTCCCCTCTACCTCACTGCTCTGGCTTTCTGTGCTGGGCTCTGATTCATCCAAGTTGGAGTGTGTGCCTGCTCTGTGGACCCCTCATGGTGGAAGCATGATTGGCATGTCGGTGGTGCAAGTGGAATGAGAAGAGCCATTTTCCAAGGGTGTGTGTGCATGTGTGCACATGTGTGTGTGTTGGGGGGTGGGTATTGTCAAAAGAAAGGAGAGGAGAGCTAGACTGACAAAAGCCACCAATGTCACTACATGTGTCCAAAGATACCTGTAGCATGTGGGGAAGACCCTCCCCCTCATATAGTGAAAAAAGGGGCAAAGGTGCCATATGGACCCCTGGGACTTGGGTTGAGCTAATGTGATATCTTTTAATGTGTGGTCGAATGATCACCAATGTTAGAATCACCCAGGATGTTTGGTAAAATGCAGGTTCATAGGTCTGACCTCAGCCCTACAGAGTTGGACTTCCACATCTTTCTTGTCATCTAGGTGGTCTTTATGTGGAGAAGAGCCCTGTGACTTTCAAATCAGGACGCTTGAGGGTACCACAGACTTCTAAGAACATTCATTTATTCCTTCTATACCTGTTGATCACCTACTACATGCCAGGCATGGTGCTCAGAGCCACCAGATCAATGAGACATGATTCCCAACTTTGAGGAGTCTGCAGAGGCCAGGAATTACAGGTGCTGATTTTTATATCCTCCCAGAGAATCTGGTCACATCTTCACAGATCTAACTCTCAGTGCTTGAGAATGAATGAATGAATGGATGGAGTTTGTAGGACCACTAAGCTTTCATTTACTTCCCATAAGACACAAGCATACTCTAAAGAATTTAAAGAAGAATCTAGAATGTTGCAGAGAAGGCTGGCAGACTATAGAAATGTGTGTAGTGTGACTTACCAGTTACTTGAGGTTACTATCTTGATTGTGTGAGTATTAAGAGCTCATCTGGAAAAGGGCTGGCCAGCTGCTGAGTCTGTAGGGGGCTATAGGGATGCACCCATCACAAGCCTTACTGTGGAGCCCTGGTCTCTATATTCTCCACAGAACACATCTATTAGGTGCCCAGCTGTCTGTTAAACGGTACATTTGATCCCCTTCTCCCTCATTCACTTGCGGTCTACGGCTCATCATGAGGTAGAAGAGAGAGGGTTTGTAAAACCAACACATTTCATTACTCTCTTTGTCCAAGAGAAGCCAGGAGGGAGTGAGCTGGGAAGGAGCAGAGAGGGCAGTTGTCTTCCCCCAGAGCAGGGTGTGTGTGAGCCCCCTGGGGGCGGGACACAGTGTCTTCTCTTTCAACGCTACACACCGGGTGCCAGCTCCAGAAATGCAAGCCCAGTCCTTTGGCTGGCGGTCCTGATAGCCGACCCCTGAAGGGGCAGCCAACCTGCCCAGCCACTCCAGTCCTTGCAGCCTATAAACAGACAGCCCTGCCCCCGACCACGGGTGCACTGTTTCCCCTCTGTCTTCCTGTCACCCAGGCCCTCATCGAGCTGCAGGAACCCACCGAGTCCTGGGTAAGAAGGTTAAAGAACCCCCGGCTGTGGCCTCTCTCTTGCGTGAAGCACCTCCTCTGGAGCACTGCAGCTTCCTGCTGCTTCCAGGCCTCTGGATTTGCAGCCCAGTCTCTCAGGTCCTCCCCAGTGGGAGCGCATTCTCCCAAATACCCGGTACCTGGTGCCCCGCTCTGGCCAGTTCCCTCTCACATAAGGAAGCAGCCTCTCAAGCAGCTTGGAAGGGTGCTGCCCAGCTCCAGGTTGCATCCGAGATCTTGCATCTTCTCTCTGTGGCTTGATGAGCAGCCTGCCCATCTGCCACCAGCCAGATGTCCCCCATCCACCTGGGGCCCATCCACCCCTTGCCAGGGGCTACAGCGTATCCAGAGAATGAGAAGACAGAGGTCCTCCCTCGAGGACCCTGGAATCTCTTTGGGAGACAAAGTGTAGGCACAGCCATGCCCTCAGAGAACTGCATGGAGCAGTTTGGACTGCAGGTGGCTGGGACATCCAGGAGGCTGGGGCTGGAACACGTGGTCAGGAAGAGCCTCGCAGGCGGCTGGGTGAGAGCAGGTGCTGGTGGAAGAGGATATTCCATGGGGAGGTGAGAGGGTGTAGGAAGTTGGAGGAGGGGCGTTTGCAGGCATGGGGTAACCCGGTGACACGTCACCCTCCACCTACATCTTACGCTCAGACCACGTGTATGGCTCCTGGGACTGCAGGAACTGGTTCCCACCCCCCAAGCCTTTGCCATGCGTCTCCCCCTGTCCAAATCCCCCTTTCCTCCTGGAATTCCTTCACAACCTTGCAACGGGGACTTCTCCCAGAAGGCCACAGACCAGGAGACTGGACTTCACATGGCCTCTCCCTCCCTCGTCTGGGCCCTCTCCCAGGACACACCACATCTTACCTTACTCATCCTGGACTCCCAGTGTCCAACATGAGACCCAGCACACAGCAGGTTTGCCACAAATGCTGACTGGATCAAACTGAACTGCTGGCCCAGCCCGGCCCAAGAGCCTCTTTCCACTGCGAATGTGCCCATTCTGTCCCGATGTTGGTCCTCTCTCCTCGCTGCCCTGCATCTCTGCTCCCCGCCCCCACCCAGCTCTGCCACTTACTCCCGGTGATACCTGGGCCATTTGCTTTAGCTTTCGGGCCTCAGGCTTCTCCACGTCGGTCATTTATGAAGAGATCTCCACACCGAGCGGTTCTGACGCTTACATGGCCCAGAGCCTGGCAACTCGGAGGCCCTCCAAAAACAGCCCTTCCCTTCCCCCATGCCTGGCTCCCTTCACCGGCCCCCGTCCTGTTACTGCAGCCTCCACCCATCTCCTTTTAGCCTGTCTTCCCTTCGCTGACACATCTTGGTGGCCCAGGTGAGCCTTTGGGGCTGGTCCAGACTCTCGAAGCTTGCCAGACAGGAGGTTTGCACGTTTGGTTAATAGGAGAAAACACAACCCTGGCAGAGGGAAGACTGCAGTGTGCAAAGGTGAGATAAAGGCTCAGGGAGTTGGACCCCAGGGAGAAAAACACCAGCTCAGCAAGCCCCTCACCCTGTCTCTGTTCTCAGGTGCGTCTGTCATGGCTGGAGGAAGAGGGTTTGCCCAGTTGCAGATGCCCCAAGCCCTATGAAACAAACGTGACAGTGGCTACACAGGCACTGGGTCCAATTCCGCTTTGGCCACCTACTAAGCTGTGTGAACTCTGGCAAGTTAGACTACCTCTCTGAGCCTCAGACTCCCCAGGTAGAAAATGCAAATGGTGCTAGAACCATCTTCAAAGAGGGTGACGCGAAGATGAAGTGCAATAATGCTAGCACCATGCTTAGCATGGTGCAGGGGACGTGAGAAGCATGAAATGAATTATATAAATTAGTGAATATGTGCATTTTTACAGCTTGACCAAGCCCAAAGAACAGAAGGATCCTTAGGGTGCATGAGGCCCCAGGAAAACATTTGATTAAAAATGTGTTATAAAATCCATGTGGAGTATAATGATTTACAGATGAAGATTTAGAATAATGGGCAGAGAAGAGAAACTTGTTTGTTTATTGTCCAATCAGAGCTCATGAAGACTCTTCAGAGTCCCCAGGCTCTGTCTCTCCCTGTTCAGGCCCAGAACCATCTCTTTGTAGCCTTTACTGTCACATGCACATTCCTGGCTAATTTCCTATTTCCCACTTCAAGGAAAAGGTGGCAACACTATTTTAACTCTCATTGCCATGGCTTTTCGGAACCTGTATATAAACCTTTTCGTCTCTGCAGGTCCCTAATGCTATTTAGTTAATGCTGGTTTACATCGTTACGCCCAAAGCTGCATCAGCCACTGTGTTGCCCATGACTACTGACTTCACTGATTTTAAGCTATTATTGTGTTTTATTTACTGATGACCACTTGGGCAAGTCTTGCCCAAGACTGCAAGGAAGTGGGAGCGGTCATTCATTTTCTGGTCATGTTAAATTTGCCTCTTGGAATTTTGTAGCATTAACGTAAAACAACACATATCTTCCACCGATGTCTTCTCTGGAACTCGTAATCACCGCGTCCCTAGAATGTGATAGCTCTCACTGTGGCCCAGGCGCTGGCCTTTCACACGCTGCCACCAGTATGGAGAACAGGCAAGGGAGGGTGAGGGGAGCCAGCAGGCTGGTGCATGCACATAGGGGTGTCCATTCCCTCTCCGGCATGGCTTAAGATGGGCCAGGGGACAGTGGTGTCACCACACCTTTGGCCATAAGAGAAGGCATCAGTTGGAAAGCTCCACTGGCATTTCTCCAAAGCCTTCAGAGGAGATAGGTGTGGCCATCCATGGAGTCTGCCTGACTTGGAGCCTGGGGAAGAGGTGTGGGAGCCATCCTGGGTGCCAGAGGTGGGAGGCATGCAGCGGGAAAGGAGGCCAGCCTCCACTCCCAGTGCCCTCAGGTGCCATAGGCTGAGGCAGCACCGTGATGGAAACACACCCAGAAAGAAGCAGCACGTGGGCCCACAGTGGTGGCTCAAGCCTGAGGGTCCACGGTGAACTGTGATCACTCAGAGGCCCCAATTCATCCTCTGCCTGACAAGAATGAGTTACCCCAAAGCAGGATGTCAGTTCCCTTCTAGGGGCGCAGGCCCATGCCAGCCAAGTGAAAGCACCAGCCAGCCAGCCAGCAGTTGTGATCCACTCAGCTGGCCACGCTCCTGGAACCACGGCCTGGCCACGGGGCCCTTCGATGATCCCCACGGCATGAGTCCTTGGGGGCTCCATTTGTCTTGTAGATCCCCACATGTGGGGTAGAGGGTCTGAGAGCACCTGCAGAAACAGGGCTAGAGGCCCTCACCAGTCTAAATCTAGACCAGGGGTGCCCTGGTCAGAGGCTCTGCCAGCCCTGCGGATCTCAGGTACCAGCAGGGACCTTAGAAAATTTCAAGGAGCGTGCAGCTGGAACCTGGGAACATATGGGATCTGATCTGGACCTGGGGTACCCTGCTTGGACACAACTCCTAGCCCCAGCTTGTCCCAGGTACCCAAGGAGTCTCAGAGAATTTCAAGAAAAGCAATGCAAAGTAAGGCCCCTTAAGGTACAAGGGCCAGGGCAGGGGTCTGCTTGCTTAGGCCTAAGGGAGGTACTTCCAAAGAATACACTGAATGAGATTTTACATCTAAGGTTCATGAAAAACCAAATTGCATAAGAATTTCTCTGCCCCATCCAACATTAACCTAATTGCTATGGGCCCAGCTGGCTGTAGGGGGACAGAGGGGCTTGGCTTGGGAAGTGATGACCCAGGTGCCCCAGGGAGGCCACTGTTTGAAGAGGGTAACTCAGCAGGCCGGTGCTTCTGCTTGGGCCTTGCCTTCCGGTGCCAGGGCAGGGCTGCCCAACCTGGATGCACATTGGAGTAACCTGGTGATGTCCTGGTCCCACACCAGATCAGTTAAATCAGAATCTCTGGGGGCTCCTGTGCTCAGAGAATGCATGAAGAGGGAGCAGTGATCTGACTCCAAATCCTAGCTCCTCCCCCTACAAGCTGTTTGACCTTGAATAAGTTAATTAACCTCTCTGAGATTCAGTTTCTGATTCCATAAATGGGATAGGACTCTGCCTCTTTGGACTGTCACAAATACAGTAATTGAGACCGTGGACTTGGAGGTCAGGCAGGTTCTCTGTTCTTTACTAGCTGTGTGACCTTGGGCAATTTTCTAACCTCTCCTGAACCTTCATTTCTCCAATTTTTAAAAAATTTATTTATTTGTTTATTTATTTTTGGCTGCATTGGGGTCTTCGTTGCTGCACGCATGCTTTCTCTAGTTGCGGCGAGCGGGGGGTTACTCTTCATCACAGCGCGCAGGTTTCTCATTGCTGTGGCCTCTCTTGTTGTGGAGCACAGGCTCTAGGAGCACAGG
This sequence comes from Monodon monoceros, assembly GCF_005190385.1. Taxonomy (NCBI): domain Eukaryota; kingdom Metazoa; phylum Chordata; class Mammalia; order Artiodactyla; family Monodontidae; genus Monodon; species Monodon monoceros. Next base: position 101,681,794 of record NW_021703772.1, on the reverse strand, counting down.
CTTCAGTAGTTGCGGCACGTGGGCTCAGTAGTTGTGGCGCACGGGCTTAGTTGCTCCACGGCATGTGGGATCTTCCCGGACCAGGGCTTGAACCCGTGTCCCCTGCACTGGCAGGCGGATTCTTAACCACTGCACCACCAGGGAAGTCCTCTCCAGTTTTTAAATGGGCATTATAGTGTTACCTCCCAGGGCTGTGGAGATGGAGTAGGATAAAGAATTTTAAATACTTAACATAGTACCTGGTGCATGATTAGGAATTTCTTAAAAAGATGATTCTCTTGCCTGTAGCCCTGCCTATAAGGAGTGGATGATCCAAATCCCCCATCGGCTTTCGGCAGTCTCCACTGTTGCTTTCCTGTCTGCTCCCCCACCCCCAGTCCTGACAACACGCACCTCATCAATCCTTGTCTCCCCTAACTGCTCCAGTCATATTAATCTCCCTTGTTCTTTCTTATCTTCGAGGCTTTGCTCCTGTCAGGTGCAACAGAATGATCTCCCCTCTCTTCTCTGCCAAACTGGGCTGAGCACCTCATTCATGCCTTTGTCAAATTAAAATTTTCTCCATGGCACAAAATACCATGAAAAAAGTAAAAGGACAAACCAAGGGAATCTATTTACATATTCATATCCACGCAATACGAAGAGCTCTTACAAACTAGAATAATAACTCAATTAAAAAATAGGGAGGGGTGGGAGGGAGGGAGACACAAGAGGGAAGAGATATGGGAACATATGTATACGTATAACTGATTCACTTTGTTATAAAGCAGAAACTAACACACAATTGTAAAGCAATTATACTCCAATAAAGATGTAAAAACAAAAAAACAGGGAATGAACACATAAGGCAGTTTCCAAAAAGGGAAGTACAAATGGTCAATAAACATATGAAAAGCAGCTCAGACTCACTCATTATTAAAAAATGCACATCAAAATAATGAGATGCCATTTTCACAATTATATTGGCAAAATAATGATGACAATATACAGTCAGACAACAGGATAGGGAGGAAGAGAGTCACGCACTATTAATGGGGATGTAAGCTGGTACAGCCTCTTGGGACAGCGGTTTGACAGATTTACCGGTATTTTAAACGCTTATTCCCTTTGAGAGGGCAATGCCACGGCCAGAAGCTATTTTACAGTTGTAATTACATGTGCACCTCTGTTCAGTCAACAAATCTGCAGTAAACTCCTGCTGTAGGCACTGTGCTTGGCATTGGGATGCAGTGAGGGGAGGGCAAAGCACAGCTATGCCTGGATTAGTTTCCTATTGCTGCTGTAACAAATTATCATAAACCGAGTGACTTAGAACAATATGGATTTATCATCTTACAGTTATGGAGGTCAGAAGTCCTACAATCAAGTTTTTGGCAAGGCTGAGCTCCTTCCGGAGGCTCTAGGGGAGGATGCATTTCCTTGATTTCCCAGCTTGTAGAGGCCTCGTGCACTCCTTGGCTTATGGCCCCTCATCCTTTCTCTGACTCTGGCCTTCCTGCTTTCCTCTTATGAGGACCATGTGGTTACATTTAGGGCCCGTGGGGATAATACAGGATGATCTTCCAATCCCCAGATCTTTAATTTAAATCACATCTGCGAAGTCCCTTTTGCTACAGAAACGAACATAGTCATGGGTCCTGGGCATTAGGATGTGGACCTCTTTGGGAACTGTTGCTCTGTCTGCAGCACAGCCTTGTGAGGTTAATATTCCAGTGATATTTATACACAAAGAGATTCATGGCAGCATTACTTGCAACAACAAAGAACTTAGCAAAGAAAAGCCTAACCATTCAGCAGTGGACGAGTTCAACTGGCTATGATGCACCCACTTAGTGAAGCCCTAGGCTGCCGAAGACCTAAACAGTAGAGCTGGGATCCGTCTCCCAGACACCTTGCTGAGTGAAGAGGTGACACCAGAGCAGGATGAAGAGTAAGCTGACAACTGTGTAGAAAGAAAAGCACGTGTGCTTCTACAAGTATAGACCATATTTGAAACTATACACAAGAAACCGCTAACAGAGACCGGGATCGAGAACTAGGGTTTGAGTGAGGGTGAGACTTAACTCTTCATAATATATCCCATTGTAGTCCTTTCCTGTTTTACTGTTTGTGAAAATAACTTTTCAATTAAAAAAAAATCTAGCTAAGGAAAAGATAGAAACGATACCTTCTGTGTCTTACCTGCAGCCTCCATCACTTCCCCAAAGCTCTGCCCCCATCATCTTCCTCCATGACCTCCCCTCCCAGGCGCCCTGGGACAGGAGGGAGTTGTCTGCAAACTTGAAGCATCGGATGCCCCACCCTGGGAGGACTGCTGGAGGGCCAAGGGTGCTTAGAAACTTCAGGCTGAGGCAGCGGCAGAGTGAGGAGGTGGGATCTGAAGGAAAGTAGAGGCAGGGCAGATAACAGCTAGGTATTCTCCATTTCATTCATTCATTCATTCATTCAACACATAGATGTAGGAAACCACTGTGTGCAGGGTCTGAATCAGGGCCTGGGAGGAGAGCTTGGAGATATCCCTGGGGGATGTGCTGGAGCCCCATCTCTTAAGGTCCCCCGTCTCACTTCAGACCCACAAACCTTTGTCAGCTGCCCACTCTCTGCCTGGTTCTGGGCTGGAATTTTGCCCCATGGAATTATGAAGTCAGATTTGAATGTTAGAGACGCCTTTGGGCTACAGTGGGCCCAGAGATTGGATGGGCTGAGGATTGAGGCAGGCATCTAACAGGAGGCTGGTCCAGGGGAGAGAGTACAAAGATCCGGATAAGACAGTGGCTGCCGGGGAAGAGCGAGAGGATCTGAGGATGACTTGTGACAGATTTGAAAGGACTGGGGGACCTGGAGCGCTCGCTCCGGGAACTGTTGCTTGTCTAAGAGACTGCATGGACGACAGCATCCTCCAGTGAGAGAAGCGATATGGTGAGAAGGTCGGTGTGGGACTGTGCAGTGGAGGCACTCGTGGGGGCACCCAGAGGGTGGTGAAGCTGCAGCGGTCAGAAAGTGGCCCAGGCAGCAGGGGTGACATCCAGGAGGGACAGAGCAGCCGCACTGCTGAGAGGGGAGAGGCCGTGTGCACGTGTACAGCATGCTGCTCTGGCTTAGGTTACATCAATAGAAGAAGCAAGGTTTTCTAAGGTGTGTTCAGCCAAGCTCTACTGGAGAATGAGAAAACATGCACTTCACTCACCTTCTTCCTCTCCACTTTCTTCTTCACCTGCTTTGGAGGGTGCTTTGGGAGGAAGCAGATGGAGTTGGAGGGTAACCACCCTCAGGCAGCCCTTGGCATCATCCCTGCTAGGGAGCATGTGGCCAGTGAAGAGAGAGAGTGAAGGTCCATTTTTAAGCCACAGGCAGAGAGAAAGAAGCCAGGGAGGAAGGTTGAGGAGGGGTCAGGGAGACAAAGTGGGGTGAGACTCCAAAAAAGGTTGAGAAAATCAGGGGGAGAAATGTTTCAAAAAGTACATAGTGCATTTTGAATTTAAAAAACATTTTTTTGAAAGGAGGCAATGATTAACACAGTCAAATACCTCCAGTATCTATCTATCCATCTATCTATCTATCTATCTATCTATCTATCTATCTATCTATCTATCTATCATCTATTTATCTATAATCCATCTACCTAGTCAGTAAATACTTAAGACATGTCTGCCAAGCACAAGGCATCACCTTAGAATCTGCAGGCAATGCTGTTAAGGCACCGTATGTTCTAGTCGGCTGAAAACTGAAACTAGCTATAAAATATTTAACTAACAGTTTAACCCTGAAGCCACAAAGGAAAAGATTGATAAATTTGACTCCACAAAAAATTAAAAGCTTTAGTACAAGGGAAAAAAATCTTCAGGACAAACTGTAAAGGTATTTGACAGACAAAAGACTATTTTCCTTCATTGACATTGCAAGAATCACTGAGAGACAGATCCCGAATGAGCAGATGTGAACAGGAAGTTCTTAAAAATGAAAGCTGATATGGAAGTATTCTCAACCTAACTCATAATGAAAGAAATGTAATTCAAAACTTCATTAACCACATCTCAGGTTGGTAAATATTAAAAGGCTCATTACTACCCAGTGCCATGAGGAGTGTGGGGAAAATAGACAGCTACTTACTACTGGTACCAGTTAACTGGTACAGCCTTTTTGGAAGGTAATTTAGGACCATGTCAACATTTAAAATACATATCCCATTTGACCTAGAAATTCCATCCTTAGGAATGAGCTCTATAGGTGTCTTGCATAGACACCAAGGTGGACCAGGAAGGATGCTCACAAGTGGCAAAGATTGCACACGACCTAATATTCATCAACTGGGGACTGGATAAATAAGTTAGGCTATGTCCAGACTGTGGCATATCGCATAGCCATTAGGAAGGATGAGCTAGAAGTGAAACCAGCTCAGTAGAGAACAGGGTGTCTCTCATTAGGACATTACACTGATAAAAAGCATATATACTGTATATGGATTATACTAAATTTTATTTTGGAAGTAGACATGTGAAACTAGTAACCATTTCTGTCTTGAGACACTATGTGATTGATTGTTCCACCAAGTGAGATAAGAAATGCAGGAGCAGGTCTTTGGGTGAAAATCATGACTCTGTTGACTGTTGAGTTTCAAGTACACTTGGGAGGAAGACTGAGTGGGGTTCAATATAGAAAGGAAGGCTGCTATTATCTAGTTTATGTTTTCAAGTACTTTATGAACTTTTCTATTAAGTTCATGTATTATATTTTATAATATATAAAATATTTTAGAATAGATTTTAAATAAAATTACATATTAAGACAATACTTGAGCAGTTGGCCCAAGGCCACATGTGAGAAACATCATTGAATTTTTCCCCAAAAAATGGCCAGGACGGGAAGCCTCTCTGATCATCCCTCTGTATCACGTTGTTCCTCTATTTTGTGAAATCCTTTTCTCACTGCATATTGTTCATGGAAGCCCTTAGGAAGACCCCCTGCAAGATGCCTGAGATGTTCCCACCCACAGCTAGCCCCACCACCTTGCCTCAAGATACAGCCAGGACAGGAGTTTGTTCTGAGTAGTTTCTATTTCTTTGAAATGCCAAAACAACAGTAGGGTCTTGGCCAAAGTTAGAATGATTCACTAATTTGGATAATTGTGTGTGTGTGTGTGTGTGTGTGTGTGTGTGTGTGTGTGTCCCACGGTAAGCAGTACAGCTTGATGAATGGGAGGAACCCTGACTTAGGGACCAGAGGCCTTGGGTTCTAATCCAGCTCAGCAGTCGACCAGCTGTGTCCTGTGGCCACCACAGTGCCTCTCGATCTCCATCACCTGCCTCTAAAATGAAGGAATCCAACTGAGTCATGGTCTTTAATGATCCTTGCAGGTCAGACTTTCTGCTTTTTCTACATTTCTTTCTAGGCCTCAACTCAGGGCTTGGTTATATATTCTTCCATTTCTCTACTTTACCTGTAGAGCCTCCTGTAGTACTGAGCCTGCAAAGGGCTGGAGTCCATAGCTTCCTGGGGTGGAGAGTTTGAGCCTTGGAGGCAGATACCCTTGGATTTGAATCCCATTTCTGCTCTTCACCAGCTGTGTGTCCTGGAATAAGTCAATTACCTTCTCTGAGCCTTGGTTTCTCCCTCTATACAGTACTTTCAAGGTGGTGGTAGAGATTAGAGATGTACCATCTCCATCTCAGGGGCCTGGCATATAATAGGTGCTCAATAAAAAGGGAAATGCTTATAATGTCATCAGAAAGTAATGATAGGAGGACACAGGGTGCCTACTTCCTTGCCTCCTTCAAGTCTTGTCAAATGCCCTTCCTCTGGGCGTTCATGTCCCAACCCCTCTGACCTTGTGTGTCGTGTCCTATTGAAGTTGTCTGCTGATGTCTCTGTCTCATCTACTAGACTGTGAAATCCTTGGGGTCGTGAATCATGATCCCCAGTACCTGGCACAGTGCCTGGCACAGATGTACCTTTGTCAAGTGAGCGTACCCACCTGGTTACCTGCCACAGGTAAGCCTGAGAGGCCTGCAGGCTTTGGCGGTGGTTTTGCCTCAGGCCCAAGCTATCCTTGGCCCGCATGTTTCAGCTGCGATTGAGCTAACCTAGGAGGGTTCCTGTATGGATGGGGGCGGAAAGGGCTCTCTGGGCAAACTGACGTAAGCAGTGACCCCTCGGCCCCGTGCCTGGTGGGGATTCAGCCGTCAGCCAGGAACCTCAGGGAGAGGCATGTCCATTCATCCAGGAGATAAAGAGCCCTCAGGTGCTCCGGGGAGCATCTGTAAATGCCACTCACCAGGGAAGGAGGCTCATTTTTAATTAATTGCAGCCTCTTTTATCAATAACAGCAGGGACCACAATCAGCATCACAGAATCGCTTTAATTGCCTCTGAGAACTCTCCACACTTCGGGTGCCCTGTGACATACCCCTCAGCAGGCCCAGGAAGCCCCAGTGGGCCCTCCTGTTTACTCCAATTGCACAGCTCCTCAGGGGTTCCCAGAGGTCAAACCCAAGCTTCTCTCTCCCTGAAACTGCCCTCCCTTTGGATGAGTAGCACAACTACACTCATGGGTACCTGAGCCAGGAACCCAGGAATCAGGCTGGAGTCCACCCTCCTTTCCAGGCTCTTGAGGGCGCATCCCGTGCCCCTCGCCCCTGTTCCAGGCCTCGTCCTCTCTCAGCTGGGCTGCTGTGCCAGTCTCCTCACCGCTCTTGTCCCCTAAATGTCCAGCTCCCTCTCTCTAGAGCATCTTCCCTCTGCCCTCACTCCCCTAGCTGACTTTCCTTATCCTCCCAGCACCGGGGGAACTCTTTCAGGAAGCCGCCCAGGATCTCTAGCACCCCCAGCAGTTCACCGTCCTCCTCTGGGTCTCCCTGGACCCCGTATTGGATGGCCTAGCTGTCTGTTGATGGTTCTGACTCCCCAGCTGGACTGAGAACTCTTGAGGGCCTGGCGGCAGGTCGCCTCGGTCCCCATGTCCCACAACTGCCGCAGGGTGTGACACGTACAATATGCCTGCTCGGGGTATGTTGGAACAGAATTAAACCCAACACGTTCATAGCAGAAAGAGCCGGAGGAGAGAGACAGCTCCCGGCAAGGAAAAGGTGGGCTGTCGAGTGCTGGGGGCACCGCCTGATGCCAGCGGCCGTGGGGCTCACTGAGACCCTGGGTGAGCACCTGCTGGTGTGGGTATGTGGTCCCCTGTCTTCTCAGACCACTGGCCACCCTCAGGCAGGCCTGGGGTGGGGCAACTTTTCAGGGGCTCTGGTCCTCTGGTACCCAGACTTCACTTCACAGATGGCATAACCCCGGACTGTTTGCATAAGGGCTCCCTCTTGGCTTTTTTCTGACCTCTCTGGCCGGCCCTTGGAGGAAGCCCAAAGTCGGGGAGTCCTCCGTGCACAAACTGTTGGAGATGCCGGGGGCCTTGGGAATGACTTAGCTCCACGCCACATTTTCCAAACAAGGAAATGGGCGCTGGAGGGGAAGGACCTGGCTGGAGGTCACCAGCTAATATTTGACTGAGTAGAGACTAGGACTCAGGTCCCCTGACTAGTTTGGTGCTTTTTCCGCTGTAGAGCTCTGTCTCCCCCAAGCTCTTCAGAAATCCTTCCATCAAACCTGCTGTGGTAGCCCCTCCTCCTGCCCAGGTTCTTTACCCTGGAGTGTGGGTATGGGAAGGCACTGGCAGGGATGGGGAAGGACATGGACTTCGGGTCAGCCTTGGGTTTGGACCATTAGCCCTGCTGCATACCAGCTTGCTGGTGACCCTGGGCAAATAACCTAACCTCTCTGAGCGTCTCAGTAAAATGGGAGCTATAGCATTTCATGAGACTGTTCTGAAGAATTAACGTATTTAAAGAGCCTCACCCAGTACCAGTTCACAGTGAGTGCTTCGTGAATGGGAGTTTCCCAACATCCTAAGGACCCCCTGAACGGCTTCTGTCCAGGGTCAGCGGTAGATTGGTTGTTACTGCGCATCAGGGGGAGAGAACGAGGAGAGAGTTTCGCGGAGGCCCGGACTGGGTACAGATGAAGGGGGGTAGAGTTCTTCTGAGCGGCGCGCTGGATCCGGCCCTGGAGCCTGGACCAGTCTTTCTAGGTCCGGCCCCCGGCGGCGCCGGGCAGAGACCGAGGCCGGCTCCTGGCGGGCTGAGCACGGCCTGCAGCGCCCCCTCGTGTCCTCAGCGAGAAGGCGGCCTCCCCAGCCGCCGCGGGTTTGCAGGTAAATGCCCCCCAGGCCTTGTGCCCTGAGCAGAAGCGGGGTCCAGCAGATCACGCGGAGGGGCAGGCGGCCAGGTTATGTTTGTGCGGCAGGAGGCTTGAAACCCACGCTTCCCCAGACGGTTCTCCGGTCGCAGCCCTGCCACCGCCTGCAAAGGTCAGTCATCGCCCAGTGTTTACCGAGTTCCTGGAGCGTCGCCAAGCCTGTGGTACCAAGCACCTACTGTGCTCCACAGTGCACCCGCTGTTTTCTTCCCAGACCCAGACAAAAAGGGGTCAAGGGCCAGAGAAGAGCTCCCATCAGCTTATGAGAGGACTCCAATCAGAAAATCCAGGAAAATGCCATTTTAACATTCATTTTAACACACATGCAAATTTCATTTGCTATTTGGTATGATTTTGAGCATATTTAGAGGGGAGATACCATGCAGCTGTTTGGTGTGTGTTCTTTAAGATGTTACCATAGAGATTTGGGGAGGTGGTAGGGAAGGGATCCCAGCCTGGCCCTTGGCCTGGGGGCGTTCAGAGCAGAGACCCCTCTGGCCCCCGCATTCCTGGGCCGGGCCAGCCCATCACTCTGTGCTGATGTGTTCGCTCATGGTTTCCTCCGTGAGCCCTGGCCTCAGGGGTCAGGAACTGGGTCTTAAATCTTTGTGTCAGCGGCTCCCAGCACAGCGCCTCACACACAGAAGGGACGGGTAGAGGCCAGATTACAGGGGCAAATGCAAGTGTGAGGCGGTGAGGCTGGGAGCAGCATTGTGGCAGGTGGAAGGAGAAGCCGCACTGGATTAAGCACAGAGGGGGCCCTCGTGAAGAACCCCCCCCCCGCAAACTCTTCTGGTAGGACGTTAAACCTTCGGCACTCATTCACGTATTAGAGCCCCCAAATTTGCTGGTCCTGCAGGGAACGGACTTGATCAGGAAGTGAGCGCTGGGATGAAGAGGTGCCCAGAGGGTTAGAAGGGGAGGCAGGACACCAAGGCTCAGCGAGAGCGCGTCCAGCAGGGGGTGCGTGCGGAGGGCCACTCGTCTCTGGCATCAGACGTACGTGGTTCAAGTCCGGCCTCTGCCTCTTGCTAGCTGTGTGAGCTTGAAGCCACAGCTCCTCATATGTACAGCGGTCCCAGGAATTCTTACCTTGCAGATATTCTGAAGATAAGTGAGAATGTGTGCCTGGCACAGAGGGAACCCTCAATGACAGTCACCCGATGACTCCTAGCATTTCCAGTAAAGGCGGCAGTGCAGTCCACCCCACCCCAGCTTCAGATCTTTCTCCCTTGATGCCCCCAGCACCCATTCTTCCCCTGAGCCCGCTCAGCTGCTGACCTTGGCTCGTGCCCTATGAAAGAACAGAAACAATCAGATGAGAACTCCCTTGTCCCTTATCTTGCCACCACCAAACCCACCAGCTTCTGCATCTTTATTCAGATTTTCCCCTTCTTTCCTGTTGGGGATTCCCACCCCCAACAGTTGCTCAGAACCCTCTAGTCCTCGTAAGGACCTGGCTCCTGAAATTGTGCCCTCCCTCCTGAATTATTAATTTCTCCCTTTCTACTGGGTCGGTCCCATCAGCTTACAAACAGGACTTTATCTTTTTATAAAAAATAAAGTCCTCCCCTGCACCCCACCTGTCTCGCTCCAGCTGCAGCCCCATTTCTGTTCACAGCCACACAGCAAAGGTATTCTCTGGACTCTGTACCCCTGTCCTCCCAAGTGCTTGTGCACCAGCGACACACAGTGACACACAGAGAACTTGGGACGGAAAGTCTGACCTCAGGAGGGCGAAGATTCTGGACTCTTTGATGATGCATATTGCACTTTTATTGTTTACTTTAAGTGACAATTTCTTTTCTGCTTATAAATATATACTCATGGCAGACAACCACCAAATCATGGAAAAATATAAAAAAGAAAAGAAAAAGGCATCACAATTCTACTGCCAAGCAGAGACATTTTGGTGTGTTTCCTTCCAATTTTTTTCCCTAAGCATACACATTTAAAAATGTATAGAAATATATATACTGTGTGCCATGCCCTGTGCTCAACAATAGGAATAGGGCAAGACATAGCTCCTGCTGTCAGAGCAGAGAGAGGCCATGTGCTAAACTGTGCTGAGTGGCATCATGCTGGCTGAATCCAGGCGTGTGGGACTCAGAGGAAATGGGCATGAATGACCACAGCTGCCCTGAGGGACTGAACGAAATGCCTCAGGTTGGAGAGTAAATTTGGGCTTTGTGGCAAGTAGTGATTCAAAGGCTGGATGACCAGCGCTCCTTATGTCTTGGCTGGGAGAGGGGACTTCCTTGTAATGGCAGTGGGTGACCTTTGAAGTGTTTGAAACAAGGAAAGGGACAAGAGCTAAGGCCACTCTGGCTGTTCTGGGTGCATGGCAAGGAAGAGGCAAGATTGAAGGGAGAGAGAGCAGCGAGAGGCCAGAGCCATCATCTAGGCCACTGTCGCTATGGCTCAGGCCATGCTGGGGAGGGAAGGATAAGTGAACACACCCCAGAAGCATCTGACGGAGAACTCAGTGGTCTTTGGTGCTTAATTGAATCTGGGGTAGGCATGGTGAGGAAGAAGGAGGAAGATTTTTTCTTTCTTTTTTTTTTTTTTTGCGGTGCACGGGCCTCTCACTGCTGTGGCCTCTCCTGTTGCGGAGCACAGGCTCCGGACGCGCAGGCTCAGTGGCCGTGGCTCACGGGCCCAGCCGCTCCGCGGCATGTGGGATCTTCCCTGACTGGGGCACGAACCCGTGTCCCCTGCATTGGCAGGTGGACTCTCAACCACTGCACCGCCAGGGAAGCCTGGAGGAAGCTTTTTATTAAATTGTGGCCCTTCTGTACACACTGTTTTATAATTTCTGTACATACTTTTATAACTTCCGTACATACTTATTTATTCTAAAATATTATGAATACTTCCTCATATTCCTAATATCCTCTGCAATGTGGTTTATAATAGTTGAATAATCTGTAATTGCAAATTATGTATATCATTTAGTTAACCAATACCCTCCTACTGGCCATTGGCTAGTTCCAATTTCTCTTTACAAGAGAAGAAATCTCAGCTCATAGTGGGAAGCACACTGCACTTTGCTTTATTGAACTTGGCAGATACCGCATTTTTTACAAACTGAAGTTTGTGGCAGCCCTGCATTGTCGGATGATGGTTAGCATATTTAACAATAAAGTATTTTTAATTAAGGTACGTACATTGTGGGGAGGAGTCAAGATGGCAGAACAGGAGGACGTGGAGTATGCATCTCCTCCCAGGTACATCAAGAATACATCTACAGGGCTTCCCTGGTGGCTCAGTTGGTTGAGAGTCCGCCTGCCAATGCAGGGGACACGGGTTCGTGCCCCAGTCTGGGAGGATCCCACATGCCACAGAGCGGCTGGGCCCATGAGCCATGGCCGCTGAGCCTGCGCGTCCGGAGCCTGTGCTTCGCAACGGGAGAAGCCACAGCAGTGAGAGGCCCATGTATTGCAAAAAAAAAAAAAAAAAAAAAAAAGAATACATTTACAAAGGGAACAGTTCTCAGAGGGTACCTGCTAAACACTAGCAGAGCAACTTGGACACCTAAAAGGACCAGAAAAATCCCCACGCACCTGTGTAGGATGAAAGAAGGAGAAAAGAAAAGAGGAAATGTGAAGGGACCAGCACCCCTGGGCGGGGGGAGCTGAAGAAGGAGAGAGGTTTCTGCACTCAGAGAAGGGGGATCAGCTGGGACAGAGAGGGCACTGCCTCCATGGACCCTGGGATGGGTGCCCATCTGAGCAGGCTTGCCCCTCCTTCAAGCCAAGGCCTCCTTCACCTGCACAGGCCCCAGTGGACCCACACCCCACCCCTGCCAGGGCCTCCTGGGGAGTTAGCCCTGGGCACTCCAGCCTGAGCTGGGTGTCCAACAATGCTGGTGAGGGCTGGGTGCTAAAGCGATGGGTTAGGAGAGCGGACCCAGGGAGAGGACTGCTGTTGGCTGCGCGGACACTGACTGAAGGGATGGGAGTAAGGATCTCTGCGGCCAGGAATGCTCCTGGAGGAAGCGTGGTCTGCCTTGGAAATGAGGTGCCATTGTTGAGGGGTGTGCAGGGGGTGGGACCACCATCACGGACTCTCTCCCCACGTGCAAGCCCCTTTTTGTTTTTTTGGTTGTTTTGGTGTGTTTGCTCTTGTTTGCTTTTCTTTTTAGTTTGCTTTCTATTTGTTTTTTTTTGATTTTGTTTTTATTGTTTGTTTTGGTTTTGGGTTCTTTGTTGTTTTCTTTGATTTTATGGTTTGTTTTTTCTTGTTTGTGTGTTTTTTGTTTGATTTTGTTTGGATTTGTTATTTGTCTTGGGTTTTGTTTGCCTGTTTGTTTTCCTTTTTTTGTTGTTGTTGGCCATGCCATGCGGCTTGCTGGGTCTTCTTTCTCTAGCCAGGGGTCAAGCCTGAGGCTCTGGGGTAGGTGAACCGAGTCCTGGCCCCAGGGAATATTAATCACTGTGAGCTCTCTTAGAGGTCCCCATGGCAGCACCAAGATCTGGCTCCGCCCAACTGCCTGCAAGCTCCAGTGCTGAGTGCCTCAGGTCAAATAACCAGCAAGACAGAAGCACAACCCCACCCATCAGTAGACAGGCTGTCTAAAGTCATACTAAGCCCACAGACACCCCAAACACACCTCCTGATGTGGCCCTGCTCATGAGAGGGACAGGACTCAGCTACCTCCACCAGAGCGCAGGCACATGTTACTCCCACCAGGAAGCTGGCACAAGCCCCTGGACCAACCTCACCCATCAGGGAGCAGACACCAGAAGCAAGAGGAACTATGACCCTGCAGCCTGTGGAAAGGAGACCATAAACACAGTAAGTTAGGCAAAATGAGATGAAGAGAAATATGTTGCAGATGAAGGAGCAAGGTAAAAACCTACAAGAACAACTAAATGAAGAGGAGATAGGCAATCTACATGAAGAAGAGTTCAGAGTAATGACAGTAAAGATGATCCAAGATCTCAGAAATAGAATAGAGTCATGGATGGAGAAGATACAAGAAATGTTTAATGTGGACCTAGAAGAACTAAAGAACAAAAAAACAGTGATGAACAGCAGAATAACTGAAATGAAAAATACACTAGAAGGAAGCAATAGCAGAATAACTGAGGCAGAAGAATGGATAAGTGAGCTGGAAGATAGAATGGTGGAAGTACATGGAACAGAATAAAGAAAAAAGAATGAAAAGAGATGAGGACAGTCTCAGAGACCTCTGGGATAACATTAAACACACCAACATTCAAATAACAGAGGGTCGCAGAAGAAGAAGAGAAAGAGAAAGGGTCTGAGAAAATATTTGAAAAGATTGTAGTTGAAAACTTCCCTAACATGGGAAATGAAATAACCACACATGTTCAGGGATCACAGAGAGTCCCATACAGGATAAACCCAAGGAGAAACATGCTGAGACATATTAATCAAACTAACAAAAATTAAATACAAAGAAAAAATATTAAAAGCATCAAGGGAAAAGCAACAAATAATATACAAGGGAAACTCAATAAGTTTATCAGCTGATTTTTTCAGCAGAAACTCTGCAGGCCAGAAGGGAGTGGCAGGTTATATTTAAAGTGATGAAAGGGAAAAACCTACAACCAAGATTACTGTACCCAGCAAGGATCTCATTCAGATTTGACAGAGAAATCAAAAGCTTTACAGACAAGCAAAAGCTAAGAGAATTCAGCACCACCAAACCAGCTAAACAGCACTCAAGGCAAGAAACACAAAAGAAGAAAAAGACCTACAAAAGCAATTAAGAAAATGGCAATAGGAACAGACATATTGATAATTACCTTAAATGTAAATGGATTAAATGCTCCAACCAAAAGACACAGACTGGCTGAATGGATACAAAAACAAGACCCATATATATGCTGTCTACAGGAGACCCACTTCAGACCTAGGGACACATACAGACTGAAAGTGAGGGGATGGAAAAAGATATTCTGTGCAAGTGGAAATCAAAAGAAAGTTCGAGTAGCAATACTCAAATGAGACAAAATAGACTCTAAAATAAAGACTGTTACAAGAGACAAGGAAGGACATTACATAATGATCAAGGGATCAATCCAAGAAGAAGACATAACAGTTGTAAATATTTACGCACCTGTCATAGGTGCACCTCAATATATAAAGCAAATGTTAACAGCCATTAAAAGGGAAATTGACAGTAATATAATAATATTGGGAGACTTTAACACCCCACTTACACCCCACCTACAATGGATAGATCATCCAGACAGAAAATTAATAAGGAAACACAAACCTTAAATGACACATTAGACCAGATAGACTTAATTGCTGTTTATAAGACATTCCATCCGAAAGCAGCAGAATACACTTTCTTCTCAAGTACACACAGAACATTCTCCAGGTTAGATCACATCATGGATCACAAATCAAGCCTCGGTAAGTTTAAAAAAATTGAAATCATATCAAGCATCTTTTCCGACCACAACACTATGAGATTAGAAATCAATTACAGGAAAAAAACTGTAGAAAACACAAACACATGGAGGCTAAACAGTATGTTACTAAATAATCAATGAATCACTGAAGAAATCAAAGAGGAAATCAAAAAATACATAGAGAAAAATGACAGCGAAACACAACAATCCAAAAACTATGGGATGCAAAAAACGCAGTTCTAAGAGGGAATTCTATAGCAATACAATCCTACCTCAGGAAACGAGAAAACTCTCAAATAAACAACCTATCCTTACACCTAAAGCAACTAGAAAAAGAAGAACAAACAAAACCCAAAGTTAGTAGAAGGAATGAAATCATACAGATCAAAGGAGAAATAAATGAAATAGAGATGAAGAAAACAATAGCAAAGATCAATGAAATAAAAGCTGGTTCTTTGAGAAGATTAACAAAATTGATAAACCTTAAGACAAACTCATCAAGAAAAAAAAAGGGAGAGGATTCAAATCAATAAAATTAGAATTGAAAAACAAGAAGTTACAACAGACACCACAGAAATACAAAGGATCATAAGGGATTGCGACAAGCAACTATATGCCAATAAAATGGACAACCCAGAAGAAATGGATAAGTTCTTAGAAAGATACAACCTTCCAAGACTGAACCAGGAAGAAATAGAAAATATGAACAGACCAATCACAAGTACTGAAATTGAAACTGTGATTAAAAATCTTCCACCAAAGAAAGCCCAGGGCCAGATGGCTTCAAAGGCAAATTCTGTCAAACATTTAGAGAAGAGTTAACACCTATCCTTCTCAAACTCTTCCAAAAATTGCAGAGGAAGGAACACTCCCAAGCTCATTCTATGAGGCCACCATCACCCTGATACCAAAACCAGACAAAGATATCAAAAAAAAAAAAAAGAGAAAATAACAGGCCAATATCACTGATGAATATAGACACAAAAATCCTCAACAGAATACTAGCAAACCGAATCCAACAACACATTAAAAGGATCATACACCCTGATCAAGTGGGATTTATCCCAGAGATGCAAGGATTCTTCAATATACATGTCAATCAATGTGATACACCACATTAACCAATTGAAGAATAAAAACCATATGATCATCTCAATAGATGCAGAACAAACTTCTAACAACATTCAACACCCATTTATGATAAAAACTCTCCTGAGAGTGCACTTAGAGGGAACCTACCTCAACATAATAAAGTCCATATACAGCAAACCTACAGCTAACATCATACTCAATGGTGAAAAGCTGAAAGCATTTCCTCTAAGATCAGGAACAAGACAAGGATATTCACCCTCGCCATTGTTATTCAACATAGTTTTGGAAGTCCTAGCCATGGCTATTGGAGAAGAAAAAGAAATAAAAGGAATCCAAATTGGAAAAGAAGAAGTGAAACTGTCACTGTTTGCAGATGACATGATACTATACAAAGAAAATCCTAAAGATGCCATGAGAAAACTACTAGAGCTCATGAATGAATTTGGTAAAGTTGCAGAATACAAAATTAATACACAGAAATCTCTCACATTCCTATACACTATCAATGAAAGATCAGAAAGAGAGATTAAGGAAACAATCCCATTTACCATTGCATCAAAAGGAATAAAATACCTAGGAATAAACCTACCCAAGGAGACCAAAGCACCTATACTCAGAAAACAATAAGCTACTGATGAAAGAAATCAAAGATGACACAAACAAATGGAGAGATATACCATATTCTTGGATTGGAAGAATCAGTACTGTGAAAATGACTATATCACCCTGAGCAATCTACAGATTCAATGCAATCCCTATCAAATTACCAAGGGCATTTTTCACAGAGTTAGAACAAAACCTTTTACACTTTGTATGGAAACACAAAAGGCACTGAATAGTGAAAGTAATCTTGGGAAAGAAGAATGGAGCTGAAGGAATCAGGTTCCTTGATTTCAGACTATACTACAAAGCCACAGTAATCAAAATAGGATGGTACTGGCACAAAAACAGAAATATAGATCAATGGAACAGAATAGAAAGTCCAGAGATAAACCCACACACATATGTCAAGCTAAGCATGACAAAGGAGGCAAGAATATGGAGAAAAGACAGTGTCTTCAATAAGTGGTGCTGGGAAAACTGGACAACTACATGTAAAAGAATGAAATTAGAACACTCCCTAACACCATACACAAAAATAAACTCAAAATGGATTAAAGACCTAAATGTAAGACCGGACACTATAAAACTCTTAGAGGAAAACATAGGCAGAACACTCTTTGACATAAATCACAGCAAGAGTTATTTCAATCCACCACCTAGAGTAATGAAAATAAAAACAAAAATAAACAAATGGGACCTAATTAAACTTAAAAGCTTTTGCACAGCAAAGGAAACTATAAACAAAATGAAAAGACAACCCTCAGAATGGGAGAAAATATTTGCAAACAAAGCAACTGCCAAAGGATTAATCTCCAAAATATACAAATAGCTCATGCGGCTCAATATCAAAAAACCAAACCACCCAATCCAAAAATGGGCGGAAGACCTAAATAGACATTTTCTCTGAAGAAGACATACAGATGGCCAAGAAGCACATGAAAAGCTGCTCAACATCACTAATGATTAGAAAAATGCAAATCAAAACTACAGTGGGGTATCACCTCACACTGGTCAGAATGGCCATCAACAAAATTCTATTGATACAAACAATAAACGCTGGAGAGGGCATGGAGAAAAGAGAATCCTCCTACACTCTTGTGGGAATGTAAATTGGTAGAGCCACTGTGAAGAACAATATGGAGGTTCCTTAAAAAACTAAAAATAGAGCTACTATATGACCCAGCAATACCACTCCTAGGCATATATCCAGAGAAAACTATAATTTGAAAGGATGTGTGCACCCTGATGTTCATTGCAGCTCTATTACAATAGCCGGGACGTGGAAGCAACCTAAATGTCCATCGACAGAGGAATAGATAAAGAAGAGGTGGTACATATATACAATGGAATATTAGTCAGCCATAAAAAAAGAACAAATTAGTGCCACTTGCAGAGATGTGGATGGATCTAGAGACTGTCATACAGAATGAAGTAAGGCAGAAAAAGAAAAACAAATATCGTATAATATCTCTTTTACGTAGAATCTAGAAAAATGCTAGAGGTGAACTTATTTGCAAAGCAGAAATAGAGTCACAGATGTAGAGAACAAACTTATGGTTACCAAGGGGGGAAGGGGGGATGGCATGTATTGGGAGATTGGGATTGACATATATACATAGCTATGTATAAAATAGATAACTAATGAGAACCTACTGTATAGCACAGGGAACTCTACTCAGTCCTCTGTGGTGAACTAAATGGGAAGGAAATCTAAAAAAGAGTGTATATATGTATACGTATGAGTTATTCACTTTGCTGCCCAGCAAGATGCTAACACAACATTGTAAAGCAACTATACTCCAATAAAAATTAATTAAAAAATACACACCAAATACAAAAAAAAAGTAAGTATGTACATTGTTTTTTAAACATAATGCTATTGCACACTTGATACACTAGAGTAGAATGTAGACATAACTTTTATATGAACTGGAAAACGAAAATATTCATGTGACTTACTCTATTGCGATCTTTGCTTTATTACAGTGGTCTGGAACTGAACCCACAATATCTCCGAGGTCCACCACCATATTCAAATATCTTTGAAAACCACTTAAGTCGCTCATGAAGTATAGTCTTCCATATGCACAGACACGTATAGTAATGTGCATGTGTCAGTATATAATGTATAGCATCTATTTAGAAAGATATGTGCAAAATAGAACTTTGGGCCACTATTTAAATTGCCATTTTTCTTTTAATTTTTCTGAAGTCAGGTAGTTGAATTTACATAAGGTGACAGTACCAGAGCAACTGTGTGACTCCACAGCGGTATACACAATGCTCCAAAGAACTTTGATCCACTCCAGTGGGTTGGCAGGTGCCTCACTAGCCCCGGTTCTGCATCCTGCCCACCCCACCCCCAATACATGCCCTTTGCCCCTTTGCTGTCCTCCCGCCAGAGGTGGAGGGAGCTTCAACTGCCCAGTGACTTTGTGCTCGGCCATGTGACTTCCTTTGGCCAGTGAAATGTGGGTGACAGTGTGCCACCACTGATCCTAGGGCTTAAGAGGCATCATATGCTCCTTCTTGCTCTTTCATGCCGCTGCCTTCACAATAAGGCAAGTTCTAGAAGGATACAGGTGGAGCAGCCCTAAGCCTGACCCACAGAGAGGAGCCAAGCTCAGCTGGACCACAGCTTGCAGCAGAGCTGCCAGGTTGAGCCCAGCCCAGGTCAGCCAATGTCCAGCTGACCTGCAGATGCAGGAGTTAGTATAAATAATGTAACCTACCAAATCTTGGTGTAAGTTGTTATGCAGCAATAACTAACTGATACAGTGGGCATTTCTCATCAGCCCCTTTTTCTATTTCAGAAAGTTCAGGTCACATCTTGCCAAATTTCAACACCCTCCCACCCCACCCTAGGAAATCTATTTTCATTTCTATTCATAGTTTCTCTCCTCTCTGACCAACACCAAGGATTTTTTAAATTGCCAATTTGATGCACAAATAAATGATCTCCCTCTTTTTGCATTTCTTTTATTATAAGTGAGGATGAACATTTTTAAAATATATGTTTACTACTGTATTGACTCTCTTTTGTGACTTGATGGTTTGTATTCCTGGGACTTGAAATAATTCACCTCTGATTACCCTGTCACTGAAGAAAACTGAAGAGTGTTTGAATGAATGAATTCCTTGAGTTCTGAGCCCCTCCTCAGTCTCATAGGCTTAGAACAACCCTATCAGGTGAGTGCTATTTGTGTATAATTTTAATAATGCAGTTTCCTATGTTGCAAAAATATAAATTTTCTGAAAGCCTCCTGAGTCCAGCATGGTGCAAATGAAATAGTCTTCAGAACTAGAAGAACTGGAGATGAGTTCTAATGACCAAAGGAAAGTCATTTTATTTCTCTCAGCCTCAGTTTTTCCATCTGTAAAATGGAGATAATGATAGAACATCCCACTCAGTGTTGCTGTGAAGAGTAAGTAAGGTCATGGGTCACCAACACAAAAATATAATGCAGCTAGCATGATGCATACCCCGCAGTAGGCCCTTAAAATATCAGATTCTGCACTGAGTTTTCCTTCCTTTCATGGATGGGCCAAAGGGATTAAGAGAAAAGAAAGATGTCTCTGGAGTGAGAGCCATCAGGGAAGGTTTCCTGAAGGAAGTACAATTTGAGCTGGGTGTTAAAGGGTGGGGAGGATTCTGGAGTAGTGGATGGAAGAAGGGAAGATATTGTGGGTGTGGAGACATGGTAAGAACAGGCTTGGAGCCAGGAGCTGTTCTAATAAATGTTGCTGTTAGTCAGTACCCAGTGTATGTCAAGAGCACACAAGCTAATCCACATAAGGTAATATTTTATTTTTGTTTTTATCATCATCGTCATCATATTCCCATTTCATGGATGTGAAGCAGAAACTGAGAGAGGTTATGTGACGTCCCCAAAGCCACACAACTGGTCATTGGTGCTGGCTTTGAATCTGATCCTAAGTCCTACCCGCTTTTAAGCAAACCATCTGTAGCAGCCATAGCGGTGCTTCTGGGTCTCTGGCTTCAAGAGAGAACCTGCTGTTCAGCTGTAGGAGTGCCCAGCTTCAGGGCAGCATCATACCAAATCCACCCCCACATCTGGGCCAAGGCCCTGCACTTCTGGGGCAGACCCCAGCCAGGGGACTGAGTTGGGAGGAGGGACTAGGGCCTGGCTATTCTTGCCCAACACGGCACTCCTCTGAGGGGCCTTCTTTGCTCCTGTCTCCCTGTAGAGCTGGCTGAGACTCTGTCATGGCTACATGTCGGTCTGAGACTCTGCCTCCACCTTGCATCTTTCACAGGCCTTCCTTGCAATAAACCTCTCCCACTCCCAGCTCCATATGTGTGGGCTTCTGGAGGACCCACAGACATACCATCCTGGTCCATCCTCTCCACAAGCCTGATGCAGATGGGTGGGCCCTGAGGAGACCCACTGCCTGGTGCAGGGGGCTCAGTGGGGCAGTGTTGGGGGCGAGGGATGGCTGTGAAGGGTCTTGAAGGATCATAATAACCGAGACCAAGCATTTACCACGTGCCAGGCACCATTTAAGATGCTTTCTTTTAACTTACCTTTTCAATTAATCCTCACAAGAACTCTGACAGGGAGGAACTGTTACTGTCTTTATTTTACAGATGAGGAAAGCCCAGAGAGTTTCAGTAACTTGATTGTCCAGGTAAAGGCCTACTACGTGGCAGTGCCGGATCCTAACCCAGGCAGTCAGGCTCCAGAACCTCAGTTCCAAGCTGCACCTGTCCAGCTGGATGCTGGGAAACTCTCTGTGCTTGCCCTTCCAGGCGGGGAAATGATGGGAGTCTTGCACACAGAGGACCCTGCCACCTCCATCGCGCCCAGCCAGTATGCTCAGTGCTGGTGTCTGTGCTGCCGGCCTCAGACAGGGCACAGAGTCCCCAGAAGAGGGAAGCAGGAGGGAGGAGAGTTATTTCAAGCGGACAGTAGTGTCACACAGAGGTCATGCCCAACATATGGCGGCCCCAGCCGCCCAGCCTGTTCTCTGACCATTGAGGATGCGCTCCTGCTAGTTTTACCCAGCTCCTCTTCAGTCCCACCGTCAGCCGCCTATCAGCCACAGCACCAGCGTGCCACACGCTGCGGCTACTTTCTGTGGTCTCTGTGGTTCTAAAGGGACTTCCTCAGCTTACCTCGGCCTGAGAGCTTAGCAGAGGACCCACCAGGAGGAGGTGCAGGCAGCAACTCTCCGGGCTGTGTGAATCCCCCTCTACTTCTCACTGGCTGTGTTTAGTTTTATTTGGCCGTTATTGCTACCTAACAAACCACCCCCAAGCCTAGTGGCTTTCAGTTGCAACCATCTATGATTACTCATGAGTTTATGGGTCGCTTGGGCAGTGAGTCCTTCTGATATGGGCTTGACCAGTCTCTGCTGGGTTCGCTAACGTGACTGGGGCCAGCTGTTGGCCGGCTCGCGGAGGATGGCCTCTGCTGGGGTAACTGGGTCCTTCTTCACATGCTCACTCCTCCCCCAGCAGCTTAGCCTGGGCTTGGTTTCATATCGTGGCAGGAATTCCAAGCGAGGGAGTGGAGCAGTAACAGCTTTGGTTCCTGTTAGAAGAGCTGCGGTCACGTCGCAAAGGCAACGTGAATAGAAAGGTGGTGAATTGGGACCAGCATACCCCGGTACTGAACCTCTCAGTGACTCAATTTGCTTATGTATGAGATGCAAATGATACCGCTTGTATCATATGATGCTCTGGTGTGCTGTGTCCTTTTAGGGGTTGGTCGGTCAGGTGCAGCCTCAAGAGGGGACCCAGGAGGGGAAAACAAAGTCTATTACACTCACAGGTCCTAGTGAGACAGAGTCGCTGCAGGCTGAGAGGGAGCCACCCACAGAGAGCACCAAGGGGGTGGGTCAGCCACGCAGGCAGGGAGCTGGGAAAGGGTGAGAACCCGGGGGTGAGGGCCTTTGTCGGGGAGGGGGTGGGTGCGGTACACAATCAAACAGTGTGAGGGGATTTCATTGGTGCGTTTGAATGTCATTAGGTCACAGCGACAGGAAGGGAGGAAGGGGAATTTGTGGCAGGGCCCAGCTTATCACACTGGTGCACCTGGTCACCTGGGCTGGTGCTCATAGCCTGTTTGTGGCGATGCTGAGGCAGCAGGAAGGTAAGAACTTTTTTTTTTTTTTTTTTGCGGTACGCGGGCCTCTCACTGCTGTGGCCTCTCCCGTTGCGGAGCACAGGCTCCGGACGCGCAGGCTCAGCGGCCATGGCTCACGGGCCCAGACGCTCCGCGGCACGTGGGATCTTCCCGGACCGGGGCAGGAGCCCGTGTCCCCTGCATCGGCAGGCAGACTCTCAACCACTGCGCCACCAGGGAAGCCCGATAAGAACTTTTAAAATTTACAATACACCTTGTAATAGTTGGGCTCCACGATTTTGTTTCGAAAGCTAATCTTGTAAAAGGCCTCGGATTAGATTTGCCCCTGGAGAAAACCATTCCTTTGTATGGGGGAACCTATTTAGTGGGTGGGGATGCAGGGGTCTTTAGTCACAAAAATTAGAGTACAGTGTGCAACAAGGGTGTGCCTCCCATCTGAGGAAAGACTATGAAGCAATCCCAATACGAGAAGCTAAGCGCTCTGTTTAGCATTCCTTCATTTGTTCAGGCAGTCATTCATTTATTCAGGGAGCCAGTCAGAAAATATTTATCATGAGTCTGTTATGTAAGAGGCATTGCATAAGAGAAACTGCATGAACAAAGGACTGGATGTGATAGAGGGGAAACAAAACATTAAGGTTGCTGGAGGACCAGGTGAGATTGTCAGGGGCACATCCTTGTAAGCCATGATGGTGAGTTTGACCCACTGCCTAAGGGAATGGGAAGCCACTGAAGGCTATAGGCAGGGAGTGGCATGGTGAGCTGTATCATTTCTAAAGATCTCTCAGGCTGCTGCCTGCAGAACGAATAGGTGGTTGGTAGAGCACGGTGGATGCAAGAGATTAATTAGGAGAAGTTCCAAGCACCCAGGCCACTGGGGCTGGGGCCTGGATCATCTTGGTGGCAGAGATGGAGAGGTTTGGGAGGTAGAATGAGTGAGACTTGGTGCCTGGTGGAGGCATGGCATTTGACACTCAGTTTCTCTCTTGGACCCTGGATGGAGGGAGCCATCGGCTGAGATGGGGGCAGGATTTAGCTGCCTGGCCTTCGAGATACCCGTGTGGAGGCAGTTGGTGGACATACAGGTGGCCAGAGCTCAGGAGAGAGGTCTTCACTGGAAGTATAGGTTGGGGAATCAACAGCTAAGAGATGAAAACCAAAGCCATGGAAGGGAAATGTTGGGTGTGCTGAGCCGTGTCTCTCAGTTTCCTTGCTGTGATGGTGGTGGTGGTGGGGGGGGATGGTCCATTCTCTACAAGGATTTTGTCTCTTCTGTGCCTGTAAACTGTCATTTGTTCCTGTGGAAATATGTGTGTGTGTGTGTGTGTGTGTGTGTGTGTGTGTGTGTGAGAGAGAGAGAGAGAGAGAGAGAGAGCATGCCTACTGACACATCCCTAAGGATGATGGAAGGGGCCCCCCAGGCAGGAACCAGTCCCACAGTGCATCATTCTTGGAGGAGGCAGATCCTGGGAGAGGAGATGAAGGTGGGAGAGTTGGGCCTGAGACTCCAGGGAGGACCCTCCTCTATTTTTGTCTCCTTGTCTCCTTTCCCACCTTCCCCTGTGAGGGGCAGGGAGCTTTCACGGTACCCTCCCTTCCTGATTGCTCTGTTCAGACCTCCTGCACTTAAAACACTATAATCAAGTCAGCCAGGCTTGGCTTTTGATAAGCTAAATGGAAAAAACTAGAAAACGATTTCTGCTTTCAACTCTATTTTCACGGCTCTCCTCTTTCTAAAGAGGTTCAGGAAGTCAGCTCTGAGGTTCAGACGGGAGAGATGACATCTTTGTTTCAGGCTGTACCTGCCCTTTCCTTCCTTTACGGGGGTGGGGGAATGGGGGTGGGGTGGGAAACAAGGAACAGGCAATAAGATTGGAGAGATAAGGAAGCTGATAAGACACATTAGTTACCATTTGCAAAATATTATATCCCAGCACCCCCTGATAGGGCTTAAAATGTCCTCTTTCCTCCCTGACTGACCTACCACTCCCCTATCGCGAAGTGCCAGGAAAACCTGCATCATTATAGAGGTTTCTGACAAATGAAAACAGGCAGCTTTCAACCCCCCGTCCCATGCCCCTCTCCCTGCCGAGGGCCAGAGAGCCCCTCACGTCCCCCTGCAGCTCTGCCCTTGGTGCTGAGTGCAGCCTCTGAAATTGCATATTGGGTCCTGGGTGGCTGGTTGAGCTCTTGAGGCAGAAATCCCTGAGGTGTCCACTCCATCTCCTAGCCCTTCCACCGCTCCTCCTTGGTCCCACCATTTACAAGTGTCCCTGGGCAAGTCTCCTAACGCCCTGAGGCTGAGCTCCTTACAGGTCAAGTGTGAACGGTGATGCCTCAGAGCTGTATCCCATGCACCCCACTCTCCCAGATTTCACATTTACCTGAGCCATTTACAACACCTGGAGGGAGAGGGCGAGAGCATGTGATTGCGCTCAGAGAATATGTATCCCAGGGGAAGACTGCAAAGGGAGAGGGAGGCCAAATTTCTCAGAGAGGGTGAGCTGCTCTACCTTCTTGGTTTAATTCAGTTGTTCATTCCATAAATATTTACTGAGCCCCTATAGGGGTGAATAAAACAGAAAAAAGTTCCTTCATTTATGGAGCTCACATCCTAATGAGAACAAATTTTCATGCTTAATGGTACATTTCCTATTTTCCATGCAACCTGGTGCCAGCTACACGCGGTCTCTTCATTTGCTGCCGAGCAGCTCCAGTGCTGGAGGGAGTGCCCGCTGCTGTGCAGAGATGCTACATCGGATTGATTGAAAGGCTGGTCATGACTATTTCTGTCTACAGGTGAGCCTCGCTTTCGGCATTGCATTTCAGCCCTCCCATACCCTCAGCCTCCCCGGCTCTGAGCTGAGACTCCACTGTCCCCGTACGTGGGAATGGGGGTGCAGGAAACGTTAGGAATCAGTGAAAGGCTGTGTGCAGGGAGCGGTCAGGAGGGACGAGCTAGTGATTCCAGCCACGGTGCAGGGCGGTGCCAGGTAGCTTTGAGCTTTATTAGCAAGCCCACTTCAGAGGCTGTCAGCCACCCCAGGAAACCCCTCAGAGAGCACGGCCTCCCTTCGTGGGCTGAGTGTCTTGGCTGTGGATGCCTTGGGGGCAGAGCAGTGAATGGCCTGTGGGGTCATCTGCAGTCCACACCCGCATCCTCACTGTGGTTGCAGTTGTGAGAGCCCCAGTTGTTCTTGCTGCAGCTCCACAGGGTCGATTCCGACCCTTGACACGCAACGTTGTCCAGCCAGATGGTCCCAGTGCCTGGACACAGCAAAAGCAAGGAGGGAGAGGAGCGTGGGATTAGGGTCCAAGCAGCATAGCCTGTCTGTCCTCAGGGTCTTCCACGGGGAGCTAGACTGCCAATTTCTCCCACATGTGCACAGGCCCACCGTGTTGATGGCTGGTCGGCTCTCTTACGATGGCTCTGCCTCTGTTCTTCTTTCTACCCTTTGACAAAAGTCTCATCCGAGTATTTAATATGTAACCCAAGCATGATTTGAAATCTCCTCCTAGGGATCTCTAGGGTTTGTCTCTTCCTTAAATGCCTTTGTAAACAGGCCATTCACGTGTTCTAAAGCACTCACACCTTCCTCAAACCCCCTTCCTTCTGATATAATTGATTTCAGATCAGGAGCTCAGAGGAATTACCGGATTATTTGATTTCCGTAATTTACACTACAGTGTGACCATCTATAGAGGCTTAATCTGTTTGAGGAGAATGTGTATTTTAAAGGAGTTTTGTAATCCAACTGGACTCAAATTGAAAAGTAGGTATGCATTTTGGTGGGGTTGTGGGGAGGGGTAAGGGCAGAGAACATTTTGGGGTGGGGGCAGGAGAAACGGGCCTAGTGTCCCTGCCAGATCAGCTCAGAAATGGTCTCAGGCCTGGGGCTTAACTCGTTTGTTGAAAGTCTAAACCTTTTGCTGCAAGACATAGCTGAGTCTCTAGCACCCCAGGACATCTTTCCAAAACTGATTTTAGGAGGTCCCTGCTCTGATTCGTTTTCTCTTCCCTTCCACCTTCTCCTTGAAGATGATCAAGCTTGGGCCACCTAGACTGTCAGGTTCCAGAGAGCTGGGATGACCGCTGTGCTGCCTGCCCTGCATCCTTCTCTGTTCTCCCAGCTCCAGCTCCTCAGCTGTCCAGAGAGTGTCCCTCACAAACACCCTCCGACACATGGCATTCTGGCTTTAGGGCTGGACAGACAGCAACTCAAACAAGCCTTTGCTGTCCCTTTGGGGAAGAGAGCCTTCTTTCTCCTGGGGCTGCCAAGTCTGAAGGATGTAAGCTGGGGCCCTGGGCTGCAGAACTTTTCAGTTGCTTGAACCAATCCTTTTCTTTTAACGCAACCAAGCTGAGTCACTTGCAACCAATGGTTGCCAACACCCTACCAGGGAGAGAAAGCCCACATCAGCACCTCAAGGAAAGAGGCTCCTGGTTGAGGATCGATTCACTTACCAGCTCCCACGTTGAAAACGGCAGTTCCCGAAGAGAAACCCAGCATGCGGCAGAAGACGGTGGCATCTGAATTGTCCCAGTCATCATCGCAAATTGTCCCCCAGGCACCATTATAGTAAATTTCAGCCCGGCCTCGGTTCCTAGAGCCAGCAATCCGGACGGATACCGTGGATTCGCCTGGATGACAAAACACACATGGGAGAGGTGAGGGAAGCAGCCCAGGGCTTTGTGTGAATGTAGGCTCTACCATTTCATTTCTGGAAGTCTTATAGTTAGGGAAAAGAAGCCTCCTGCTTGGCTGCCACCACAGCTGGGAAGATCCCACATGCTGGCACCAGCACAACCAGCGGCTCTGTGCACCTGGGCCTGCAGGTGCGAGGCCATGGGGGCAGGTCCCTCTGCAGCTGGCCTTGCAAATCCAGCCCACCATATTTAGCCTTGTGTTGTCGATGAAAAAGGGGGAGGAAAGGAGGGAGGGAGGGAGGAAGGTGTTATCTGTGGCTCTGTGCCACGGGCAGGCTTATTCAAGGGACAAGCCCTTAGCTTTCCCCCCAAATGAGGAATCTCTCTGACAACCAAGGCCTCTCCCCCTAGCACACCTACAGTTTTCAAGTACAGAGTAACCTCTGAAACACACATTAAAGAGAACAGAAATAGCAATTACCTTTTTGACCTTTTTCTCCCTTTGCTCCTTTCGGCCCAGAAGATCCTATCATGAGGAGAAAAACCACACAGTTCGAAGGAAACCAAGCCAGGACCCCCTTGCCCTCCTTTGCCAGCAGTGGGGAGGAGGGGCGGGCAGGAGGGTGGAGGGGTGAGGGTCAGACTCCCTCCTTCAGCTTTGCCAGCCACCTGGCATCATGGGGACTGGATGTGCCGTGGGATCCCATGGGTGAGCAAGAAGAAATGGGCCTGGGGCTTCCCTGGTGGCGCAGTGGTTGAGAGTCCGCCTGCCGATGCAGGGGATATGGGTTCGTGCCCCAGTCCGGGAAGATCCCACATGCCGCGGAGTGGCTGGGCCTGTGAGCCATGGCCACTGAGCCTGCGTGTCCGGAGCCTGTGCTCCACAACGGGAGAGGCCACAACAGTGAGAGGCCCGTGTACCGCAAGGAAAAAAAAAAAAAAGGAAGAAGAAATGGGCCTGAGCCACAGCAGGAAGGATTTAAGCTCTATTAGAGAGGAACATTCAAGAGACATGGAGTTAGAAGTCTCTCCTGCCATCAGTCATGGAGACTGTGTGGTCCAGGGCCTGACTGGGCGTGGTGCCAGTGCATGGTCACCGGCCTGCCACTCGGAGTGCCCGGCCGGGCCTTATTCTCCTCTGTAAGCTCAGCGCTGAGGGCGATCCCAGCACAGGACTTGGCCACAGAGCCACTAAACCTCTAACCTTCTGGTTCTGAAAACTCCCAGCACCTTATGACAGGCCTCTCCTTAGAACCCTCACATCAGAAACCGAGGCCTTACCTTTCGCTCCGGGCTCTCCCTTTTGGCCGTCTGGTCCAGGTGCCCCCTTGAGGCCGACCAGGCCTGGGCTTCCCATCTCTCCCTTCATGCCTGCAGGGCCTGCGGAGGAGAGAGACCACCTCCATCAGATGCTCTGCTCTGCTTTCCAAGGGGGACCAAGGGCCTTGGTGTTTAGTGCATGAGTTGTCCTAAACCACCAGGTTCCCGCCCTGCCCCCATCAATGGGCTGTTCGAATGTTCAGCCCGGGTGGGCAGGGCACTGCCCTGATCCCCCGACTCCCGTGTAAACTCTGGTTGAGGACGAGTGGGTGAAAATCGCTGACAGTATTCCAAGGCTGTTGTTCCTCATTGGATGGCATGATTGTGTGGACGTTCTAGCCATTCTGGGAGAATTTGCTAGAACATTTCTAGGATTCAATTTCTCCTTCAGTAAGTTAGAATAGGGATAGAATATCCAGCTCAGGTGGAAGAAAGACTGCTCAGGAAATGTGTCTGAGGAGTGTCGCTTTGGCTTCTCAGGGTAGGGCTGGCGAGAAGACTAGAAATGCCGTGGGCAGGACGCAGTAACCAACCACTAGCTGAGGCGGGGGCCCACGAGGACCTTGATGACAGCCCCGTGAGAAGCAACAGGAAGAGGGGGGTGCCTTGAGGGCCAAAGGGTAGAGGGAGATGGACCGAAGCAGATGTGGACAGGCAGATAGAGGCCATGCAACCAACCTGGCAACTGGAGAGGAAGGTCGCCCAGCTCCTCGGCGGCTGCGTGGCCTGAAGCCACCACCAGGGGCAGTTGTCCTGGCTTTCTTTACCCTCCACCCCCTCTGCCCCCATCCCTCTCTCTACACCCCTTCCCCAGGTTTCTCACCCAAAGAGTCTGAGGCTGGAGCGATAGAGCCCTGCAGGCGGAGACACTCTGGGGAAAGGTTACTGAGGTTACCGCCGTGATTTCAGGGTCGACAAGACCCACCCTTGGAGCACAAGCCCTTCCAGTCATTGCTGTGAGAAATGAAAATGAAGCCGGCACTTTACCTGGAACTCCTGATTCTCCTTTTGTTCCTTTCTGTCCTTGAAGTCCTAAGATCAAAATACAAAAAATGGGAGAAGATAATAAAATGTAGATATTAGACGCTTTTAATCTTAGACAACCTCTACCTTCTGTCTGATTAATGCAGAAGGAAAGGTACATTGGTTCTCCACGATTGTTTAAAGCCTCTTTAGCAGAGCATAAATGTAGACAGACTGCAGATAAATGGGGACGTGTGTTGGGGTGAAATAGAAATGTATTGGATGAAAGTCTAGGTTAGATGGACAGACCCCGGACTCAGTGGCTGGCCCTCCTTGTCCAGAAATAACCTGACTTGGTGTCTAAATTCAATCCCATTCCTTTCTGTTGCATTTTATTGAAAAAGAGTTGAGAGATATTTTGAAAATAAAGTTATTTTTATTTCTAAAAGACTGTGGAGGAGACTCAGTGGCCACTAGGAGCTTTGGGGGGGCCCTCACCCTCAGTAGATATTCCATTGCGTTTATTGGTTTATTTCATTGTGGCCCCCAGTGTAGCTAAACATCCTTCTTCCTTCCTCCCATTCATCTCTTTATTCATTAACTTACATGGAAGACCCACTATCCCCAGCACCATGCTGGGTCATAATTTATTGTGGGATAATAATTTATTGGTTTAGCAACTCCATGGTCTCTCAGAGAAGCAGGACTCTCCAAGACAGTTACACAAACTTGGGGAAACTAAAGCTCATTATTGACCATGAAGTAACAGTTACTAGAGGGTAACAGTGGGAATGCACTCCCACCATGCTCTTGACTGGTATCCCTCCCACCACGCCAGCTCAATCTTAACCAAGAACCCACCCATTTGATGATCACTAGAGACCACAAGGAACTCGGTTACCCTCATTGCCAATTGTCTGGAGGAAGTTCCTGCCTTCCACTTCAGTTCCTGGCTTTCCTGAGCACCTACTGTGTGCTGGTCAGTGGAGGGCAGGCGAGGGGCCTGGTGGGCCTCTTTAGGATCCCTTCTTGGAATAATGAGCAAGGAGTCTTGGCTCCTGGCAGCCTTTCAGAGGGTTCGTCTGAGGCTGGGTGCTGCCTGGGGAGGAGAGCCCAAGGGCCGAGAAGCTAGGAGCTGCTGCTGCAAGACTGGGCACCAAGGGAGGCGGGAAGCCCTGGAAAGGTCTGAGAGGGCAACTAGTTCTGCCCCTCATGTTTGAGTTGAGGACCAGAATGAGGCTCAGAGAGCATCTTCTAAAAGCTGGAGGGACCTCCGAGGTTGGTCCTGGCAGACAGGCCCCAGCTCACCCCACGCCAGCTGTGCCCACTCCAGTCCCTCGGTTTGGAAAGCCTCACCGCCTTGGTCCCCTGGGGAATGGGATCAAGGCTGTGAAAGCTGCTAAGATGCTAGATGTTGCTGCCTCTGAAGCCTTCTCTGGCCTCGCCCGTGGCTGACGCACTTCCTTCCAAGGCAGCACAGGGGCCAGAGTCAGAGAGCCTGGGCTTGCGTCTGCCCCTGTGACCTTGAGCCAGGCTCCCTCTCCCTTAGCCTCACCTTTCTCCTCTGATCCTCTGGCTGGTTGTCAGACTGAAATGAAGTTGTCTGTGTCACGTACTAAACCTCGTGTCTGACAAGCGGTGCCACGAGGACCCCGGGGCCCTGTCGGCATGTGTCTGTCTCTCCTCCAGCGGACAGCGCCTGGGACACTGGGGCTGAAGCCCCTGCAGGAGCTCCAGGCTTGCTGCCCAGCAAGCCCCCGCCCCCAGATGTTTGCTATTGACCTCAGGTGGCCCAGCACGGGCAGTAGATGTGTCCTCTCTGTTTACCTGCACCTGAATTGCAGGTGTCAAGATGAGGGAGGAGAAACCACATTCAGAAACATGTCTTTGGTTATTAAATAGAAAAATGGTTCATATCTAGACTCTTGACCCTCTCTGTCACATCCTAAAGGGTCCCATATTGCACAGATCTCTACCTTAAGAGCCTGTCCCTAGACCCAAGGTTGAGGGACACCTGGCACTGTGATCTCCCCTTATTGCCTCTCTGCCACCGAAGAAGTCTCCAGAGCACCAGAACAACAAATGTCCTATACAGACAGGAGCCCCAGGGGAGCCCCTGTTCACTAGGGCCATGGTCCCCAAGGCCTGACCCTTCCACCTCGTTTCTCACACCCTCCTTCCCAGCCCCCCACCTCTTGGGGACTCAACCTCTGCTGCTGCCTGCACCTGCACTAGGCACCACGCCAGGAGGTTCACGTACATCTCTCAGCTTCCCAGCGAGGTCGTGCCATTTCCCTCTTTACAGAGCAGGGAGTCCACACTTAGAGACGCTAGGTGATTTATCCCACGTCACACAGGGAGGGAGTGGTGACGTTGGGGTTAGGACCCAGGGTTGGCCTCCCACTGGGCACTGTGGCTGCCTGTGTGCCACCAGCATGCCAGCTCACTACTTCCTGGAGTTTCACGTGGGCTCTCCACCTCGTTCCAAAGACTCCCAGTGGCCTTAGGCCATCTCTTACTCCTAAATGAGTCATCAAACTAGAGTGAGCGTCAGAATCGCCAGCACAGGGTTTGTTAAAAACAACGTGCTGGGACTTCCCTGGTGGTCCAGTGGTAAAGACTCCACACTCCCAATGCAGGGGGCACGGGTTCAGTCCCTGGCGGGGAACTAAGATCCCACATGCCGCACAGTGCGGCCAAAAAAAAAAAAACCAACGTGCTAAGCCCCCCCCCCCCACCCCGGGGTTCCTGATTCACTGCATCTGGGCTGGGAATCTGAGACGCTGCACTTTTAACAGGTTTCTGGGTCTTTCTGATGCTCCTGGTCAGGGACCATGGTTTGAGTAACCACTGCCCTAAACACATCTCACTCAGTCTTCAGGGACCAGCTGACAGCCCGCGTCCTCCAAGCAGCCTTCCTATCTCTGAGGAACTCACGGCCCCTCCCCTGTCTGAGCTCTCTCGTAACCCACTGGCCCTTGATAAAATGCCCTCTGAGATGTGTATAATAGGTGTAGGTGTATGTCTTCAAAACTCCCCTCTTCAAGGCAAGGAAACTGGAATTGAGTTTTGTGTGATTTTTTGGGGGTGTGATTTCTCTCCAGGACTGGACTCTTGAGAGGTGCTCGCTGAGTGGCTATGCATGGATCCAGGGACCAGTAATGACTTCACTATAAATCAAGGCGGCATCCTGATTGGATCAGGGAGAAGGAGAAATGGTTGAAAAATAGAATTTAGAAGTTCATGTTGTAAACCTTCACTGGAAGGGAATGAATGCTGGGTTTGTCCTCTCAACCACAAGCAAACTGGGATTCCCTGGGTGTCACAGACTCATCACGCTGAAAGGGCTCAAAATATTTATTTGCAAGGTGCTTATTTATAGAAACAATTTTCCCCCAAGAAAATAGTTTAGCTAGAAAGCACATGCCTTCCTATTGTTTTGTGTTCAGCTGGTGCTCTGCCTAAAATCTTAGAAGGTCCCTGCTTGAAGGGAAAATTGCTTGTTTCAAACCCAGAGTGCTGGCAGATTGGCAGGGACCTGGGTATTATTCTAGAACTCTCCCCACACTCCACAGAGGAGGAAGCCAAGGCTCTGGAAGTCATGTACCAACCCATCATCACCTAGCTAGTTGGCAAGTCCAAACTAATGCACAGGCCTCCTCACTCTGATTTAATGTAGAAATTTCCAGTACGTTAGGAAACTTCCTTAAATACCATCCCAGCTTACAGGCTAAGTGCAGCCTGGCAAATTTTGGGTTAATTTAATACCTAACACATTGAGCTGTATAACAAGCAGTAAGATGGTAGGTAGGGGACCCAAATTTGGGACGCATGTAGACTTCTTCAGATGTCTCTAAGAAACTTAGAGGAAAACGAGGAAAACTCTAAGTGACAATTTAGTAATATGAGTTGGTAGAATTTAATAAATTCTTGGACTAAGTCAATACTCAGACATGGGGAATGAAATCAACTGAGAAATTATATTCATGATACAGGGCTTAATTGCTATTATGGATTATTCTTTGTTACTTATCTTTAAAGTAAAGCGCGTCTTAAAATACAGATGAGAAACTAGATTTCAAGTTATTTGCACTTTGGCTTTGCCTCAAGAGAAACATAAAAGGACATAGAAAATTCAGATTCTTGTTATATTTTAGACATGAAGATTTTTGAGATGCAGAAATTTTGATCAGATTGGTATTTTGGAGCTTCAGTGTTTTGGCTGTGTCTAACTTCATTTCATGAGGTGAGGTGGTAGAAAGAGAAATGCCACGATCACAAGTTGAAGTGAGCCCTTCCTTATTTCCAAACAAATTTTCCTTTTCAAAATGGCCAAAGGATTTAGAGCTAAAATTTGTTTTGCTGTGGATTTTTTGCAATTTTTTTCCCCAAAGTCAAATGATTCTGCAATCGTTTGAAAGATCAAAGGTTAGAAAAAAATAAGTTTTCGGGGTTTGATAAAACCTTGTTTTATGAACAGTGAAGGAAACTACCATTACAGAAAGTTCTTCTCGGTGATAATGTCCTGCTTAAATCAACTATACAGTCTATCTTCCCAACAGAATGGAAGGAGTCTCCTCTTCGCCATCTTTATCTTTAATCTTTCTCAAGGGGTGTGAACGTGGGGAAACCTTCCACCAGAATGGGTTGGAGTGTGATTAGAGAGCGTTCACAGCAGCGAGAAGATTTGGTGACTAAGCTAGGATTTACCCATCTACTATGGGGTGAGAGGTGTGGGCAATTCTGATTTCTCTGAGTCCTATACTCTATGTTATTCTACACAACAAAATTTAGAAAAGCACAAATTTGGAATCAGACTTTGGGATTAACTCCTGGACTCAGTGTATATTAACTGTGAGACCCTGAGGAAAGGTTTTACCTTTGCTTCCTCAGTTGTAAGGTAGGGATGATGAAACTCAGCTGTGTGGATGAACTAAGGTCATGGGAGGAAAGGCCCAAACACAGTGCCTGGCTTGGAGGCATCATTAGTACTAAACAGACCTCTTACTTTTGGTAATTAATGCACAATAACGAGATCTAGTTGTTACCTAGGTTAAGCCAAGGCACCAGAATTTCTCTGTTTTCATCCCATACTGCTAGATAGTCTCCTGTGAGATTAATGATTTTATTTACAAAATGGGAAATACATCAGTTTGAAAAACTGGCTTGATATGATCAAAATTGAACCAACACCTCAGTACCTCTAGTTTGGGGAATACCAACATCCTGACATTGACAAGTATGCATTGTCTTCCAGGAGGAGATGGTCTGGCTCCCACTCACCACCCACCCTTCCTTCTCCCACTGCAGAATCTGACCTTTCCAAAAGTTCATTAATGACTTCAGGATGAAATACAGCCCTGGCTACAGCTAGTCAGTTTATGGTCCTAAGGGAATTCCCTCCTGAGATGTCTATGTAGACCATCAGCTACTTGATCAAGACAAACGTTTGGGTTTGAGCGGGAAACATATGCAATTTGGAATTTGTGGTAATCATCACACGTCCCAAATTGAAAATGTAATTCACCATGTTTACCTGGGCAGCTGGAATTAAGGAATAACCCTTAGAATCTGCCTGGTTGGTATTTCCCACTAGGCCTGATTGATGGAGGTTCCCATAAAGGTGCTCACCAGATATACAGGGACTCTAGAATGGAGTTAAAGTGATCACGTCAGGAGCTGCTCTTATTATGCAAACCCTCCCAGGATGCAGAGTGCAGGCAGGATTCTCCACCTTCAGGGGGAGACACAGGCTCAGGGGCCTGGGGAGTGGGTGCAGTGCCCCTTGTGGGTAAAATCATGTTTTGTCACCCGTACTCTCGCTTAGTCAAGAATCACTAGCCTGGCAGTGGTGGGGTCGGGTGGCGGGGCTCCCAGTTTATAACTGAGGGAGAAGAGCCAACATCTCCATGAAGCCAAGCAGAAAACTCAGTGGTAAGACAGCCTCAGAGTCAGGCACCCTAAGATCTGGAGTCAGGGAAGATGGAAGTATAAAATCAGAAAGAGGCAGCCAATTAATCGGGGTCACCTGACCACCACACCCAGATGGAACCTTTCTGGAAGGCCAGACTTGCTGGTGGCCTTCAAGTGGCATTTATATGGCATCAGGTAGCAGAGCCCCTGCCTGCACTGACCCACCATCTGTGAAAAGGAAATCAGCTCCGAGGCTGGATGGATTGGAAGGGCAAGGATATAGGAGTTGCTTGTGCCAGGGCTGCTGACAAGCATCAAGGAAACTCCAAAGGTCGAAGGTCCAGAGTCCAAGGCTCAGGAGGTGGCATGGCCCAGCTCTCTGGCCAGAGCTCCTGAGCCTCTACCACATCCTAGACCTGGACTCCAGGGACACGCACCTACAGAGCCCTCCCTCGCCCTCCAAGACTTCACCTGCTCGGTTCCCTCTCTCTGGACTTGCCTTCCTCTCCCCACGTGGCTAAGCTCTACTCATCCTCCAAGACTCAGCTCGAGCTCTTCCATCACTCCTGCACTGCCTGCCTTTTGCTAACCCCACCAGGGGTCACTGTGAACTTGAAGGATTTGGGTCAAGTCGCATTTGTTTTAAAAAATCAATCCGTTGACCACTTGTTCAATGAAAACTGAGAGGGCTTGCCCCTGGTGTAGGTCTCTAACATGGTTCTGGGGTGAAGGCATCCGGTTTGTATAACTCAAGTATGACCTTCTGCTCTGGCAGTGACTGTCCACAGACATCCTTGGAAGATACACAGCCCTTTCTCACAACCCTGCACTGGCCACAATACCTCCTGGCCTGCACCTGGCTTTCTAAATGGCATGTGGCACTTCTCCATGCAAAACCCACAGCACGGTGTGCCTGACACCATCTGGCAACAGTCCATCTACCTATCTCCTGCACCAGCCTGCACATCTGAAGGCAGGAACCAGGTCTTATGCATCTTGGGGGTCCAGCGCCTAACACAGTGGACCAGACTTTCTAGACCATCATAGGTGCCTGGACTTACTTAGTGACTAGAAAACACACAGTTCTTTATAAAGTAGACCACACTGGTATGATGGTTTATAACCTAGACTAAATTGGCTTTAACAGTTTATAACCTTGACTAGGTTGGCAGGATGGTTTATGAGCTAGTCTCTGTGAGTTGGGTAACTGTGGGTCACTCCTCTCGGCCTGAGCCCCCCTGGGAGAATGTGCAAGAAGGGTTTCTCGACAGCTGTTGTCCAAATCCAGAGCCCTGACCCTTGGGACCCCACCACAGGTCAGTGGGAGAGAGAGGGCATTACGAGGACCCCTGGAATGCAGGCCAGGAGACAGTGCGGCCGAGGCGTCCCCTGCTCTCCTCTTTGACGGTGGAGGTTTGGTCATGGCATTCAAAGCCTCTCAGGGACTCTGGGCAGAGAAAAACAGCCCCAGGGCCTTGGACTCAAAGGGTTCCGGCAGAAGAAAATGCCCTTTTTAATCCAGGTGCGTCAGGGGCCAGAACACAGGAGACCCTCTGCCTGCTTCGGGTGGACCTGCTGGGATGCAGTCTTCCTCTCTGTCCATCCTTGACACCCAGCAACTCCACCTGCCCGTCTACCCACGCCCTCTGTTACCTGTGTCCCCCTTGCTTCCTTTCACACCTTCGGCTCCTGGACTCCCGGGCCTCCCTGATGGTCCTGGACAACAGATACCATGGAGGGTGTAAGGTCTGGGATGGGTGGATCTTCAGACATCACTCCCCACGCCCACCACGGGACCCAGGACCTCACCTATTGGCCCAGTGGGACCAGCGCTGCCAGGCTCACCCTTGGCACCCGGGGATCCCGCAGCTCCTGGAAAGCCTGGAAGACCCTTGGCTCCGGGTTGTCCTGAAAGTTAAGTCATGAATGAAAGGCTGGGAGTGGTTGGCAGAGGGCCTGGCTGACTACCCCTTCAACACACCTCTTCTCTGCATGGCACATGCATCTCTTAACACCTCATATGTTCCCTGGGCAGCTTAAACTCTAGGAGCCTTGAACTAGCCCTATTAGTGGGAGGAAAATTACAGTCTCAGCAATTTATTAATTTTTTCCATTCACTGCTGCAGAATTTGAGGTTTATGGACTTACTAGGAACTCTGGGTGTGAGCATCCTGCTTCATACCCCTGGGTGGCAGGGTGGAATGAAGCTCTAAAAAAGAATATCAGTTAGGCCTGCCCTCCAAAGCTGCTCTGTTCCTCTTAGGACAGGCCAGGTTTTACAAAACTCCACAGGCTCTGGGTTAACACTACAATGAAATAAGACATAGTAGAGTCAGGTTCTGAACTTGACTTTGCCCAGGGACGGCGGTAGCTGGAATGATGCCGATTCCCACAACTCTTACCTTGATCTCCTTTGAGTCCAGGAATTCCAGCCACGCCTA
Organism: Monodon monoceros; assembly: GCF_005190385.1. NCBI lineage: Eukaryota > Metazoa > Chordata > Mammalia > Artiodactyla > Monodontidae > Monodon > Monodon monoceros. The sequence continues at coordinate 101,644,069 of NW_021703772.1, read as the reverse complement.
AAATACAGAAGGACTTTTAAGGATTTTTTTCCCCTCTAGCTCAGCCCGCCGGACAAAAAGGGAATACCCACAGGACAACAGACCTGACTGTGCAGACTCCTACCTGGGGAACCGGGCATCCCTGAGTCACCTTTATGCCCCCGGGCTCCAGGGGGTCCCATGACCCCCATGTCTCCTTTCATGCCTATGTCTCCCTTTCTTCCTGAAAAACCAAGGGATTGTGGCCAGACATGGGAGGAGGGCAAACCCAGCTGCCACGTCCATCTCTGACACATCCTGTCCCACCCAAATTCCAAACTCAGACTCCTTGAACTCCTACTGGGTGCCCAGAAGTGGAAGGTACAATGGCTGCCCGCAAGGAGCACACCACCTTGCCCAGAGGCCAGACATAAACTCATGAAAAATGGATGAGGTGACCTGGCCTGGCTGATACGCAGTGGAAGGTCCCAGAAGCTGGGCTCTCAGGGCCCTGTTTAGTGACCTGGTCCCTGGAGGAGGGACCACAGCCCAGGCTCATCCAGCACTGCCTGGTTTATTTCAGTGTGTGAATTTGGGGAATTACTGTTTCAAACTTCCCAAACTGAAATCTGAATATTCCATAAAGCAGATCCCAAGTGCTGAGAACAGAAGCTTTGAGGCACTGCTGGAGAGGGAAACATTGCAGCGGCACTTATCCCCCTAGCGGTTCAGAGCCTGGCTTTCCTGGTGGCCAAGGTTTCAGAGTTCCCACCTGTCATCAGCATTCCGGGCTCGCCCCAGTCTCTCCTCTCCTGGTTCTCCGTGTCTCCCTCTCCTTTCTGCCACTGCTCAGCGCATATCAATCGAGGGAGACTCCTCCCTAGGCAGGGCTCGGCAACCCCTGCCCAAACCTGCCAGCCTCCCCGCACGGGGCCTGCTCATCCGGATCCACTGGCTTAGGAAGCCAGCCAGGTCCCACCATCAGCAGAGTTCCACCCCAAGCACCTCCCTCAGGTGCTGGGACCAGCTTGTTGGGATGGAATTTGGTTAAAGGGCTCCATTCCATTATTTTCATGATTTCAGAGCTGGAGAGGACTCAGAAGGGGGCCAGCCTCCTCTCTAGTGATTTAGGAAAAGTAGACAAAGTGGTCTGGAGTGGAGGGAAAGAAGCAACTGTCATACAGAACTCTCTGGGTCTAAGGTTTGAGTGACATTAGTTGCACGTCTTGGGAATTAGCTTCTTTGAGGCGGTTTGGATACTTGAAGAATAATTATTCCTTGATGGAAGACAAAAGAGCCATAAAGAACATGTTTACAATTGAAGTCCCTTACAACAGACTCAGGTGCAAACAGCAAACAAGTTTTTGGTCATTCAGAGCATCCACGTGAGTGGAAGGGCCAAATGGCACTCCTTTTTTTTTTTCAACATCTTTATTGGGGTATAATTCCTTTACAATGGTGTGTTAGTTTCTGCTTCATAACAAAGTGAATCAGTTATACATATACATATGTTCCCACATCTCTTCCCTCTTGCGTCTCCCTCCCTCCCACCCTCCTATCCCACCCCTCCAGGCGGTCACAAAGCACAGAGCCGATCTCCCTGTGCTATGCGGCTGCTTCCCACTAGCTATCTGTTTTACGTTTGGTAGTGTATATATGTCCATGCCTCTCTCTCGCTTTGTCACAGCTCCCCCTTCCCCCTCCCCATATCCTCAAGTCCGTTCTCCAGTAGGTCTGTGTCTATTCCTGTCTTACCCCTAGGTCTTTCATGACAAATGGCACTTCTTAAACAAGGCTAGGAATTATTTCCCTGGAGGAATTTGTTGGTGCCCTATGGCTCTGGGCCAGCCAGGGCCATCACGCTAAGGCAATTGTGTGGCTCTATGAGGTTTCTTTCTTTCTTTTTCTTATTTTTTGGCTGCCCCACGCGGCTTGCGAGATCTTAGTTCCCTGACCAGGGACTGAACGCAGGCCCTCTGCAGTGAGAGCACGGAGTCCTAACCACTGGACCGCCAGAGGATTCCCTGTATGAGGTTTCTTGAGACTGGTCTGGGCCTGAGTCTGTATTGCTATGACTTCCGTGTCTCTCTCAAAAGTTACAACCTTGGGAAGCAAAGTAGTACCGGTGAAAGGACCAGAGTCTGGAGGCGCCTGAGGAATCACAGCTGCGTCTGACTTCAGAACCTGCCCGTCATCACAGCTAAAGATGGAGTGAGGGAAATAGATGTGTCCCCTGGAACTTCATCAATGTGGCTTTACCCATCTGCTGGGGCAAAGAGCAGAAAACCTCAATACCGCTGGGGCGGGTCCCACTTGGTCTGCTAGCCCCGTCCGCTGAGAGTGGATTGGGCAAGCAGTGGGTAAGAGAGATCTGGTGACCTTGGGAAAAGAAATTTGGGAAGAGGAGGGGTAGGTTAGAGTCCTGATTTCTGAAGAAGTGAAACTGATCATTTCCCCTGGCCAGCCACATTGCTTCCAGGCCTGAGTCTGGGCGTGGCAGTGGGTGAGAGTGGGATGGGAAGCAGTGTGGCTCAGACTCCACAGGCAAAAGCCTGGCTGTCATCCCCTCTCTGGGGGTGGCAGGGTCACCTTGAGAAAGTCTGGGCCATAGAGAAATGCGGAGGGCCACCTTTGGAATCATCCTCACAGGTCAACTGTCCAACCACCTGCCTGGTGCAAGGATCCCCCTTCAGTCCCACCAAGGAAAATTCTGCAGCCCCTGTTCCCCACACCCCCCATCTGCCCGTTTCATCGTGCGGCAGCCCAAGTCTTAACTATTTGTTCCTCCCTTACCTCAGCATAATTGGTTCTCCAGAAACCTTTGCCCGTTGGCTTCCATTCTTCTGTGGGGTACCACTGAGAGCAAGTCTATTTTCTCTTCCACAGGAACCTCTCTAATACTGGAGGATGGCTGACAAATCCCTATAAGGGCTCTCTCTTCCCGATGGCAAGCACCCTCCGTTTCTTCTAATGTAAATATTTCCTACATGCCAGGTACAGCATCACGATCTTCTGTCTTATATTCCTGTTGTAATCAATCCTCATTGAAGGTTGCTATTATTATCCCCCTTTTGTAGGTGAGTAAATTGAGGCTCGGAGAGGTTACACAGCTAGAGCTGTATTAGAACCCAGATCTGTCTGATCTTAGAACTGAAGTCCTTCCCTTTCCACTTTACAGGATCACTAACACTACCTACCACATAGCAGAGTTTGAACACATGATCTCCAACCCTTATAGCTGTCCTGCAAAGCATGTATAATTTAATTATTATTATTTTAATGTAATTGCCATTCTTTGCTGAAAGGAAGAGGTTAGACCTCAACAGGCCGAGTAACGTGTCTAGTTACACAGGTGAGCAGGGATGGCGACCAAGCCTACTGGTTCCACAGCCTCATTCCCCTGCTGCGCCCAAAGCCACCCTGAGGGTGGTCTCTTGGGAGGCCAAGAGACCAGGAGCACACGAGGTGCTCAGTCACAGCCAGAGCGCTCGGGCCGTGCTTCTCAGAGCCTGTCCCCTACATGTCCAGGGTCAGAACCCTCCACGATCTCTAAAACACAGACCTGCATTTTAAGCAAGCACCTCAAATGGTTCTTATCCATGACCCGTAGCTTGAGAAGCACTACTCTAGAGAGAGCGCTGGCCATCAAGGGAAGATTCTAGATGCTTAAAGTCCTCCTTCTGGAATCAGCCCCTTAGCCCTCACTGCCAGTGGTCTCCCCTCCTTCCCCAGGCCCACCTCAGGCCCCATTTCGGTCCCTCACCTTCTCCTCTGAGCTCCCAGCACTGCCTGCGTCCCCACTGGCCACACGTTGTACCTGGCAGGAAATTCTTCCCCCTCTCACTTTGCTCTTAGTTTTCCCATTCCTGTCCTTTGCTCACCGGGACAAAAGGGACCACAGCTGTGACCCTGGGATGCCTGGTGACCCACCACCCTCTGAGTGACCCTGCCCCACTCTGGCTCTGAAGGTTGAGTGAGCGTGTGTGAGTGAGTTTGTGGCTGGGCGGTGAGTGCGTGTGTGGGCATGTATGCATGTGAGTGTATGTGCACATGTGAGCACGTGCACGAGTATGCTAGTGCATGTGTGATTGTGTTGCATAAATGTGTGTGCACACGTGTGTGTGAGCCCGTGGGTGTTCGAGTGCCTGTGTGTGTCCCTAAACTCTCCTTCTACTCGTCCTCCCCCTGAAAAGCTCCCCGGAAAAACCCTGCTGATGACCTAGAACACTAGGTTGTTTGGGATTCCCCCTTCTCTTAAAGTCCTTCCAAAAAATTAGTTACTCAAAAATGAGTTTCCCTTTATCAAGTTTCCCTTCTGTAACTGGTGGTGTTTTTCATTCTGTCTCAGTGACCTGGAGGCTGAGAGGCTCTTGGTTTGTTTATTTCCCCCTTTCTTGCAAATCCTCTCATTTTGCTTTTTCCTCCAGTAACGTTTGTCTTTGCACCTTTACAACTCAGCAGCCTCAACCCCTCCAGGGATTGGAGGTTTGAGAGTCTAAGTGAAGAGCAGAGCGGACTGCAACAGTGATGGAGGCCCCCTCCCCCCGGGGGCAGCCAAGCCATCACATTCTCTGACCCAGCTATGCCGTGGCCATTTGTAAGGCAGCTGGGCAGGTTAAGGCCACAACCTAAAAGGGAGAGACAATCATGTGCTTTGAATCGTTATTTTAACCTCCTAGTAACCCTCTGAGGCACTCTTGTCCCCATTTTACAGACAAAGAAACTGAGACTCAGAAAGGTAAGGGAATGCTTCCGAAGTCACAGAGCCAGCCTATGGTGAAGGCAGATGCGTCAGACTCTGGAGTCTGGACCAAAGAGCTTAACTCTTCCCGGTGAGGCTCACAGGCTTGTACTCTGAGCACCAAGGAGGGGCTTGGAGTGTCCACACCCCTCCAGCCACACCTAGGTGTCTTCCCCGGGATGCAGGTACTTCCCAGTAACCCAGCCCATCTAGGGTCTCACTTCAGGTGACCTCCCTCACATACAGACCCCACCGGGTGTTCAGACTCTGGGGATGGCATGTGTGCCTGCGGTCCCCTGCAGCTGCTCCGAGACAGCCTTCTGTGCACGCTGGAGCACACACCCAGCCCCTGCTCACCTGCCTCTCCCTTGATTCCTGGTGGACCTTGGGGTCCTGGGGGGCCTGGAAAGGAGAAGGAATTCAGAACGTAGCCTGCACAAAGGAGGAGAGAAAGGATTATGGGATCTATAGACAGAAGCAGGTTTCTGCAGCTCCATCTCGTCCGGGGCCCCCTTCTCCGCTGGGGGAGGCCAGGGCCCCTTTGGACCTGGAAGACTTGAGGAGAAGGGGCAGAGGCACCAATGCCCCAACCAACAAGGGGGCGTGACAATGCCACTCACACCATCATTCACTTAACGAGTGTCACTGAGCACCGAGGACCAGCCAAACTGTGTGGAAGGAACACAAGACAAGACAGAGCTCCTTCCTCCAAGGAGCTCCTGGCCCAACAAGCAAAACACAGCCGTGCAGATGACGACTCCCGAGGGAGGCTGAGCCAGACAGACCTGAGTTCGAGCGGCAGCAGTGCCACTTAAGCTGGGTGACCCTGGGCACATCCTCTCATTGTTTGGAGCATCAGCTTTCTCATCAGTGAAATGGGGTTCATATACCAGTTATGCAGGGCTGTCCTGAGGCCGCCACGTGGAGACCAGCACGGAAAGCACACCCGTGCTCTGATAAATGGTACCCATCACCGCTGCCACTTACGTCAGATCTCTCCCTTGCCAGGGCTGCTCTGTGGACCAGAGCCTCCCAAAGACTCGGGTGGCTGGGACAGGGCTCCTTGTCTTGCCTTGGTCCATTCTGGTTGCTATAACAACACACCACAGACCGGGGTGGGAGGACCTTAAACATCAGAAATTCACTTCTCCCACTTCTGGAGGCTGGAAGCCCAAGATCAGGGGACGGCCTGGCTGGGTTCTGGGGAAGGTCTTCTGTGCTTCAGACTGCAGCCTCTCGCTATGTCCTCACATGGTGGGAGGAGCCAGGGCTCTCTCCTCTATAAGGACAGGCCCGCTGTCCTCTCCCCTCGAAGGTCCAGGCACTGGCCAGACTGGCTTGGTGCCCACTGTTACTCTCTCCAGCCACAGACCAGTATTAGTTTGCTACTTGGGAGTGGTCCTGGAAATCGCCCTGGGCTCTGTCCTGCACACTCTGGATCAGTCTGAGGGCTCCGTGACTCAGACCCGGCCTTTGGCTGGTTGCTGCAGACCTTGGTCCTTGGAGATCACACTCGTCTGGACAGCATCCTTGGTTCCTAGGTCCCTGACCCCACTGTCTCCTGGAGAGCTGTCTGCAGCCACCCAGGGTGCATGTAACTTCATGCCCTCCCCATACGGCCTTCACCCCCTGTCTTGGCCTCCACACTCTCATACGAGGCCAGAGAACGGGATTCAGGTCCAAAGGCTCCTTGGTCTGCACACGAGACGCTCCCCCTTTCCCGTCCTCTCTGGGGAGTCCCAGCCCAGGGGGGAGGGGCCCACCTGGGATCCGAGTAAAGTTGTCCACCAGTCGTAGCAGGTGCTCCTGTCTGGTGCGGACGCGGATGAGCTGGGCCTGCAGGAGATGCTCGGGGACCAGTGTTTGATTGTTGTAGGGCACCTCCAGGGCCCGGAGCCGCTTCTGCAGATTCAGAACTGGACACCCCACCGCCATGCCTGCAGCATCCTTTTAGGGACTTCATTAAAGTCCTAGGCACTTGAGCATAACCCTGACATTCTGTGTCACACGTGCATAACTCTGCGTCCTGAACAGGTAAGCACGTGTTTAGTGTACCGTGAGGACCTGGAGTGAGCACACAGAACTTTGTCTGTATCTTGCATGTGTGCGCTCCACACTCAGATATGACGTTACACGTCCACAGAACGTACGTACACCCTGTATAACCACTGCGCCCACGAATAACCTGCATGCAGTTAGGAGCTTTGTGCATGTTTGGACGTGAAAGCGTGGCCGCTAATATGCTGACCTGGCCTAATCGTGTGTAACTTTCATATGCGTGTGACGTGTGTTCATGACAACTGGCCACACGGCATTCTTGAGGGACTTCACTATGTGCTGATGGAATTGCTTCACGACCTCAGCATTTGGATTGGGAGCACTCTGAAAGTCCAATCACGTTAAAACGAAACACTCTGACCAACAAAGCTACTTCCCATTCAGAGGCAGGGAGTCCTCGATGTGAGAGGCACGAGGCACATCCTTGTGAGATCACTGCATCTTTCACTGCTTCAGACACAAAGAGCCTCACACATGTGGTCCCTCTCTCTCTACCTCCCTCCCTCCCTCTTGCGCTCTCTCTCTCTCTCTCTCACACACACACACACACACACACACATGCAACACACAGTCCCCTTTCTGCTTCCCCCTCTTCTCCCCCCACCATGCAGACCACCCAGGGACTGAGAACTCTCTCCCAGCAGATAGGCAGCAGTGGCCCCAAGGGCTCTCCTGTGCCTTGTGTAGGGCCGGGCCACACTGTCACCCCAGGAGGGACCAGACAGGACCCAGATGCTTTACCTTGCACCACCAGCAGCCCAGCACCTGCGGTGAGCAGAATCAGGTAGATGAACAGCAAGACGGTGAAGCAGTTTATCCCATTTCTCTTCTTGGGCTTTGGATCTGAAACACACCCCGGGCAGACGGCTGCTGCTGCAGAGGGCAGAGAGCAGGGGCCCCCGTTCTGTGCCCGAATCCCCTCTGTATGAGCAGGGCACTGCCCATGAGGTCCCACGAGGGGAAAGACACAAAGGCCCACGACCCCTAGATCATCTTCCCCTTGATTCTCCTTGCCACAAGGCAAGAAGTGCCATTGTCAGCCCCTCATTTATGTGGCCGGGCAAAAAACCCCTGTGCACACATCCTTAGCTGGAAGAGCGCAGTCCTGTCAGCCTTTCTCACCGTCGAAGGCCCAGCACGGAACCTGCCACAGGGGTCACTCAATAGATGTACATCGGAGAAATTGATGAGTTAGCATATTTCAATTTCAAAATTCTGGGAGGGGGATGATTGTTCCTGTTTTACAAACAATGAGTGGGGTTTGGAACAGTCGAGAAAACCTGTTAGGTTATAAGACAAGAGCTGGAAATCACGTCTAGGCCTTTGTTTTCTTTTTAATTACAAAGGTAAAACGTGCTTAATATAATTCATCAAACAATATGGAGAGCATTTCAAGGATTAATAATCTTATAATTAATCCCCTGAGGTCCTAACCCGCTGAGGTAAGCTTTGTTAGCATTCTGGGTTGTGGCCTTCCTTCCATCTCCCCTTCCTCTCAGAAACTTACAAACTCACATCCTCCTAGATAGACTTGTTTTTTTTTTTCCTTTTAATTTTACTCTAATGACATCATGTTATAATTACATATTACAGTACATATCAATTATAGCACATGCGCTTTCTGCAGTGAAGGAGTTTTCCATGGACTTCCCTCTAGTTTTCTCAGTAGAGAGAGATTTAACTGTTCTCTTTAATAGTTGCCTCGTATTCCTTGAAGACACGTGGTTATGCTCAGTCTAGCACGGGGTGGTCCCCCCACCCCCATGCACCCCTGGAGTCTAGGCCCACACAGCAGCCTGAGTGAGTTCTCCAACACACAACCTGCTCCAGTCACTCCCTTGCCCTCAGCCCTTCAGCTCACTGCCCTCAGGACAAACAGCTCCCCCTGCTGGTTCACGTAGCCTGGCCTCCAGCCAGCTCTCCTATGGCCACACCTCCATACCTCACCTCCCTGCTGACACCGACCAATGGTCAGGCCAGACCACTGTGGTTACACCCTTGTGACTTCAGGCAGAGTATCTCCTCTGAATACCCAACCTCCCTTCCTTCTTTCTGCATAACTAATTCATACTCATCCTTTGGGAGCACAGTAGACCTTTTCCTGCTCCAAGGTAGATTCTCAGACTCCCCTCGGCTGGGTGGGACCTCGCTCTGCTTCCCCACATCACTGTATTTTTATCCACTGTGGCCCTGAGCACCTGAACTGTATATATGTTTCAGTATCCTCCATATGGCCTGGAAGTTTCTTAGGCTGTGTTCCAGCACCAACATGGTGTGCTGGAAAGATGGTGACGGGCTAGATGAATGGATGAATGAGTGGTTTGGGTGCTGAACTTGTACAGAGTTGAACATTTTGAAGTGTTGGGAGAGCATCAGGATGCAACTTAGGACCTCAGATGTCCATATAGTCATGATGGTGAAGATGGATAACATACAGAGGAAGCCTCACATTTAATAGAAGATGGTAGATGGTGAATACTATCTCATAGACAGCAACCAAACATGATGAAACATAGCATGCGATGGGAATAGAAAGATAAATTATGCTTCAGAGACACAGGTACCATAGAGGTCAGAGGTGGAGGTGAAGGCCAGCATGGAAGATAAAGATATTTTCGAATTACATGGTAGGACCATGGTGCAAGGCATTTGAGTAAGGATGATGAGAGGAAAAACAGACATGGTAGTGTGATGGGAGTAGTTCAAGCCCAGAATGCTTTTTAATTCAGAGCTATCGCCTGGCCTAGAGGCAAGGTATTTTAGAAACTGGGAACTTCAAATCTGTGAGCTGTGTCTAACTCACTCTATACAAAGCAGAGGATCTGATAAATTCTTTACCCTTATGTTGATCATTTCATCTCTTAGTGGTTAGAATAAACTGTCAAGGAAATACCTACCCTCGTTTGGGGTTGACCAATGAGCAAGAGTCGCTTGAGATGAGAGAATGAAAATTAAAAAAAAAAAAAAAAAAAAAAGCTTCAGGTGAATAAGAATGAGCTTACCTGGAGTAAACTATGGTTATTCTGGGTAGAGATTTTAGGGAAACAGGTTTTAGAAATTTGACAGCTCTATTGTCTGACTCACAGTGAAAATATGGCTCCAGAGAGAAATAAAATTTCAATTCCATAAAAGAGCTCAGTGAAGAAAAAAGGCTGCACACAAATTTTAGGGTTCCCAGGCCTTCTATCTCCCAACCCCTCACCAAGTGGCAGAATATGGCTTGGTAGGTGTACTTCTCTCCTACTGTAACACTAGTGGAAATCAAGTGGGAGCCCCTCTCCCCACATTCCCAGCACTGAGCTACTGGTGAGGCCCAGGGAAGTGGTCTCTGCCCTGTGGGTTTGAGGTCTCCCACCCTCTCCTTAGTAACACTGGGCAATGTAGAGCAGTGTCTTCTGCCCCTGCAGGCAGCACAAGCAAGGGGCAAGAACACCAATAGCACAGGGAACAAAACAGACTAGAGTAGTATGGTCAGGGCTCTGAAAATTAAATTGTGATTGGAACCATAGACCACAAAATGAACCAGAATCTACCTAATAAATCTAAATAGTTTATGTAAGAAACCTAAACCTAAAATCATTGAGATGACACAAATATTGGAATTATTCAATAAGGATTTTAAAGCAGCCATCACAAAAATGCTTTAATGAATAATTACAAATAAAACTTTTTTTAAAATGTCACAAAATAGAAGATATATAAAAGAACCAAATGGAAATTGTATAATTTCAAAACACACAAAAAAATTTTTTAACGTCACCACATTGGCTCAATAGTGTAATAAATACGATAAAGGAAAGAATCACTAATTCTTTCAGTGACTGATAGATAGATAGAACTAAATGATAGAGCAATAGAAATTGCCCAATCTGAAAAACAGAGAAAATCATCAACAAAAACAACAACAAATAAACAGAGCCTATGAGACAGGTGGATCAATAAAAAAGAAAAAAAAACCACATAATACTTATATCATTGAAGTCCCAGAAAAAGTGTGAAGCTGAAAAAATAATCAGAGAAATAATGGTAGCTGAAAATTTCTCAAATTTGGGGAAAGACATAAACCTACAGATCCAAGAAGTTGGGCAAATCCCAAACATGGTACATTCAAAGAAATCCATACCAAGACACATAGGCAAAAATCTGAAAAATCTAGATATAAAGAAAATTTAAAATCTGAAGAAAAAGAAAAAAATTTTGAAAGCAGCCAGAGAAAAATGGCACATTACCTATAAAGTGATACTAATTTGGAATATCAGCAGATTTTTCATCTGAAACCATGGAGATCAGCTAGGAGTGGCACAATATTTTTTGTGTGATGAAAGAAATGAATTGTCAACTATGAATGCATGCTTTAGCAAGGTATGGGAAATAGAGATTCTCAGATGAAGGAAAACTAATAGAAGTTATTGCTAGTAAACCTACATTTAAAGAATGGCTAAAGGAAGTTCTTCAAATAGAATGTTAATGATAGTAAGAGAAGGCTTGGCACTTCCGAAAGGAAGAACAAGAAAAAGGAAAGAAGAATGGGTAAAATACAGGGCTATATATTCGACCATACTTTTCCTCATGATTTTAAAAAATCACATTTGATGGTTGAAACAAAAATTATGATGCTGTCTGATGTGGTTCTCAGTGTTTGCAGAGGAAATACCTCAGGCAATTCATTTTAAAAAGTGAAGATAATAAAAGGACATAAATGGAAATAAGATTTCTACACTTTACTCAAAGTGATAAAATGTTGATACTAGTAGACTGTGATATGTTATGTATGTATATTGTAATGTCCAGAGAAACCACTAAATAAACTATTCAAAGAGATGCACCACAAAAATCTTATAAATAATTAAAAATAGAATTCAAAAAATGTGCTCAAGTAACCCATAGGAAGGTAAGAAAAGAGAAACAGATGAATGGGAAACAGAAGAAACAGAGAAAATACAAAATAGGATGGCAGATTTAAGCCTAACATACCTATAATTACTTTCATGTAAATAGTGTAAATATACCAAGTAAAGGGTAGAAATTGGCAAAGTGAATGGAAAAGCATGACCCAATTATAAGCTGTCTATAAGAAACCAAACAGTAGAGCTTCTATTCACATGAAACAGAATTGATACAACTGAAAGGAGAAATGGACAAATCCCAATTATAACTGGGGACATTAATACCCCATTCTCAGCAATTGATAGAAATTCAGCAAAGGTATAGAAGAACTGCACATCACCACCAACCAACAGGATCTAATTAACATTTATAGAATACTCCATGCAACAAAAGAAGAATACACATTCTTTCCATGCATACATGGAATATTTACTAAGACCATATCCTGGGTCATAAAACAAACCTCAACAAAATGTAAAAGAAATTAAATTTTACAGATGTTCTCTGACAATAATGGAATAAAAATAGAAATTAATAACATACAGACAGAAAAATGTCCAAACACTTGGAAATTTTTTTTAAACTTCTAAATAATGCATGGGTCATAGAGAAAGTCTCAAAGAAAAAAAAAATTTTAAACAGAACTGAATGAAAGTGGAAATACAACATACCAAATTATGGGCTACATCTAAAGCAGCACTGGAAGGGAAATTTACAGCACTAAAATCTTACATTACAAATGAGGAAAGATCTCAAATCAGTAAACTAAGTTCTTACCTCAAGAAACCAGGAAAGAAGAGTAAAATAACCCTAAACAACCAGGAAGAAAAGGAAATAATAAACACCAGAGCAGAAATCAATGAGACTTAAAATAAGGATACAAAAGAGAAAATAAAAAACAGAAATCTGGTTCTTTAGTGGCATGGACATATATACACTACCAAACGTAAAATAGATAGCTAGTGGGAAGCAGCCGCATAGCACAGGGAGATCAGCTCGGTGCTTTGTGACCACCTAGAGGGGTGGGATAGGGAGGGTGGGAGGGAGGGAGATGCAAGAGGGAAGAGATATGGGAACATATGTATATGTATAACTGATTTATTTTGTTATAAAGCAGAAACTAACACACCATTGTAAAGTAATTATACTCCAATAAAGATGTAAAAAAGAATCCAGTTCTTTGAATAAAATCACTAAAATTTATAAAGCTCTAGCAAGACAAAGATAAAAAGAAAGAAGACACAAATCACCAATATCAATAATAAAACAGGGTATATCACCACAGATGCTGCAGCCATTAAAAACAAAATAAGAAAATACTACCACTAACTATGCTCACAACTTAGAAGAAACGAAACAGTTCCTCAAAAATCACATACTACAAACACTCAACCAAGATGAAACAGATAATATAAATATCTACGCCCCTTAAATAAATTTAATTCATAATTTAAAATCTCCTATAAAAGAAATATCCACGTCCAGATGATTTTATTGAAATATCCTAACAAACCTTTAAAAAAAGAATTAGCATCAAATTCAAACAATCTCTTATGGATAACAGAAGAGTAGAGGACACTTCCTAACTCATTTTATATGATAAGTATTACCCTAATATGGAAACCAGACAAAGGCAGTACAAAAAGAAAACTAAAGATCAATATTTCTCATGAAATTTGATACAAAAATTCTCAACAAAATAGCAGTAAACCATATAAAGAAATGCACCAAAAGGATTTACAGGGGCTTCCCTGGTGGCGCAGTGGTTGAGAGTCTGCCTGCCGATGCAGGGGACACAGGTTCGAGCCCTGGTCTGGGAGGATCCCACATGCTGCGGAGCAACTGTGAGCCACAAATACTGAGCCTGCACGTCTGGAGCCGTGCTTCACAATGAGAAGCCACGACAGTGAGAGGCCCGTGCAACACGATGAAGAGTGGCCCCCGCTCGCCACAACTGGAGAAAGCTCTCACACAGAAACGAAGACCCAACACAGCCAAAAGTAAATACGTAAATAAATAAATTTATTTTTTTAAAAAAAGGATTTACATACCATGACTAAATGGGATTTCCAGGTATACAAGACTGGTTCAATATTAGAAAATAAATGTAATCCACATATCAATAGGCTAAAGAAGAAAAATCATATAATCACATAGTTGATGCAGGAAAAGCACTTAATAAAATCTAATTCATAATAAATTGTCATAATTATCACTCTCATAATAACAAATTTATAATAAACCTGTCAGCAAACTAAAAAAGAAGAGAACATCCTCAAGTTAAAAAAAAAAAAGAGAATCAACAAGCTATCTAAAGCTTACAGTTAGTCTTAATGGCGAGACAGAAAACTTCCCTCCTTAGGTTGGGAACAAGGCAAGGATGTCTGTTCTCACTCTCTTTTTCTGTATACAACTGGAAAACAAGTGCAAATCGAAATTTAAAACACAATGGTGGGACACATTGGCGCAGTGATTAAGAATCTGCCTGCCAATGCAGGGGGACATGAGTTTGAACCCTGGTCTGGGAAGATCTCACATGCCGTGGAGCAACTAAGCCTGTGCACCGCAACTACTGAGCCTGCACTCTAGAGCCCGCGAGCCAAAACTACTGAGCCAGCGTGCCACAACTGCTGAAGCCCTTGAGCCAAGAACCCGTGCTCCACAATGAAGAGTAGCCCCCCCCACCGCAACTAGAGACAGCCTACGTGCAGCAATGAAGACCCAACGCAGCCAAAAATATATAAATCAAATACATAAATTTATATTAAAAAATGGCATTTACAATTGCTCCAAAGAAAATGAAATATTTAGATATTAAATTTAACAAAATGTATACAGGATCTGTATACTGAAAGTTACAAAATCCTCATTAAAAAAAAAAAGACCTAAATAAATGCAGAAATATACCATGTTCACAGATTGTAAGACTGAACATAAAGATGGAAAGATATCAATTTTCAAACTGATCTAGAGGTGTAATATAATTCCTACAAAATCCCAGCAAGGTTTTCAATGGTATAAATTTATACCAAAATTTATATGGAAAGGCACAAGCCCCAGAATAGCTAAAATCATCTTGAAAAAGAATAACTTGTGAGAAATAATGTTACCTGATGTTCAGAGTTACAATAAATCTACATGATCAAGACAGTGTGGTATTGGTGCAGGGATAGACATGCAGATTAATGGGACAGAATAAAGAACAGAGAAATAGACGCACACAAGTATGCCCAACTGATTTTTGACAAAGATGCAAAAGTAATTTACTGGAGGAAGAAGAGACTGTTCAGCAGATGGTGTTGAAGCAATTGGACATCCATAAGCAAAACACACAAACCTTGACCTAAACTTTACATCTTATTAAAAAATCAACACAAAATGAACCACGATATTGTAATGTAAAACTGTAAAACTCTTAGAATTAAGCATAGGAGAAATCTTTGGGACCCAGTGCTAAGTGAAAAGTTCTCAGACTCGACACCAAAAGCACAATCCATAAAAGGAAAAATCAATGAATTGGACCTCAATAGAATGAAATACTTTCGCTTTGCAAAAGACTTTGTTAGGAGGATGAAATGACAAATTACAGACTGAGAGAGAATATTTACAAATTATGTATCTGGCAAAGGACTTGTATCTTGAGTATATAAAGAATTCTCAAAATGTTTAGTTTTAGTTTAGATTAGTCAAAAAACAAACAATCCAATTAAAACGCTGGCAAAAGGCATGAAGAGACATTTCACTGAGGAGGGTATACAAACAGCAAATGAACACATGAAAAGATATTAGCTATTAGGAACGTCATTAGCTATTAGGAAAATACAAATTAAGATTACAATGATGTATCACTATCACGTGTCTATCCAAATGGCTAAAATAAAAATAGTCATAATATCAGTTGCTGGCAAGGATTGTGAAACAGTTGTCCACTGCTGGTGGGAATGTAAAACGGTGCATCCACACTGGAAGAACAGATCAGCTGCTTCCTGTGATACTAAACATATATTTAGAGTCCAGCCATTGTACTTTCGGGCATTTATCCCAGGGAAATGAAAACTTGTGCTTACACAAAAACTTTTATGTAAATGGTCATAGCAGCTTTATTTGTAAGAGCCCAAAACTGGAAAAACAACCTAAATGTCTTTCAATGGGTGAACGGTTAAACCAACTGTGTACATTCATATCATAGAATAATACTCATTAATAATGAAGAACCAACTACTGATACATACAGCAATTTGGATGGATCTCAAGGGAATTATGCTATGTGAAAAAAAGCCAGTCTTTAAAAAGTTACATGCTGGGTAATTCTATTTATATAACTTTCTTTAAATAGCAAAATTATAGAAAGGAGGAGCTGATTAGTGGTTGCTGGGGGATAGTGATGGCTGTGCGGGGAGAGAGGGTATGTGCGTCTATGAAAAAGTATCATGTGGGAGATTTTTGTGGTGATGGAACTGATCCATATCTTGATTTTGGGGGTGGTTACACAAGTATACACATCTGATAAAATTGTAGAGGACTACATTCACACACACGAATGAGTGCGTGTAAAACTAAAGAAATCTAAATAAGCTCTGGGGGTTGTACCAATATCGGTTTCCTGGTTGTCATATTGTACTAGAGCTATGCAAGATGTTATCACTGGGGGAAAATGGGTCAAGGTCACAAAGACTTCACTGTACATTTGTTTTTTGCAACTTTCGATTGCAAAATTTTACAATTATTTCACACAAAAAAAGTGAAGAAACACCTCTGGGTAAAGTCAGATTTTTACAATTTACAATTATTTAACAATAAAAAGTGAAAAAACACCTCTGGGTAAAGTCAGATTTTTAAAAAATTCTAAGAACAAGTGACATGACAAAAAATAAAGTCAGAACAATGACATGAAATGAAAGAAGTCATATCAGCAAGGCTGACCCTGCATAGACTCCAGGGTTAAGGTTTGTTAGGAGAATATTTAAAATTAACTTCAGAGCAGGAAGAAGGGACAGCTAGGTCCAATGTTGGGGCCAATGCTTAGCGTTAATTAAAACAAACAACAAAAAAACCCATAACTTTCTTTCATAATTTGTATTTTTGGGGGTCTTCTCTGTCAGGAAGGATGTTCTTCAGATAGAAATTGATGGGAAGAAATATCATGAAGAAATGTGTGAGACCTGAAATAGTTGAGGGCTTTGGGTGAGAGGGCCAGATTACATTCCACAGACGGGCAAGAGGTTGCCAATGTGGTAACAGAACTTGAGAAACCAGACACATCAGGAGACTGACAGGAAGACCTGAGCCAGACAAATGCTCATATTTTCAAGAAGGTGAAAGGAGCGCATCCCAGAAAGATACGGTCCACAGGGACAAATGTGAATTCTCTCGTTCAGGCTCAAAGGCTCCATTGTTGAAGGGGAGAGGGGCTGATACTGGTTCATAAGGGAAGACCTGGGGTTTTGTTGGACTTTCAGGGCAGCAAGAGCCAGCAGTCTGTGGCGCCTCTTCAGAAAACTAAAGCAATCTTCAGCCTACAGAGAGCTAGGTAGGTAGATAGATAGATAGATAGGCAGATAGATGAATAGATAGATAGACAGGTAAATGAGACTGGAGCCATTTAGTGCTAAAGTAAGTAGTTTTTTCATCTCAGTAAAGCCCTGAGGGGGTAACTGTGTTACAGAGCCTCACCGTGAGTGCTGTCCACGATGGCACTCATCTAGTAAGTTCCATATGTTCTTTGTATGAGGAGGTAGAAGTTGTGAATGCATTTAGGAAAGTGTCCCATCCAAACTGGAGCGATTTTGGTCTGGGGTTAGATTTTTACTTCGTGGTATCTATAACCCCAGTCAGAAATCTGGGATTCACCCTTGACCCTTGTATCATCCTCACTTATCTTGTCCCCCCACTATAGTCCTACTGATTTGACTTTTTAAAAAAATATATGTATTTATTTATTTGGCTGCACCAGGTCTTAGTTGCAGCACGTGGGATCTTCGTTGCTGCATGTGGGATCTTGGTTGTGGCATGTGGGACCTAGTTCCCTGGCCTGGGATTGAACCCAGGCCCCCTGCATTGGAAGCATGGAATCTTAGCCACTGGACCACCAGGGAGGTCCCTGATTTGACTTCTAAAATTTCTCCAGAGCATTCTATTTTCCTTCCACACACCCACTGCCTCACATCATCTCTTGCTGCCAAGCTCGTCTCTGTCCTCAGGGTTACTCTTTCCAACTCGTCCCCCATCTATGAGGGTGAGTAACCTCAAGTGCAGATCACTGCCTCTCAGCTCAACTTCAGTCTCTTCAAAGCTCCCCACTGCCCTTGCCACTTACAAATTGGCACCTGCCATCTACCTCTACAAGGATTAAATCAGGAGCCACTGCAGCGGCTGACCTTCAACAACCCCTGAAAGGAGTTCAGGGTGGAGATCAGGAATGAGGCTCTCTGCGCTCTGGGAAAAACTGGCAGAGCAGGTCTTCAGAGAGTTAGATATTTCCAGGAGAAGATTTTATGAGCCCAATCCTTGCATCTCCTCGTATTTAGAAAAGTGCTAAAATCATTAGCAGTGACATCTGCTCCTTTTGACTAGCAATGAGCCTCTGCCAACATGTGTGCTTGACTGCACATCCTCCCTTCACTAAAGTCATATATAACACTGCCCTTCCCCCCTGCCTCTTTGGAGCAGTTTCTCAGAGCTATCTGAAATGTTGTCTCCTGGGCTAGAGTCCTCATTTTGTCCCAAATAAAAATTAACTCACATCTCTCACATTGTGCTTTTTCTTTTTTCTTCAGTAGACACTCTCAGGATAAAGTCCAAATTAATTGGTCCTAGTCTCAATCCCCACTGAGCTCCCCCACCTGATTTTGACCCAACAATATGGAGCTATTTGTATTTTTTCTGAATATTCCTTGGGAAGGTGTCATAAACAGGTTGTGCCCTACCCCGGCTCCAGCCTCCATCTCCTTTCTCTAACGAATCCTTGCTATCCCATTAAACTTTAGAAGAGGTCTCAGCTCTGCCCTCCAGGGTCCCACATCAGCTTAGATCTGTCCATAAAGTCCTGTGCAAATCTCAGTGACAGCCAGTAATGAACTGTATAGAAATGGGTTATGAATAGGCTCTCTCTGCCACCTTCCATCCAACATGACTGTGGGCTCCCTGGGGCCAGAGGCTGGGTTGATCCATGTCTATTTTCTCAGTGCTGAGTGCAGTGTCCAGCATGGAGTAGGTGCCAAATCTGTTTGATCACCTGACTTTGCTTGAACATTTTTAGTATCTTAAGAAGGCATGTGTCCAGAACACTGCCTTCTCCAAAGTTCTGAATAACCAACAATTATTAAAGTCATTTGCACTCCTGCCTTCTCTGTTACCCCACTGTGAACACCTAAAGGCAGAACGCTGGACCCTTAATCTTTGTACCCCCATAATTCCAGCCACTGACCTGAACAAACAGACCCTGGGCGAGAGGGACAGTCAGGTCAGGGGACAGAGCTGCAGTTATTCCTGCACATACAGTCTCCAGAAAAGAGAGTGGGAGTGGGAAAGACTGATCAACTTGGAAGAAAATTCCAAGAGGATATTCTGAAATGGGAAATCAGAGATCTCCTGTGGAAAGCACTCACCAGTGACTTTGAATGCTACAAATTCTAGAAGATTTAAAAAAATGCATCACCTGTGTAACACTGAAGGAGAAAATAAAACAACAGTTGACTGAATTTTTAAAATCTGAGTTTAATCTAAGACAGACTAATTATGAAGCTGTAACATACCCTAGCCCATACCAAATGGAGAACACACTCCCCGAGGAACACATGAGTTTTCACAGAAGACATCTTAAAGAATTTTAACAGAATTGCATTAAATAAATATGACACTTGGCTTCAGTTTTGTGGAACTTTTTCATCCCTCTTGTTTTGCATTGTCCTTTCATCACACACGTCACAAACATAATCTGTGTGTCAGAATGAGACACTAATAAAAAGGAGGGACATATAATAAACATTAGCATTAATTGAAGGGAAAATATTTAAATACAGTTTAAAGGAGTCACGAAGCTAAAAAAATCCCTGTATGCTAAAGACACAGCATCTATTACTAGCATTATACAAATTTCCAATGGAAGCATGGAGGTATTCCAGAAATGTATTATTGATTCTCTAAGGTGCAGACCTAGACTTTCAATGGACTTGTCTATTCTTATGCCGCCAAGAGAAAGACTACATCACAGGCAATGTCATTACTGGGGACTAGTACTTTACCATTAAGTTCAAAGGTCTCCATTGTAGACAGCATGGTTTGGTCCAGAGTCGTTCTTTCTCTGGCGCTAGCTGAGAGCTCTTTCTCCTTGAGAATTTCCTCATTTTCCATTGCTAAGTTTTATAGATGGCCAAAGTCCTGGAGCCAGCAGAAATGCTCCCCACAAGAGGAACCACTCGGGGAAAGATTGTTCCCTTTTAACTACTGCTGCTACTGGTGGAGCACACAGCACTTCCCTTGGCTCTGATTTCTGAATTTGCAAAATGTTTCCTGACATGATCAGGCTTAGGTATTTCTCAAACACGGGCTATTCACATGTGGAGCTCCTGCTTATTGCAGCTGCTTGTTAAAGGGGGTGTGGGGAGTTGGGACACAAGTCACAGGTCCTTGAACCCACTCCTTGCTCCCAGGCCCCTGAGAGCAGAGACGATGACCCCCCGCACTTTCTCCATCTGTCCAGGCCCTGCCATCATCCCAGACCCAGTTTATTGTCGTGGGACCTCTCCAACCCACAGTGAAACCTGCCTCCTCTACTTCAACCCTTAGAGTTCATCCTTGCTACTCAAAGTGTGGGCCACGGACCAGCAACGTCAACATCACTTGGGAACTTTTTATAAAGGCAGAGTCTCAGGTCTCACCCCACAAAGACTGAATTCAAATCCACAGTTTAAAAAGGTCCCCAGGTGGTGTATGTACACATTCAAGTTGGAAGCGCCTGGCTCTACCCCATACATTTTAGTGTTTAAGTATGTTTCCTCTCATAGCTTTCCTGTGTTCTCTCTGTGTGCGTGCACATGTGTGCTTGCTCTGGCCCCAGTAAGATCTGAGCTACTTAAGAGAAACCCCTTTGCTCTGCCCCCTACACCAGGCACTCCCCACCAGGGAGGTTGTATAGCACAGTAGTTAAGAGACAGACTCTAAAATCTTGAATGCCTAAGTTCCAATTCCACCTCCTGCAAGCAGCTGTGTGACCACGGGCAAGTCATGTTAGCTTTGAACACCTCACTTTCCTTGCTTGTAAAATAAGGAAGGTGGTAATGATTTTTGTGTGCATTAAATGATTTAAGTGGTATAAGGTGGCCAGGATGAGTACTGACACCATGGTGCTGCTATCACTAGAGACATTGTGAACCCACTGTGTCCAGGGAGATGAAGGAAACAGGCTTTGCCTTAAAGGAGCTCAGTCTAGTATGCAGGATGATCGTGGATACAACTGAATTCCAGAAAATCGCTGTTGGTGATTGGACCACCTAGGAGGACAGAGGTGGCCCGGAGGCAGAGAAGGCAGGGCTGGGAACACCACAAGGAGCTTTTCCATCAGATCTGGGTTTAAAGGGATGACTTGGAAGGTCACCTGTAGAGCAGAATAAGGTGAGGGCCTTGCAAGTGGGAAAGATGGCAAGTGTAGCCTCACAGTGGCCGGATGCTTGTGGACCATGGACCACTGGACTATTTGGGACATGAGAGGTGAGGTGGCAGGAGACGAGGTTGAGCTAGGTCAAGTCGCTTTCTTTGGCCTGTGGCATGGCAGAAAGTAAAGGGGTAAGAAAGTCAGGAAAGAGCATTACTGGCAGTGCCCCACAAGGCAGGGGCCCCCATTGTGCCCACATTTCAACATTCAGGAGGTCACCGGTTCGGGCTGAGGGCTATAGGAGCAGAAGCCAGGACAGAAAAAGTTAAAGGAGAGAATTGGCAGTGAGGAAATGAAGGCAGCTGGCAGCTCCAGCCACAAGTTTAGGGGGGGGTACCCCTCAAGAGGGCAGGTGCTGTAAGGGCCTCCCCTGTGGGCAGGAAATCCCCTGACAAAGGGGTGCCTCCTCTCTCCGCCTGGTGAGCTCAGCTCTGACCAAGGGCGGTCCTCACTCATGGGGGTGCAGAAGGGGCACTTTGGAAAATGCTGTGTGTTAATTACCGAGTGTTGCCTTCTTCGGAGGGAGCATTTAGTGGATGTCAGGTTTCGTCATTTAGCTCTGGCTCTGGGATCAAAGAGACTTGGGACCCAAACCCAACTCTTTCATTAACTTGCTGTGTGACCTTGGGTGATTGCCTTAGCTTCTCTGAACCTCAGCACAAAGTAATAGCTCGTAGAAGGATTAACACATATACATTGCTCAAAACTCCCAACAACTTGTAACTTGCCTCTGATCTTGTGGTTAGAAAGTGATGACACTACAATGAAAACCCAGGACTTCCTGCCTCTACAGCTTGGTTTAAATCTAGTTTAATCTAAGGGCTATAATCCAGAAGTTCATACCAGATGAGCTTTCTGAAAACACACATGCCATTCCCCTAACCCCAGCCAGAGATTCTGGTTTTAATAAGAAGCCTCATGGTTGGTTCTAATGCACAGCCAGGCTGGGGACTGCTGTGCAGAATAGTAGAGCAGTCACAGGCAGCACGGAGACCTGTGTGAGCCCTCGGGACTCCATCCTGGGAGGATCCATGCAGTTGAACAATCGGAAATTACTGATATTCACCCCTTTTGATAGTTGATAAATACATACTTCATAGGATTCAAGCTAATCCATCCAGTCAGCAGGGCCAGACTAGGCACATGAGGCGCTAGCGTGGGGTGCGAAAGATTCAGTAATCAAGCTAAGTAATATTTTAACACAATTTTTAAAAATCAAAATGAATGCAAAAAGCCCATCATGAAAACAAAATCAACATTTTAAATAAACCACAAAGATCCCATGCTGCATTTTGCAATGACTCTGGTCACCCGCTCACCTGGCCCCAGCCCTGCTCCTTACTCGGGGTTTCAGCATCCTCATTTGCAAAATGGGATACCAACAGTTTCCCTGTTTGTCCATAGGGTGGGTGTGAGGATCAAACGAAATAGTAAAAGTCTAAGTGTAAGCAAAAGGGCTTTCAGGGGAATAACATCTTATACCAAGCCGGCACATAATGTAAAAACTCCTGCATTGTCGATGCTACCCTTAAAAATACCTTAAGTCTCCCATAAAGTGCAAAACACACAATTTGGAGAATATTGCACAGTTTCTTCCTAAGTCCCACTCAGACACTTTGATCTCCAGAACACAGATCTGGCTGTTGCTTCCCTTGAGCACCAGATGAAGTGGTCGACTTGCATTTGGGGACCATGCTGTTCAAGAAATGCAGGGCTTGGCTTTCTTTTTCTTTCGGAGTGCATATAATTGCATTGGAGAATTTAAATGTATTTTCAGAGGGGTTCTGGTGTACTTCTATCAAGGTCTGATGTTCTCCAAACTGGCTTCATTAGACAGGGGTAATGGGGCTGGAGTCCTAGGCAAGAACAACCCAACTCATGGTAGCCTCTGCAGAGCTTGACTCTCTGTAAACTAGCATAGTCGATAGGCCACCTGGCAGATCACCAAGAACTCCTGAGTAAACCCATTCCTGCTTAAAACTGGGGCAACCATGTTAACACATGATGTAAAAATCAAACCAAAGTATTCAAACCAAAGTATTCAAAACAAGCAAACAAAACCTCACAGCGAACAGGCAAGCCAAGACTCTGGAATGGTCCTTGAGTCCCTGTCACACCTCACGGGCAGTTTGACCATTTGTTGTGTCGTCTTCTTAAGCTCATCAGTGGAGACAATGGAAAGAGGGACCTGGGCTGAAGAAAATGTAAAGGAGACAAATATTAAACATTTCTATCTATTGACTTTATTTTTCTTGCCAGTCGTGCGTGACAGTAGTGGTCGGTGTCTTCCAGGCCTAGCCTAGCACCTACTTAATAATTTCATTAATGGTACTTAATGAAGCATAATTACTGCAGGTTCATTTTAAAAATTAAAAAAAATCAACAACACAAATGATCATCATTTGGTGAACAGGTAAATAAATTGAGGCATACCCATTCAATGGGATACTAATCCGTGATAAAGAAGCGGGAACATGGGTGAATCTCAAAAGCCATTATGTTGAATGAAATAAGCTAGACCCCAAGAGAACATATTGTATGACTTCAGTCATATATGTTTCCAGAACAAGCCACACTCATCTACAGTGTCAGAAAACAGAGCCACAGTTTCCAGGGGTGGAGGTAGGGGGGAATTGACTGCAGAGGAGCACGGGGGAAATTTATGGGTTGATGGCAGTGTTTTGTGCCTTGATGAGGGTGTTAGTTACAAAACTCATCAAATTTTACTCTTGAAATATATATATATATATATATATATATATATATATATACAGTATGTAAATTACACCTAAGTAGAGTTAATTAAAACATAAATTAAAGAAAAAAGATGACAAAATTATTATTGTTGGACCTTGGCCCACCTCACAGAAGTTTGTCCTTTGAGAGCCATTGGAGGGTGTAGATGGGGTGAAGTGTGTGTGAGGCCTCGCTGAGCCACCACACCTTCTCTTCCCTGTGTAGGGATGCTCACACACGTTTCGGGATTGCTGCATCAGGACTGCAGCCTGTGTTCTTAGAATAGAGAGAAGAAAAGGGAAGCAGACTGGTCTATGGTGGGACTTTCCCACTGACCCAGCACTCCCATCCAGGGAACACCCAGCATAAAGGCCAGCGAGGCAGCTGTGCATCCCTGGCCTGATTTAAAAAACACAAGTTCTCCTGACCAAAGATGCCACCCTCTGTCTTCCGGACACCTACAGTGTTTTCACAGGGGCCAAACATTTTATTACCCCAATTTAAATGTATCCCTTTCTTGGAGATTATTCATACTGACGCATAAACAAGCAATATTATTCCTTTCCCAGAGAAGGTTTTGGGAGTTGGAGGAGAAGTAGGGGCAGGTGAGAGTTGGAACCACCCTGGATTCTGGAAGCCTCTGCACAAGAAAATGTTAAATATGCACTAAAAGAAAAAGAGTCACTATTAGAAGTTGTACCAAGGGTCACCTGTGCTAATTATCATTGATCTGAAACAATTTTGCCTGAGAAATCCTGGACTGAGAGCAACTGGGATGGAACAGAGAAGATAGGAAATCAGTCAGAATTGCCTGGAGGTGGTTGTCAGTCATCCCCCATTCATTCAACAGATGTTCACTGAGTTTTTACTCTGTCCCAAGCTCTGCACTGGTAAGAAAACAGACTCATACCCTCTCCGATGATCTGGTTCTTCCCCTGTATTAGTCACATGCTGTCAGGGTCATACCCTACCTTGTCATTTTTACTCATAGTAAATCCTTCATAATCACTCATCCGTTCTACTTTCTGGCCACAGCACAGATCTTTACAGCTCTTCCTTCAGTATGCTATTTCTAACAGTCCTTTGCCTCTAGGACTTCTGATCTGTTATTCTGCCACTCTTCCACTGTCCATTCCCCAGTTCATGTCCTTTCTCCCATTTAAATTTATGGTCAGTCATTTTAATCACCCCCGGTACACACCCTCAACTCCCTTGCCCCTGTTTTGCTTCATTGTACTCAGTTGACAAAAAACATGGCAGAGGTTAGATCCAACCCTCTGTGCAATGGAATGTAACTGGAGTAAATGATGTGATCATGGTGGTGGCCTCATTTTAATCTTGTGACCTAAACTGCAAACGAACCTTAATCCCGTCTGGCGATAAGGCTATAGTTCTTTATTCAAGTAACTCTCCCAAACAACTCTTTCATCTTCACTTCTTCTCTGGTCTTCACTCTCAGCTGATGACCTTGCCCTCCTCTTAAGAAAATTCAAGCAACCAGAAGTGGAACACCAGACTCCCACCACTGCCGGCATCTCTACCAAGATGCCATCTTCCTGCCTTCTTATGACTTAGATGAACTGTCCAAGCTCCTGTCAAGAAGCACTCTCTCAACCTGTGCACTAAATCCCATCACCTCTCACCTACTTTCGGGTATTTTCCCAGCAGCAGTCCTTCCTTCTCTCTCCTCTACAACATCAATGATACAGTCTCCATTGGATTGTTCCCAACTGCTGAACATACATACTATTAGTTTTCCATCCTGAAACATTTACTCTTGGTCTACTTCATGCAACCTACTACCGAAATTTTTGCTCTCCTTTGTGGAAAACTTCCTCAAAATTGTTGTTGATACCCATTGTCAGTAATTCCTCTCCTTCCATGCTTTTAAAATCCACTCCAATGGAACTTTTATCCCCATCGCTTAACCAAAACTACTCTCATTAAATCACTAATGGATTCTACATGGTGCCCTCCTATGGTCAAATTTTAGTCCTCCTTTTTTTTTATCAGAAGTACATCATAGGGTTCCTCACGCTCTCCTCCTTGAAATAATCTTTTATGTTGTCTTTTAACACGTTATTGACTGGCGGATTTTTGCAGAAACTAGTGCCTGTGGCCAGAGATTTGTTATGTAAGTGAATAGTGAAATGTCTCTAGTCAGTAAAGTTTGGGTAACAAAAGACATATTAAGACGTCTCTGGTCAATAAGTTGTTAAGACATAGCACTTTCTTGATAGTTTTCCTACCTCACTGGTCACTCTTGGTTAATTTTGCTCATTTGTTCTCTTTCTTCACCTATTTATGTTAGGGTGCCCCAGGATTTGATCCTTTGTCGTCTTTTCCATTTATACTCACTTCTTTGGTGAAGTTATCTGGTCTCATGTTTAAATTCCACCTATGTGTCATTATTCACAAATTTATATTTCTAGATCAGACTTCACTCTTGAACTTCAGATGCCTATATCTACATACATGTTACATAGATATCTCAAGCTCTATGTGCTCCAGATTTTGCTCCATCTTAGTTGATGGCAAATTTATCACTCCAGTTGTTTTGATCAAAAGACCTGACACTGGGCTTCCCTGGTGGCTCAGTGGTTGAGAGTCCGCCTGCCGATGCAGGGGACGCAGGTTCGTGCCCCGGTCTGGGAGGATCCCACGTGCCACAGAGCAGCTGGGCCCGTGAGCCATGGCCACTGGGCTTGTGCATCGGAGCCTGTGCTCCATGGCAGGAGAGGCCACAGCAGTGAGAGGCCCGCGTACCACACACACACAAAAAAATAATAAATAAGTCAGACATGATGTCAGGGAAGATGATGGAGCAGAAACTAGCAGGAATCTATCTCTCCAGCTGAACAACAATTATACTGACAGAAACAGTGTGAAGTGACTATGTTGTAACTCTGAAATTTATTTGAATATTTGCAGCTTCAATGAAACAGCTTGGCTGATAAATTGCAGTTCATTTCTACTGATTTCAGCCATCAGCATGGTGGCAGCTAATCATCTCCTACCTGCCCCTCACCCCATGGCAGGCATTTGTAGGGACAGCAACACACATTTCTGGCATGACTTGATAGAGCCAGAGTGTGCAATAAGGACCTTGTCCTCCAAATATTGGGGTTCTGTGTTCTGACTACAGATTGCTCCTTCAGATTACTAACGGGAAGGCATGAAGGCTGTATGCCCTTGTTTCAACTCTCACCAGCTGAATCAGCTTCGAGGAGATTTACAGGAGCAGTACCTGCTGTTTTGGGCATTCAAAAACAACCCTATATATGGAGGAATTTAGAAAGCAAGTCCGGGGAAGGAGGCAGATTCAAAAGAGAGCTGAGAAAACCTTAGGTTTTCACTGTAGGCTGATCCCCAGCACAGAGACACCCTAGAACAATTTTTGAAAAACTAAAACAACAAAAAAAAATTTTTAATTAAAAAAAGCCAGCAATCCAGAGGAAGATGCTAATTTACAGATTTACCACATTATAAGATTCAAATGTCCCAGCTTTCAACCAAAAAAAATCACAAGGTATACAAAGAAATAGGAAAGTATGGCCCACTCAAAGGAACAAAATAAATGGACAGAAACATACTTGAGGAAGCCCAGGTATCAGATTGACTATACAAAAACTTTAAAGCAATTCTCTTACAGATGCTCAAAGAGGTAAAGGAACACATGGACAAAGACAGAAAAACAATGCATGGACAAAATGAGAATATCAACAAAGGGGTAGAAAATATAAAGATGGACCAAAAAGAAATTCTGGAGCTGAAAGGTACAATAAGTGAAATGAAAAGTACACTAGAGGGTTTCAAAAACATATCTGAGCAAGCAGAAGAAAGAATCAGAAAACTTGAAGATATGATCATTGAGATTACTGGATCTAAACAGAAAAAAAAAAGAATGAAGAAGAAGTAAACAGAGTTTAAGGGATCTGTGGGGCACCATCAAGCTGACCAACATACACATTATGGGAAGAAGGAAAAGAGAAATGGCAGAAAGAATATATGAAGAAATAATGGCTGGCAGCTTTCCAAATGTGCTGAAATATATTAATACCTACAAATCCAAAAAGCTCAACAAACATGTAGGATAAACTCAAAGAGACCCATAGTGATGCGCATTATAGTCACATTGTCAAAAGGTGAAAAGAACCTTGAAAGCAGCAAGACAGAAGTGACTTCAAGGAATCCTCAATAAGGATCTCTGTGAGACAGCACACAACACTACAGCAGCAGAGTTTTTGTATGCTGTTGAAATTAAGTTGGGATAGATTCTAATTAGAATGTTATAATTTTAGGATGTTGAATGTAATGGTAACCTAAAAGAAAATAGAATTTACACATAAGAAAATGACAATAGAAATCAAAATGTTTCACTATAAAAAATCAACTAAACACAAAGAAGGCAGTAATGGAGGAAATGAGGGGAAAAAGCTATAGTTCATGTAGAAAACAAATGGCAAAATGGCAGAAATAAATTCCTCCTTTCAGTAATTATTTTAAATATAAATGGATTAAACTCTCCAATAAAAAGGCAGAGTTTGGAAGAATGGATTAAAAAAAACATAATTCAACTATATGTTGTCTACAAGAGACTCTTATTTTATTTTTTAATTTATCTTTTGTCCTTGAGATGTTTTATTTCATGAATTTTTATGCCCTATGCCCAAATAATTTTTTTATTGGAGTATAGTTGTTTTACAATGTTGTCTTAGTGTCTGCTGTGCAGCAAAGTGAATCAGTCATACATATAAGTATATCTACTCTTTTTAAGATTTCCTTCCCATTAAGATCACCACAGAGCATTGAGTAGAGTTCCCTGTGCTATACAGTAGGTTCTCATTAGTTATCTATTTTATCCATAGTAATGTATATATGTCAATCCCAATCTCCCAATTCATCCCACCCCACCTTCTCCCTTGGTAACCGTAAGTTTGTTCTCTACATCTGTGACTCTATTTCTGCTTTGCAAATACATTCATCTCTACCATTTTGCTAGATTCCACATATAAGCAATATTATATGATATTTGTTTCTCTCTTTCTGACTTACTTCACTCTGTATGACAGTCTCTAGGTTCGTCCACATCTCTGCAAATGGCACTATTTTGTTCCTTTTTATGGCTAACTAATATTCCATTGTATATATGTACCACATCTTCTTTATCCATTCCTCTGTCAATGGGCATTTAGGTTGCTTCCATATCCCGGCTATTGTAAGAGTGCTGCAATGAATATTGGGGTGCATGCATCCTTTCGAATTATGGTTTTCTCTGGATATACGCCTAGGAGTGGGATTGCTGTGTCATATGGTAGTGCTATTTTTAATTTTTTTTTTTTTTTGCGGTAAGTGGGCCTCTCACTGTTGTGGCCTCTCCTGTTGCGGAGCACAGGCTCCGGACACGCAGGCTCAGCAGCCATGGTTCACAGCAGCCATGGTTCACAGCAGCCATGGTTCACAGGCCCAGCCGCTCCGCGGCATGTGGGATCTTCCCAGACCGGGGCACGAAACTGTGTCCCCTGCATCGGCAGGGAGACTCTCAGCCACTGTGCCACCAGGGAAGCCCTTTAATTTTTGAAGCAACCTCCATACTGTTCTCCATAGTGGCTGTACCAAATTACATTAGCACCAACAATGTAGGAGGGTTCCTTTTCTCCAAACCCTCTCCAGCATTTATTGTTTGTATCAATAGATTTTTTGATGATGGCCATTCTGACCAGGGTGAGGTACAAATCAAAATCCCATTGTAGTTTTGATTTGCATTTCTCTAATCATTAGTGATGTTGAGCACCTTTCATGTGTTTATTGGCCATCTGTATGTCTTCTTCAGAGAAATGTCTATTTAGGTCTTCCACCAATTTTTTGATTGGCTTATTTTTTTGATATTGAGCTGCATGCGCTGTTTGTATATTTTGGAGGTTAATCCCTTGTCAGTTGCTTGGACTGCAAATATTTTCTCCCATTCTGGGGGTTGTCTTTTCATTTTGTTTATGGTTTCCTTTGCTGTGCAAAAGCTTTTAAGTTTGATTAGGCCCCATTTGTTTATCTTTGTTTTTATTTTCTTTACTCTAGGTTGTGGATTGAAAAAAATCTTGCTGCGATTTATGTCAAAGAGTGTTCTGCCTATAGTTTCCTCTAAGAGTTTAATAGTATCCAGCTTTACATTTAGGTCTTTAATCCATTTTAAGTTTATTTTTGTGTATGTTAGGGAGTGTTCTAATTTCATTCTTTTACATGTAGTCATCCAGTTTTCCAAGCACCACTTATTGAAGACACTGTCTTTTCTCCATTATATATTCTTGCCTCCTTTATCATAGCTTAGGTGGCCATAGGTGCATGGGTTTATCTCTGGATTTTCTCTAAGGATTGCATTGAATCTGTAGATTGCTTTCTGTGGTACAGTCATTTTCACAATATTAATTCTTCCAATCCAAGAATATGGTATATCTCTCCAACTGTTTGTGTCATCTTTGATTTCTTTCATCAGTATCCTATTGTTTTCTGAGTATAGGTGCTTTGGCCTCCTTAGGTAGGTTTATTCCTAGGTATTTTATTCTTTTTGATACAGTGGTAAATGGGATTGTTTCCTTAATCTCTCTTTCTGATATTTCATTGTTAGTGTATAGGAATGTGAGAGATTTCTGTGTATTAATTTTGTATCCTGCAACTTTACCAAATTCATTCATGAGCTCTAGTAGTTTTCTGGTAGCATCTTTAGGATTTTCTATGTATAGTATCATGTCATCTGCAAACAGTGACAGTTTTACTTCTTCTTTTCCAATTTGGATTCCTTTTATTTCTTTTTCTTCTCTGATAGTCATGGCTAGGACTTCCCAAACTATATTGAATAAAAGTGATGAGAGTGGACATCCTTGTCTTGTTCCTGATCTTAGAAGAAATGCTTTCAGCTTTTCACCATTGAGTATGATGTTTGCTGTAGGTTTGTCATATATGGCTTTTATTATGTTGAGATAGGTTCCCTCTAACTCCACTTTCTGGAGAGTTTTCTTTTTCTTTATCATAAATGGTGCTGAATTTGTCATAAGCTTTTTCTGCATCTATTGAGATGATCATACGGCTTTTTTCTTCAATTTGTTAATGTGGTGTATCACATTGATTTATTTGCATATATTGAAGAATCCTTGCATCCCTGGGATAAATCCCACTTCATCAGGGTGTATGATCCTTTTAATGTGTTGTTGGATTCAGTTTGTTAGTATTTTGTTGAGGATTTTTGCATCAATGTTCATCAGTGATGTTGGCCTGTAATTTTCTTTTTTGTGTGTTATCTTTGCCAGGTTTTGGTATCAGGGTGATGGTGACTTTGTAGAATGAGCTTGGGAGTGTTCTTTCCTCTGCAATTCTTTGGAAGAGTTTCAGAAGAGTAGGTGTTAACTCTTCTCTAAATGTTTGATAGAATTTGCCTGTGAAGCCATCTGGTCCTGGGCTTTTGTTTGTTGGAAGATCTTTAATCACAGTTTCAATTTCAATACTTGTGATTGGTCTGTTCATATTTTCTATTTCTTCCTGATTCAGTCTTGGAAGATTGTATCTTTCTAAGAATTTATCCATTTCTTCTAGGTTGTCCATTTTATTGGTGTATAGTTGCTTGTTGTAATCACTAATGATCCTTTGTATTTCTGTGGTATCCATTGTAAGTACTCTTTGTTCATTTCTAACTTTATTGATTTGAATCCTCTCCCATTTTTTTCTTGATGATCCTAGATAAAGCTTTATCAATTTTGTTTATCTTCTCAAAGAACCAGTTTTTAGTTTCATCGATCTTTGCTATTGTTTTCTTCACCTCTATTTCATTTATTTCTTCTCTGATCTTTAGGATTTCTTTCCTTCTACTAACTTTGGGTTTCCTTTGTTCTTCTTTCTCTAGTTGCTTTAGGTGTAAGGATAGGTTGTTTATTTGAGATTTTTCTTGTTTCTTGAGGTAGGATTGTATTTCTATAAACTTCCCTCTTAGAACTGCTTTTGCTGCGTCCCATAGGTTTTCATTTGTCTCTAGGTATTATTTGATTTCCCCTTTGATTTCTTCAGTGATCCATTGATGGTTTAGTAACATATTGTTTATCCTCCATGTGTTTTTCACCTTTTATATTTTTCTGTAATTGATTTCTAAACTCAGAGCATTGTGTGCTTGATATGATTTCAATTTTCTTAAATTTACTGAGCCTTGATTTGTGACCAAAGATGTGATCTATCCTGGAGAATATTCCATGTGCATATGAGAAGAACATGTATTCTGCTGCTTTTGGATGGAATGTCTTATAAACATCAATTAAGTCTATCTGTTCTAATGTGTCGTTTAAGGCTTTTGTTTCCTTATTCATTTTCTGTCTGGATGATCTACCATTGGTGTAAGTGGGGTGTTCAAGTTCCCACTATTATTCTGTTACTATCGATTTCCCCTTTTATGGCTGTTAGCATTTGCTTTATATATTGAGGGGCACCTATGTTGGGTGCATATATATTTACAATTATTATGTCTTATTCTTGGATTGATTCCTTGATCATTATGTAGTGTCCTTCCTTGTCTCTTGTAACAGTCTTTATTTTAAAGTCTATTTTGTCTCATATGAGTATTGCTACTCCAGCGTTCTTTTGATTTCCATTTGCCTGGAATATCTTTTTCCATCGCCTAACTTTCAGTCTGTATGTGTCCCTAGGTCTGAAGTGGGTATCTTGCAGACAGCATATATATGGGTCTTGTTTTTGTATCCATTCAGTGAGCCTGTGTCTTTTGTTTGGAACATTTAATCCATTTACATTTAAGGTAATTATTGATATGTATGTTCCTATTGCCATTTTCTTAGTTGTTTGGGGTTTGTTTTTATAGGTCTTTTTCTTCTCTTGTGTTTCCTGCCCAGAAAAGTTCCTTTAGCATTTGTTGTAAAGCTGGTTTGGTGGTGCTGAATTCTCTTTACTTTTGCTTGTCTGTAAAGCTTTTGATTTCTCTGTTGAGTCTGAATGAGATCCTTGCTGTGTAGAGTAATCATGGCTGTAAGTTTTTCCCTTTCATCACTGTAAATATATCATGCCACTCCCTTCTGACCTGCAGAATTTCTGCTGAAAAGTTAGCTAATAACCTTATGGGGATTCCCTTGTATGTTATTTGCTGCTTTCCCCTTGCTGTTTTTAATATTTTTTCTTTGTGTTTAATTTTTGTTAGTTTGATTAATAAATGTCTCAATGTGTTTCTCCTTCAGTTTATCCTGTATGGGACTCTCTGCTCTTCCCGGACTTGGGTGACCATTCCCTTTCCCATGTTAAGGAAGTTTTAGCCTATAATCTCTTCAAGTATTTTCTCAGATGCTTTCTCTTTTTCTTCTTCTTCTGGGACCCCTGTAATTCAAATGTTGGTGCATTTAATGTTGTCCCAGAGGTCTCTAAGACTGTCCTCATTTCTTTTCATCCTTTTTTCTTTATTCTCTTCCATGGCAGTTATTTCCACCATTCTATCTTCCAGGCTCCCTTATCCATTCTTCTGCTTCATTTATTCTGGTATTGATTCCTTCTAGTGTATTTTTCATTTCAGTTATTGTGTTGTTCATCACTGTTTTTTCTTTAGTTCTTCTAGTTCCTTGTTAAACATTTCTTATATCTTCTCCATCTGTGACTCCATTCTATTTCCAAGATCTTGGATCACCTTTACTATCATTACTCTGAATTCTTTTTCAGGTAGATTGTCTATTTCCCCTTTATTTATTTGGTCTTGCGGGTTCTTACCTTGCTCCTTCATCTGCAACATATTTCTCTGTTGTCTCATTTTGTCTAACTTACTATGTTTCTGGTCTCCTTTCCACAGGCTGCAGGGTTGTAGTTCCTCTTTCTTCTGGTGCCTGTCCCCTGATGGGTGAGGTTGGTCCAGGGGCTTAATAGGCTTCCTGTTGGGAGGGACTGGTGCCTGTGCTCTGGGGGGTGGAGCCGAGTCTTTGCTATTGTTTTGATGGGCCGGGCCACATCAGGGGGTGTGTTTTGTGGTGTCTGTGAGCTTAGTATGACTACAGACAGCCTGTCTCCTGATGGGTGGGGCTGTGTTTCTGTCTTGCTGGTTGTTTGACCTTAGGCATCCAGCACTGGACCTCGCAGGCAATTGGGTGGAGCCAAGTCTTGATGTTGAGATGGGGACCTCCAGGAGAGCTCATGCTAATTGATATTCCCTGGGGCTGGGAGTTCTCTGGCAGCAGTGCTTCCACCACAGGCGCTCAGGCTTCACCCCTGACCAGGGAACCAAGACCCCACAAACCATGCAGCATGGCAAAAAAAGAAAAAGAAAACAAACAAGAAAAACCCAGGACAAATAATAAAAACAAAAATAAATGAAAACAAACAGAAAAACAAACAGCAAATAAAAACCAAAGATAACAACAAAACAAACAATAAAAGAGAGACTCATTTTAGATTGAAAGACAAAAACAGATTGAAAGTGAAAGGATGGCAAAAGTTATTCCCTATAAATGGCAATCAGAAGAGAAGTGAAGTGAGTATACTAATATCGACAAAATAGACTTTAAGTCTAAAAAAGATTACAAGGGACAGAGAAGGATATTATATATTAATAAAATGTTCAATACAGCAAGAATATATATAATATACACTTGCAGACATAATAACAGACCCTCAAAATATATGAAGCAAAAACGGACAGAATTGAAGGGAGAAATAGATCATCCAACAATAATAGTTGGAGACTTCAAAACCCCGCTTTCAGCAATGATGGAATGACCAGATAGAAGGAAGATAAGTTAGGAAATAGAGGACTTGGACGACACAGTATATCAATTAGACCAAAAAGACATATGTAGGGACTTCCCTGGTGGTCCAGTGGTAGAGAATCCACCTTCCAATGCAGGGAAAGTGGGTTGGATCCCTGGGAAGGGAACTAAGAACCCACACGCCATGGGACAACTAAGCCCATGTACCACAACTAATGAGCTTGTGCACCTCAACTAGAGCCCATGTACCACAAACTAAAGAGCCCATGCACTCTGGAACCCACGTGTCACAACTACAGAGCCCATGTACACTGGAGCCTGCATGCCACAACTAGAGAAGAGAAAACCTGCATGCCACAGCTAGAGAGAAGCTTATGCACCACAATGAAGAGTCCACACTGCAGTGAAAGATCCCGTATGCCTCAACGAAGATCCCATGTGCTGCAACTAAGACCCAACTCAGCCAAAAAGAAATAAAATAAATAAATTAATAATAAATAAATCTTTAAAAAAAAGATATATGTAGAAACTCTATCCAACAGCAGTAGGACACACATTCTTCCCAAGTACACATGGACATGTTCTAGAATACATGGATATTCAGCCACAAACAAGTCCCAACATATTTTAAAAGATAGATATCATACAAAGTATCTTTTCCAACCCCAATGAGATGAAGTTAGAAATCAGTAACAGAAAGAATACCAGAAAATTCACAAATATGTGGAAATTAAACAACATATTCTTAAGCAACCAATGGGTCAAACAAGAAATCACAAGGGAAATTATAAAATACCTAGAGGTGAATGTAAACAAAAGTATAACATACCAAAACTTACATATACTTATAAATGTTAAAATAAATATTTTGTTATATATATTTTACCACAATAAAAAAAAGTAACTCAGATTGGCCAGAATAGCCTAATAACATCTCTTGCTGTGTAACAGGCCCTACACACAATAAATCTGGAGGATGGGAGCCTATCTTCCCCTTTTTTCACCCTCAAGTCTTGTCCTTGCCCCACAGTCCCCAGGAAGTCTAGGTTCAGAAGGACATTGCCTTTGGGTAGAAGCAGGGTTCATTTACTAGCTGGTCAGTGTCATATGACTTCCTGGGAGACCCAAGGAATGAGTGGAGTGATCTGAACCTAAAAAGTCATGGGGAAGTGGGAGCCTGTGAAAGAATACCCAGGGATGGAACATTTGCTTAGGTTTCTCTTCTCCTTCTGACTCATATTTCTGGACACCCCTGTCAGCAAACATCTGGCACTGGGAGGGCTGAATGGCCATGTGGCCTGTAAACACTGGGTGAGGAGGCATTCATCTGCAATCTCAGAGAGCATCTGGAGAGCTTCGGGAAGAAAGGCAGCAGTGAGTTGTTGTTTGAGGTGACTAACAGATGAGTAGACAGATGATACGTGACTGCTGCCTCACGGTGACTGGTTAGCTTCACATAACTAAATAGAATTCTGTTTCACTTTGACTCCACATTAGCTGAAGCAGGGGCAGGGTAACGTATACAGGCTGAAGTCAGGAGGGGTGAAATCAGTGCTCATTTGACTATTCCCCTGGAGCTAAGCTCAGATGCAAGTGGAGAAGAGATGAGTTCTCAGATCCCTCCAGCCACTCAGAACTACTGAAGCTGTGCCAGGTACTTGCTCAGGATTGCCAGAGTAGACAAGTATGGGTGTGGGAGCCGTCCACACCAATTTTCCCTTTCTGGAGCCCCCCTACTTCTTTCATCCATATTACCTTTTGTCTATTGTCATTCAGTCCAATGTGATCAGGGGACCTGCAGTAACTCTGCCAAGGTGTAGGCAAGCAAAGAAAGCGAGGCCAATAGCATGATTCCCTTCTGGTATTTAAATCACAGCTGGAGGGACATTAGCTTAAAAATAGTTGGGGTTTTACTTCTTCCTAGCAGTGTTGTCCTGAGCAGGCCATTCCTGCTACTTGACCTTAGCCCTGCCCTGCTACCTACCATCTCAAACTGCCTCAGTTTCCCTCTTTTCTAAGCCCAGTTCTTTCAGTCAAGTCTGGAAGTCCCTGACAGTCTTCCAATAAATTTCTTCTTGCTAAGTTGGCTAGATTTGATATAGATTTTTATTGGGTATAGCTAAAGAACCCAGGTTCCCCTAGATTTTCACAAAGGGCATCCAGGACCTTCTTCGGACCCTCTTTCTGCTCACCTCTCAGGTCTATGTGCCCCGTGTTTCTGGATTCCCAGTGATTTGGGTCTGGTACCCCCTTCAAAGGCCTTAGCCTTATAGGATCCAGCCAGCCTGACCTCAAGCTGGAGGAGGGGGGAAGCTCATAGTTTTCAGAACTAATATGGTTGATTCACTCCCCAGTAACCCAATTCAAATCCAATAATTATCGATACTTTTTTGACAGTTCTCAATTTTACCTATTTCTGAAAGGAACAATTTTTTCAATAGTAAGGTAGCAACAAAAATTTTTTTAAACAAAAACAACAATGACAACCCAGAAAAAACATCGGATGGTATTGAGTAGAGTGTCCCTTTCAAATAGCCCCTAGGAAATGACTCAGGGGTGGCCCCGCCCTCTTGTAAATCATGACTTGCTATCAAGTCAAGAATGCTCCAAAGACTCTGGATGAGGCATTTTTCCATTTGCTTAGTTAAGACTGTCTGCATTTGAGCTCTTTTCAGTGACTGGGGTCTTTTCCACCTTTGGAGAGTCAAGGGGTGGCAGAAATCATGTTCTACTAAAAGAGGCTAATGAGTCTAGTTACTTGAATTCCCAGCCTCATTCGCAGCCAAGCATGGGTATGTGGCCAAACAGGCACACCCTCCATGTTCCTTTAAAGGAGAAGCTGGGATTACTGCACACCAGAGAAGGGACTGTAGCTGCAGCAATACCAAGGGTTTCATCTCAGCCCTCCCTGGCAGCATAGGCAGCAGGAGAGTGGTAACAGCAAGTGAATCTTCACGGGAAGGGTTCTGTAGCATGATTTTGGCTTGTATCCCTGACCCTGACCTTCTCCTAGGCCTGGTTCTGCAGTCTTATCAGCAATTCTATGAGCTCCCAGTAGTTTTCCAGTAATTTCGTTCTCAGCTTAAATCAGATTTCCATTTCTGTTGCTTGCAATGAATATTGCAGACTGCTGCAGAGATGTAATCAACAATCCAGACCTTCAGGAGGCCCTAGTGTTTAGACTTTTGGAAAATAATAAGGTCAAGTTCCTTATTTGCTTGGCAAATAAGGGCCTCTATACTTGTGCCAGTGTCTACCTCCTAGACTTTTGCTGCCCTCTCCTCCATTTACCCATGTTTCTCTGGTCGTCCTGAATTACTACAGTTTACCAAGGCTGTTTGTTTAGCTTGAAGAGACTTCCCCACTCCTAAATCTCATCTGACAAATGACCATCACTCAACTAAGGGCACCTGGTCTATGAAGCCCATTGAGTAGGACTGACCCTTACACTTCCTACCCACCTTTTCAACGTACATTCTGCAGAGATTTGTGGATAGCATAAATAACTCCAGTAGTTGTGCTTATTGGTCTCCTCCCTAAGCTGTGAGCTCCCCAAGAGCAGGAACCACACATTCCCATTGCTTTAACCCCAGTTCACCTCAGAGTGAAGAAATGAAAAAATGATTGGGAAACACCGAGATGCTGAGAAGGGGCTCCCACACAGCTTGTGAGCAGCACTCAGAATTGTGTGTCTCCCCCGTGATATGTGCAAGGAGGCAGGAGGAAAGGGCAGGTCAGAGGCCCTTTTATTCTCTTATTAACTTGTTAGATTGGATCAAAAGAATGGTGATCCAGAAAGGCTTTGTGGGGACCTGTGGTTTGTTTTTATCCAGCACAAAATATTGTCTTGTGAAAACTCTAAGGAATTTTATGGCCAATTCCATCTGAGATTCATTCTTCAGGGTCCTTAACCTTAGTCCCAGGATATTAACAGTGGCTACTGATGCTGGACATTCATCTTCCCAAAAATTGGACACTTTAACAGAGACCCTAGACTGTCAACCGACTACATTTCTGCAGAGGTGAGAGACTGGGGGCCGAAGGTCTTTGCTGAGGCTGTACTTCCTCACTTCTCTGCCCTTGTTGGGAAATTGAATGTACACATGAAGGCATTTATAGTCATCTGAAGCCAAACCCTGCCCCTCCCTCCTTTTAAACTATTTTTTGAGTAGGAAGATGTGAAATAAACAATACAACTTTGCCTCCATCATTTGGTTTGACCCTGTGCTTTTCATTAGATGAGGCTGAAGTCTTGGGTCTCATGATTCTAAAGTCTGTCCTGAGTATGGTGAAACCATGTAAAACATACATGCAAGGAGCTGTATTATTAGTCTACAAAATTCCCAGGCTATTCCTGTCTCCCTTGTGTCATTTCTGATCACAGAAAGGAGTTATCTAACAATGATTGTGCAAACTGGATATGAATAAGAAAGGAAGTGAAGTGCTGATGCAGAGATTTTAAAGGCTGGGTGGAGGGAGCTGAAGTAATTGCATTTTCCTAGACTCACTTTCAAAGTGGTCAATTTTATAGAATCACTTGCCCAGGAAAGGGAAGTGAGTGTATACATTTTAGGACCTACTCTAAGCCTGGCACAGTTAGACATTTACACAGGTTCTTTCTTCACAACGATCCTCTTTAAATGTAAATGTCAGTGTTTCTTTTTCACAGATGAAGAAACTGAGGTCTGGGGCCATTAAAATACACATGCCAAAGGTCACATAGCCAGGTCCATCTGACTACAGAGCCCAGATGTGTCCACTACATGAACACTGAATGTCACTGGACCTGAAGGGGGCCAGAGTTATTTAGATGGTGTAGTTATGAGGGGATTTTTATCTCAGGCAATAAAGCTGATGCTAGCCACTGTAAGAAATACAAAAAAACTAGAAACTGGTGAGTCCATAGGAAAATCATGAAATATGTAACATATGCTTTTGATGCCCTTTGCCCTGCTTGACATTCTCTTCTGAAAGAGGCTGTGCATTCAGCATTTCCACAGCCAGAATTTATTCTAAAGAGATACTCACAGAAGGCACTGTGATGCAAAGATGTTGCGGCACTGTTTGTCACAGCAAAAATCTGGAAGTAGTTGAATGGCCTTCAGTAGGGGATACCATCAATAAATTGTGGAATAGTACACAGTTGTTAACAAAAGAAAGATAGATCTGATCATGTTAATTAGGAAAGAATTGCAAGAGTTATTAAGGAGGAAAAAGAGGGGCAGAACAAATGAATAATATGGTCCCAGTGATACAAATTTAAAAGTATATGCATATATTCAGTATATGATAGGTTATTTATAAAACTTCTTACAAGTAAAATTGTATGCAAAGACATTTTAACAGTGGCTGTCTTTGATATAAGAGACTGGGAGTGGGAGGGATATAATTTTTAAATCATTTTTAATCACCGTTTCATAATAAGAATTGTTAAGCTTTATTTCACGTTTTATGTCATGCCTTGCACTATGCCAAGTGTTTTATGTATTTGAATTTATTTAATCCACATGATAACCCTAGGGGATTGATACCATTTTTGGCTCCCTTGGGCAGATGAGGAAATCTGGCTCAGGGAATTTATGTAACTTGCTCAAAGCCTCATAGCTATTAACTGAAAGAGTAGGGGTTTGAGCTCAGGCACTCAGACTCCAGAGTTTAGGCTCATAACCACTTCCCTACACTGCCTCCTAGAATAGCATAATATATGCACATAAATTAAAAAGCAAAAATTGATAAAAGGCTAATAGCTAAGAAGGAGAAGTCTGCTGCTGCACATTTCCTCCCCAGGGGCAAAACTTCCAAACTCTTCTAGTTGTTTCTTCTGGTTATTACCTTCATGGTTTTTTGTCTGTTTGGTTTTTAAGATTTTTTTGATGTGGACCATTTTTAAAACCTTATTGAATCTGTTACAATATTTCTTCTGTTTTGTGTTGTTTTGGTCTTTTGGCCCAGAGGCATGTGGGATTTAGCTCACTGACCAGTGATGGAACCGGCACCCCCTGTACTGGAAGGCAAAATCTTAACCACTGGACCATCAGGGAAGTCCCCTTTAATGTTTTTATGATAATATGTTTATGCTGCTATATTTGATTTATCAACTCTAGAACATAATCTATTGATTTCTTGTTATGGAAATAAGGATTTAGCTCTCTTCTACTTCCACACTTTACTTCTCTCAAGGCTGCTTTCCCAAAATTTAACTCAATCTATAGTCAAAGCTTAAATCTTCATGACCATGTACATATGCTCATGAATGAGCCAAATTGTCAACTATGATTGCCTTCCCTTTCCTTTAATTGTTTTTCTTGAGTTAATACTTGGCTTATTTTTTTCCATTGGCTTAGTTTCCTACGAAGCCATCCTTAAGTTTTTCCAAATGTTCCATCAAATCTGTTTAAAAACAATAAATATTAGTTTTCAAATGACCAAATATTACTCTGTGAATTTTGTTTTCCTGAAAACTCTATCCTGAACTTCGTAATCAAATAATTTTCTAAACTGCTTGAATTTTTCAAATCATGTGCTTATATTACATTAAAAATACTAAATAGGGGTTTAAGGCAATTTTATTGAGGTATAATCGTCATATAATAAACTGCAAATGTACAAAGTGTAAAATTTGATAAGCTTGGCATATGTATACATCTATGAAACCATCACCACAATTAAGACATCCATCACCCCAAAAAAGGTCCCTTGGGTCTCTTGTAATGCCGCCATCCTGCCTTTCTCCACAGCCCTCATCCCACAAGCAATCAAGAATTTACTTTCTATCATACTAGATTAGTCTGTATTTTCTAGAGTTTATATAAATGGAATGAATCTACTGTATGTAGTCCATTTGTTTGGCTTTTTTCATTTAAGATAATTACTTTGAAACATCCATGTTGTTGCATTTATCAATTGTTAATTCTTTTTATTACTTAGTAGTTTTCCATTGTATGGATATATCAAAATTTGTTTATTCACCTGTTGATGGACATTTGGGTTGTTTTCAGTTTTGGACTATTAACAAATAAAGTAGGTTGAACATTTGCATACAGGTCTTTGTATGGACATATATTTCCCTTTCTCTGAGGTAAATACCTAGGAGTGGGATGGTTGGATCATATGGTTACATGTATGTTTAACTTTTTAAAAACTGCCAAAATGTTTTCCAAAATAGCTGTACCATATTACATTTCCTTGGGTGTGAGGTCAGATCTGTAATTATATACCTGGAAAACAGAAGAATCAGATGAAATAATAAAAATATTTAAAAAATCCAGTGAGGTGGACTGGTAGCAAAATTAATATGCAACCATAGCTTTCTTTATATAAACAACCGTGAATTAGAAAACATAATAAATATAAGAAAATATCTTATTCATAAGAATGTTAAGGCTCTATGTGAAGAACAGTTTGAAATCCTACTAAAGTACATTTTTAAAAGACTTCAATAAATGTCTTGAATAAGACGATTCAATGTTATCACAATGCCATTGTCCCTAAATGAATGTATAAATCTAACGCAAGGTCAATAAAAAAAACAAACAGCGTTTTTTGAGAGCAGGGAATTAGACAAGTTTTTTTTTCTACAGTTTATGTAGAAAATAAACATGCAAGAATAGCCAGAAAATGAAAATTAAGAGTTCTGAAGCAAGACAAATCTTACCAAATATCAAAAATATTATGAAGGTGCAGTAAATGAGTTTGCCCTTGTCTACCTATGACAAGACAATAGCAACAAAAGAAAGAGACAGTCCACAAATATTGAAAATATACTTTGAAATTCAGGGTAAAAAAGGCCATATTTCATATCAGAAAAGGAAAGGTGGACTATTTTTTTAACATCTTTATTGGAGTAAAATTGTTTACAATGGTGTGTTGGTTTCTGCTTTATAACAAAGTGAATCAGCTATACATATACATATATTCCCATATCTCCTCCCTCTTCATCTCCCTCCCACCCTCCCTATCCCACCCCTCTAGGTGGACGCAAAGCACCAAGCTGATCTCCCTGTGCTATGTGGCTGCTTCCCACTAGCTATCTATTTTACGTTTGGTAGTGTGTATAGGTTCATGCCACTCTCTCACTTCATCCCAGTTTAACCTTCCCCTCCCCGTGTCCTCAAGTCCATTCTGTATGTCAGTGTCTTTATTCCTGTCCTGCCCCTAGGTTTTTCAGAACCTTTTTTTTTTTTTTTTAGATTCCATATATATGTGTTAGCATACAGTATTTGTATTTCTCTTTCTGACTTACTTCACTCTGTATGACAGTCTCTAGGTCCATCCACCTCACTACAAATAACTCAGTTTCATTTCTTTTTATGGCTGAGTAATATTCCATTGTATATATGTACCACATCTTCTTTATCCATTCATCTCTCAGTGGACACTTAGGTTGCTCCCATGTCCTGGCTATTGTAAATAGAGCTGCAATGAACATTGTGGTACATGACTCTTTCTGAATTATGGTTTTCTCAGGGTATATGCCCAGTACTGGGATTGCTGGGTCATATTGTAGTTCTATTTTTCTTTTTCTAAGGAACCTCCATACTGTTCTCCATAGTGGCAGTATCAATTTACATTCCCACCAACAGTGCAAGAGGATTCCCTTTTCTTCACACCCTCTCCAGCATTTACTGTTTGTAGAAATTTGATGATGGCCATTCTGACTGGTGTGAGGTGATACCTCGTTGTAATTTTGATTTGCATCTCTCTAATGATTAGTGATGTTGAGCATACTTTCATGTGTTTGTAAATTGTATATCTTCTTTGGAGAAATGTCTGTTTAGGTGTTCTGCTCATTTTTGGATTGGGTTGGTTTTTTTTATGATATTGAGCTGCTTGTAAATTTTGGAGATTAATCCTTTGTCAGTTGCTTTGTTTGCAAATATTTTCTCTGAATCTAAGGGTTGTCTTTTTGTCTTGTTTATGGTTTCCTTTGCTGTGCAAAAGCTTTTAAGTTTCATTAGGTCCCATTTGTTTATTTTGGTTTTTATTTCCCTTTCTCTAGGAGGTGGGTCAAAAAGGAACTTGCTGTGATTTATGTCATTGAGTGTTCTGCCTATGTTTTCCTCTAAGAGTTTTATAGTGTCTGGTCTTACATTTAGGTCTTTAATCCTTTGAGTTTATTTTGTGTATGGTGTTAGGGAGTGTTCTAATTTCATTCTTTTACATTTAGCTGTCCAGTTTTCCCAGCACCACTTATTGAAGAGGCTGTCTTTTCTCCATGTATAGTCTTGCCTCCTTTATCAAATGTAAGCTGACCATATATGCATGGTTTTATCTCTGGGCTTTCTATCCTGTTCCATTGATCTATATTTCTGTTTTTGTGCCAGTACCATAGTGTCTTGATTACTGTAGCTTTATAGTATAATCTGAAGTCTGGAGCCTGATTTCTCCAGCTCTGTTTTTCTTTCTCAAGATTGTTTTGCCTATTCAGGGTCTTTTGTGTTTCCATACAAACTGTGAACTTTTTTGTTCTAGTTCTGTGAAAAGTGCCATTGGTAGTTTGATAGGGATTGCATTGAATCTGTAGATTGCTTTGGGTAGCATAGTCATTTTCACAATGTTGATTCTTCCAATCCAAGAACATGGTAATCTCACCATGTGTTTGTATCATCTTTAATTTCTTTCATCAGTGTCTTATTGTTTTCTGCATACAGGTCTTTTGTCTCCTTTATTCCTAGGTATTTTGTTCTTTTTGTTGCCGTGGTAAATGGGAGTGTTTCCTTAATTTCTCTTTCAGATTTTTCATCATTAGTGTATAGGAATGCAAGAGATTTCT
Source organism: Monodon monoceros (assembly GCF_005190385.1). NCBI lineage: Eukaryota > Metazoa > Chordata > Mammalia > Artiodactyla > Monodontidae > Monodon > Monodon monoceros. Next base: position 101,599,535 of record NW_021703772.1, on the reverse strand, counting down.
GTGTATTAATTTTGTATCTTGCTACTTTACCAAATTTGTTGATTAGCTTTAGTAGTTTTCTGGTAGCATCTTTAGGATTCTCTATGTATAGTATCATGTCATCTGCAAACAGTGACAGTTTTACTTTTTCTTTTCTGATTTGTATTCCTTTTATTTCTTTTTCTTCTCTGATTGCTGTGGCTGAAACTTCCAAAACTATGTTGAATAATAGTGGTGAGAGTGGGCATCCTTGTCTTGTTCCTGATCTTAGTTGAAATACTTTCAGTTTTTTACCATTGAGAATGATGTTGGCTGTGGGTTTGTCATATATGGCCTTTATTGTGTTGAGGTTAGTTCCCTCTATGCCTACTTTCTGGAGGTTTTTTATGATAAATGTGTGTTGAATTTTGTCAAACTTTTTCTGCATCTATTGAGATGATCATATGGTTTTTCTCCTTCAGTTTGCTAATATGGTGTATCACACTGACTGACTTGCATATATTGAAGAAATCTTGCATTCCTGGGATAAACCCCACTTGATCATAGTGTATGATCCTTTTAATGTGCTGTTGGATTCTATTTGCTAGTATTTTGTTGAGGATTTTCCCATCTATGTTCATCAGTGATATTTGCCAGTAGTTTTCCTTCTTTATGACATCTTTGTCTGGTTTTGGTATCAGGGTGATGGTGGCTTCGTAGAATGAGTTTGGGAATGTTCCTCTCTCTGCTGTATTTTGGAAGAGTTTGAGAAGGATAGGTGTTAGCTATTCTCTAAATGTTTGATAGAATTTGCCTGGGAAGCCATCTGGTCCTGGGCTTTTGTTTGTTGGAAGATTTTTAATCACAGTTTCAATTTCAGTGCTTGTGATCAGTCTGTTTATATTTTCTATATCTTCCTGGTTCAGTCTCAGAGTGTTGTGCTTTTCTAAGAATTTGTCCATTTCTTCCAAGTGGTCCAGTTTATTGGTTTATTGTTCTTGTAGTAATCTCTCATGATCCTTTGTATTTCTGCAGTGTCAGTTGTTACTTCTCCTTTTTCATTTCGAATTCTATTGATTTGAGTCTTCTCTCTTTTTTCTTGATGAGTCTGGCTAATGGTTTATCAATTTTGTTTATCTTTTCAAAGAACCAGCTTTTAGTTTTATTGATCTTTGTTATTGTTTCCTTCATTTCTTTTTCATTTATTTCTGATATGATCTTTATGATTTCTTCCCTTCTGCTAACTTTGGGGTTTTTTTGTTCTTCTTTCTCTAATTGCTTTAGGTGTAAGGTTAGGTTGTTTATTTGAGATTTTTTGTGTTTCTTGAGGTAGGATTGTATTGTTATAAATTTCCCTCTTAGGACTGCTTTTGCTGCATCCCATAGGTTTTGGGTCATTGTGTTTTCATGGTCATTTGTTTCTAGGTCTTTTTTGATTTCTTCAGTGATCTCTTGGTTAGTATAGCAGTGTATTGTTTAGCCTCCTTGTGTTTGTATTTTTTACAATTTTTTTCCTGTAAACGATATCTAGTCTCATAGTATTGTGGTCAGAAATGATACTTGATATGATTTCAATTTTCTTAAATTTACCAAGGCTTGATTTATGACCCAAGATATGATGTATCCGGGAGAACTTTCCATGAGCACATGAGAAGAAAGTGTATTCTCTTGCTTTTGGATGGAATGTCCTATGAATATCAATTAAGTCCATCTTGTTTAATGTATCATTTAAAGCTTGTGTTTCCTTATTTATTTTCATTTTGGATTGTCTGTCCATTGGTGAAAGTGGGGTGTAAAATTCCCCTACTATTATTATGTCACTGTCGATTTCCCCTTTATGGCTCTTAGCATTTGCCTTATGTATTGAGGTGTCCCTATATTGGGTGCATAAATACTTACAATTGTTATATATTCTTGGATTGATCCCTTAATTATTAGGTAGTGTCCTTCTTTGTCTCCTGTAATAGTCTTTATTTTAAAGTCGATTTTCTCTGATATGAGAATTGCTACTCCAGCTTTCTTTTGATTTCCATTTGCATGGAATATCTTTTTCCATCCCCTCATTTTTAGTCTGTATGTGTCCCTATGTCTGAAGTGGGTCTCTTGTAGACAGCATATGTATTGGTCCTGCTTTTGTATCTATTCAGCCAGTCTATGTGTTTTTGTTGGAGCATTTAATCCATTTACATTTAAGATAGTTATTGATATGTATGTTCCAGTTATCATTTTCTTAAGTGTTTTGAGTTTGTTATTGTAGGTCTTTTCCTTGTCTTGTGTTTCCTGCCTAGAGAAGTTCCTTTAGTGTTTGCTGTAAAGCCAGTTTTGTGGTGCTGAATTCTGTTAGCTTTTGCTTGTGTGTAAAGGTTTTAATTTCTCCATCGAATCTGAATGAGATCCTTCCTGGGTGGAGTAATCTTGGTTGTAGGTTTGTTCCCTGTCATCACTTTAAATATGTCCTGCCACACTGTTCTGAATTGCAGAGTTTCTGATGAAAGATCAGCTGTTAACCTTCTGGGGATTCCCTTTTATGTTATTGTTTTTCCCTTCCTGCTTTTAATATTTTTTTGTATTTATTTTTTGACAGTTTGATTAATATGTGTCTTGGCATGTTTCTCCTTGGATTTATCCTGTATGGGACGCTTTGTGCTTCCTGGACATGATTGACTATTTTCTTTCTCATATTAGGGAAGTTTTCAACTATAATCTCTTCAAATATTTTCTCAATCCCTTTCTTTTTCTCTTTTTCTTCTGGGACCCCTACAATTCGAATGTTGGTGCATTTAATTTCCTAGAGGTCTGTTAGATTGTCCTCAATTTTTTTCAATGTTTTCTCTTTATTCTGCTCTGCAATAGTTCCTTCCACTATTTTATCTTCCAGGTCACTTATCCGTTCCTCTGACTCACTTATTGTGCTATTGATTCCTTCTAGAGAATTTTAAATTTCATTTATTGTGTTGTTCATCATTGTTTGTTTGCTCTTTAGTTCTTCTAGGTCCTTGTGAAACGTTTCTTCTGTTTTCTCCATTCTATTTCCAAGATATTCTACCATCTTTACTATCATTACTCTGAATTATTTTTCAAGTAGACTGCCTATTTCCTCTTCCTTTGTTTGGTCTGGTGGGGTTTTACCTTGCTCCTTCATCTGCTGTGTATTTCCCTGTTTTCTCATTTTGCTTAACTTACTGTTTTTTGGGTCTCCTTTTCACAGGCTGCAGGTTTTTAGTTCCCATTGTTTTTGGTGACTGCCACCAGTGGCTAAGGTTGGTTCAATGGGTTGTGTAGGCTTCCTGTTGGAGGGGACTAGTGCCTGTGTTCTGGTTGATGAAGCTGGATCTTGTCTTTCTTGTGGACAGGACTGCATCCAGTGGTGTGTTTTGGGGTGTCTGTGAGCTTATTATGATTTTAGGCAGCCTCTCTGCTAATGGATGGGGTTGTGTTCCTGTCTTGCTATTTGTTTGGCATAGGGTGTCCAGCAGTGTAGCTTGCTGGTCGTTGAGAGGAGCTGGATCTTAGTGTTGAGATGGAGAACTCTGGGAGAGCTTTCATCATTTGATATTACTTGGAGCTGGGAGGTCTCTGCTGGACGAATGTCCTGAACTTGGCTCTCCCACCTCAGAGGCTTACGCCTGATGCCCAGCTGGAGCACCCTGTCAGCCACATGGCTCAGAAGAAAAGGGAGAAAAAAATGAAAGAGAGAAAGAAAAAAAAACAAATAAAATAAAAATTATTGAAATAAAAATTTTAAAAATATTATTTTAAAAAAGTAATAAAAAAAAAAGAAAGACGAGAGTAACCAAACCTAAAAGCAAATCCAGCAATGATAACAAGGGCTAAAAACAGGGGCTGCCGGGGTGGCGCAGTGGTTGAGAGTCTGCCTGCCAATGCAGGGGACATGGGTTTGTGCCCTGGTCTGGAAAGATCCCACATGCCACAGAGCGGCTAGGCCCGTGAGCCATGGCCACTGAGCCTGTGTGTCCAGAGCCTGTGCTCTGCAACGGGAGAGGCCACAACAGTGAGAGGCTTGTGTACCACACACACACACACAAAAAAAATGCTAAAAACAAAACAAAACAAAAAACAGACAGAGAGAACCCTAGGACAAATGGTAAAAGCAAAGCTATACAGACAAAATCACACAAAGAAGCATACACATACACACTCACAAAAAGTGAAAGAAGAAAAAAATATATATATCTAAAAGAAGGAAGAGAGCAAACAAATCAATAAACAAATCTACCAATGATAATAAGCTCTAAATACTAAACTAAGATAAACTTAAACAGAAACAAATTAGATGCAGAAAGCAAACCCTAAGTCTACACTTGCTCCCAAAGTCCACTGCCTCAGTTTTGGGATGATTCGTTGTCTATTCAGGTATTCCACAGATGCAGGTACATCAGGTTGATTGTGAAGATTTAATCCGCTGCTCCTGAGGCTGCTGGGAGAGATTTCCCTTTCTCTTCTTTGTTCGCACAGCTCCGGGGGTTCATCTTTGGATTTGACCCCACCTCTGCATGTAGGTCACCTGAGGGCATGTGTTACCGCCCAGACAGGAGGGGGTTAAAGGAGCCGCTGATTAGGGGGCTCTGGCTCACTCAGGCCAGGTGGAGGGAGGGGTACGGAATTTGGGGTCAGCCTGTGGTGACAGAGGCTGGTATGATGTTGCACCAGCCTGAGGTGTACAATGTGTTCTCTCAGGGAAGTTGTCCCTGAATCATGGGACCCTGGCAGTGGCGGGCTGCACAGGCTCCCAGGAGGGGAGGTGTGGATAGTGACGTGTGCTTGCACACAGGCTTCTTGGTGGCAGTGGCAGCAGCCTCAGCGTCTCATTCCCGTCTCTGGTGTCCACACTGATAGCTGTCATTCACACCCATCTCTGGAGCTCGTTTAGGCGGTGTTTGAATCCCCTCTCCTTGTGCACCCCCAAACAATGGTCTCTTGCCTCTTAGGCAGTTCCAGACTTTTTCCCGGACTCCCTCCTGGCTAGATGTGGTGCACTAGCCCCCTTCAGACTGTGTTCGTGCAGCCAACCCCAGTCCTCTCCCTGGGATCTGACCTCCGATGCCCAAGCCTCAGCTCCCAGCCCTCACCCACACAGGGGGTTGAGCACACAAGCCTCTCGGGCTGGTAAGTGCTGGTTGGCACTGGTCCTCTGTGTGGGAATCTCTCCACTTTGCCCTCTGCACCCCTGTTGCTGCATTCTCCTCCATGGCTCCAAAGCTTCCCCCCAGCCCACACCCTGTCTCCACCAGTGAAGGGGCTTCCTAGTGTGTGGAAACTTTTCCTCCTTTGCAGCTCCCTCGCAGGAGTGCAGGTCCCATCCCTATTCTTTTGTCTCTCTTTTTTCTTTTGGTCTACCCATGTACGTGGGGAGTTTCTTGCCTTTTGGGAAATCTGAGTTCTTCTGCTAGCGTTCAATAGGTGTTCTGTAGGAGTTGTTTCACATGTAGATGTATTTCTGATGTATTTGTGGGGAGGAAGGTGATCTCCAAGTGTTACTCCTCTGCCATCTTGAAAGTCTCCAGACTATTTGATAAATTATGCTGAGATAACTTGTTAGCAACTCCTTTCCATAAAATTAAATGCTGTTGAATCAGAGATATACATGTAAAAATTTAATAACTGTCAGTACCAGAGGAACTGTGATCTATTTTAGTCTATTTTTAACATTATTAGAGTAGGTAAGAACTTACTAAGCAAAGCCAAAACACAGGGGCTGTAAGTTTGAACACATAAAAGTTACAGTTAACAATACGGGGAGAAAATACCATGAAAAGTTTTTCCATTTTAAAAGGATAGGCCAAGAAAAATATTTAAAACACATTTTACAAAGAGCTAATTCCTAAAAATGTAAAGAGTATACAAACAAATTAAAAATACTAATAGACGAACAAACAAAGCACATGCACAAGCAGTTTGTAGGGTAGGAAATGAGTCATAAACAAATGATAGTACAAATTATATTTCCATTTTTTAAGTGTCAGATTTGAAAACATCAGTAAGTTTGACAAGACATTATTGTCAAAAGTACAAGGAGAAGAGGCACTCCTGTGCCAAAGTGATGGAGGTACAAATTGACGTATCTTCTTTTAGGAACCATTTGGCGCCATCTATTAAAACAGCCATTTTTTGATGCAGTAATTCCACTTCTAAGCATTTATTTTACAAGGATTCTTGTACATGTGTACAAGGATATTCACAGAAGCTGTGTTCGTAAGGAAAAGACTGAAAATAAACAGAAGGCCCCTCAATGTGGAACCAGTTAAATAAATTATGATCCGTTCATACAATGACACCCTAGTATAGCACAATAGTGATTTTGAAATATCACCCAGTGTATCTCGCTTCTTGCTAATTTTTTTTTCTTTTCCTTTTTCCTCCTCTGTCCCTGGGCCATCAAGGTGAGGCCCAGCAGCCCAGGCTTGTGAGAGGTGCTTGCACTGCCTCCAGGTAGGGAAGGCTGATACAGGCCAGAGCAGAGAAATCATGTCTCAGCTTTGATGTCTGGACTTCATGAGGTTCAGAATGAGGCCATAATCTTGAACGTTCGACATTTCCTGAAATAGAAAAGGGATTTCTCAGAACTCTCAAAGCTGGATTGTTTTCATATGTCAAGAACCAAAGTTTGAAGGATAGGCCATAGAGTAAAAGACAATAAAATAACACAAAAGGAGTGACAGGGATGATACCCTCCTAGTATCAGAGGAGCAGCCAGCAAGGAGGTGCTGAGGGAGAGAGAGCAGTTGAGAAGGGTGAGTGTTTGGAGGGGCAAGTCTGGCTCCCTTTTCAAGGTGCACCCAGAACACCTGGGGGCCCTTGTGCTGCTTTCCAAGACACTCTTAAGGAGACGACAAGCCTTCAGCATAATGTCATGTCCCACCTGGCTTGGCGAAACCGAGCAGGACCCTGTGGGGCCCTCCTGGGTACAAAAGCCCCTCAGTTTTCCCCATTTCTTGTTTGTAGTGTTGACAAAATTTAATCAGTCAATCTGAGAAAGAAATGGAAAATTTTATTCGAACCAAATTGAGGATTATAACCCGGGAACAGGATCGCAGAAAGCTCCAAGGACTGTTCTGCCCATTAGATGTCAGGGCAGAGTTATAAAGTTTTTTGAGACAGAGAGCTGTTCATCAAATGATGTGTTATTGATTTACATGATCCAGATCTAATCATTGTCATGGTAGGTCATGTGATCCCTTACAAGATCAAGAAGGAATGTTATCAAAGAGTTGTTGCACTATACAGTTACGCAGGCATTTCTGCCAATGAGGGAGGTCTGGTCGATGCCTAATGAAGATACACAATGCACAGTGGAAGAGGCAGAGGAGGTCAAAGGGAAGAGAAAATTGTTTATGGTTTAAAAAAATTTTTTTATGTTTTTTTGTTGTTTATGTTTTAAGGGTTTTTTTGTCTTGCCATAAAATATGAATCTTATTTCACAATAGAAAAAAAAAAGACTTTAGTCTCCAAGGCCTTCCCCAAGTTCCAAAGAGCGGTTTCAAATCAGTTAATGATCAGGACAATCGAGTCACAGGACCCCTGGTTCCTCCTGCTAGGATGTAGAAAACAATCTGATGCATATCTTTAGATGTTCTATAGAAACTAAGACTCCCACTCTGGTGGAGGATGGTGACTACATGCTGACTACAAGCACATAGACCCCAGACTGGTTGGGACCAGAAGACTGAGATTCCTAAAACATCACCCTGTTACCTGACCACCAACCAATCAGAAGAAGGTCCAGGAGCTGATCATGCACACATCCCACGACCCTCTCCTCTAACACACTTGCCTGAAAGCCATCAGGGAGTTTGAGCCTTGAGTACAAGCTGCTCATTCTCCTTGCTTGGCTCTTGCAATAAACCTTTCTCTGTTCCAAACTCCGACGTTTCAGTTTGTTCAGCCTCACTGTGTCGGGCGCATAAAGTGAACTTGGGTTCTCCAACATTCGGAGTGACAGGGCACCACACCTGAAGACATTCCTCAAAACCCACAGATCCCAGTGTGATGTGGGGAAAGATACCCTAAGGAGCTATGAAAGCACCAGTGGACCAGACCTGGGCACTGGGAAATGCTTGGGCTTAAGCTGAAAGGCCACAGAGGGTAGAATCTTGATTCTGAAGGCATTGGCAATCTCTGAGCACCGTGACAGAGGTGCCAGCACTTTGTGAGGCCGGTCAGTCTCAGTGGATACCAGTGGGTGTGCTCAGGGCCAGCATCTGATCACACTGCAGGGGATGCCACCAAAAAAAAGTGTAAAATTGAGTAAGCTTGTATTTGCAATGTCTGCTTACAGAAAGAGGCATAAGAAACTGATTCCAGTGATTGTACTTGGGGAAGGGGCTTGTGGGATTGAGGTCTTGGCAGGGTCCAGGCAGGCTCAGAGCAGATGTGAGCCCCCCAAGGTAAAGGTCAGACTACGCACTCACTAAGCTGAAGGTTATTGCCTCCCCTATCAGACGGGGGGCAAGGAACATGCCTTCCCCAGCAGGTGTCAAGTCTGGGGGCTTCCTGATCGTTTCTGTCAAGACCTCCCTGAGTCCTGCCCCTTCCAGACTTTAGCAAACTTGTGCTGAAGATGACGGTAAGTGTTCACTGATTGTTAATAACATTCCCCCTTGCCCTTAAAAGTGTCCCAGTTTGTTGATAAATAGTATAGTTAGTATTCCTAAATAATCTGCAGAGTGTCTCCTGAAGCTCCTGGAAGGGAGAGTCAAGGCTCCTCTACTTGTGGTTCCCGGATGCCTCAGCTTTCCTTCAATGAGAACTAATTCACTATCTCCTGTGAGAGACGTGGGATGTGTCAGACATGGTCCCTGGCCTTAGGGAGCCTCTAGTCCAGGAGGCAGGGAGACATGCAGAGAAAGAACAAACCCACCAAGTGGGGGTTGCTGAGACTTCACAAATGTCACAAGAGCCCTAGAGCTCCTACTCTGCTTCCTCCTGGCCTTTTCCTCAGGTAGGAATATGGTCATTGCAACAACGATAAGAATAACAATAGCTACCTGTTATGTGGGGCTCCCTTTCTTCGGGAGCTTCCAGACCAACGTGGGGAACTGCCAGACTCTGCCCTGGGAGAGCCCAGTCTTGTGGGAAATGCATAGCTACAATCTTCTGTAGTTCCCACACCGATGAGAGACACTAGCCAGGCACGTCACCAAGAGACTGATAGAAATTCTTTACAAAACCCTGCAAGGGACCTGTCCTTATTCTCGTTTACAGATGAAAAAGCTGAGGTTCAGAGAGGTGATATAATTTACCAAAGTCACACAGAAATTTAGTGGCATAGCTGGTATTCACACTTCAAATCCCTGCTGTGGCTTCCATGCCCAGGTACATTGTGGCAGCACACCCATCACATGTCCTATCCCATGGGCACTGTTTCCTCAGAGGCACCAAGTACCACCCCCCATACCTTCTATTTGGGGCCTGAGCAAAGGCTAGGCTGCCAGTGGCCCCAGGAACTGGGCTCCCTCCCAGTGGCTCTGCCACCAGCACAATGTTAACAATGTTAACGTTGACCTGAGTTCTTTTTAGAATGATGGTCTGCTTCCCTCATCTTGTTAATTTTTAAATCTTAAGTTGTCTGTGTATCTCTATGAAGCCTCAAATACTATTTGGAACAAGTTGAGAGAGAAAGTGACAGAGAGAGAACTTGGTAACAGTGGTTGGGGAAGGGTCAGAGACTCTCACGGGTCTGCCTGTTTACACAAGACCCCTCCTCACATCTCTGACCAGCAACCTTGACTAGCAGCCACAATACAATGGTCCTATAGGTCAATATCCCTACAGCGCTCTGATCAGGCATGCATGAGTCAGCACACAGCACCAATCTCAAACATTCTCTCAGCCTGGGGTGTCAGGTACGGTGTCAGGTACAGAAAAACTAACATCGATTGCGCGTACCCAAGGAACTTGTAATCTTGTCAGAGATTCCAGGCTCTGAAACAATCAAGGTTACGTATAAGGGACAACAAGGGAGCAAATAAAAGTCACTTCTCTTTTGAGAAGAACTTTCTTTCCTCCAGGACACAGGGAAGTGGGCTTTGGCAATGATCCAGGCAGAAACTTTAGAGCAGAGCTCACTAGGAGATCAAGAATGCTACTTTGGTTTCCTGGGAATGCAAAGTGCCTGTCCACATTGAATCTAAAAACTCAGGAGAATCAAACTTCCTCTCCTTGAACTGTGTCAACATGGGCCAGGCTTGGAGGCTTTTTGAAACCGTCAGATGTTGAGTATTGACTGGACAGGACGTGCAGGTACCTGGCCGAATACTTCCTCATTCCAGCTGATGTTCTAGAGTCAGACGATGGATGGGGGTACCTTGGAACACTTGAAAGGCCTTCAGTCTTTACAGGAGCTGGGTCCTTTTCAGGTCAGGACTCACAAGTATCTGGTCTTCTCTTCTTCTAGGCCCATGGAGGATTTACCACTTAGCTCCCTTGATTTAGTTGGAGCCATGAGATTAGTTCTGGCTAACGGCCCATGAGTACAAGTTATATGTGGTTAAAAGCTGGTGTGAGTGTTCCATGTTATCTCTTGCTCTGCCACAGTGACTCGGGATTCCCATGGAAAGATAACAGAGCTATAGGATAGAAAAAGTGTGAACTGCTCAGTCATCACAAGGAGGACGACTGCCCGCCAGAATTCCACGAGGAAGAAATAAACTTTGGTTGGGTTAAGCCATTGAGATTTCATTATCAGTCTGTTACTGTAGCTTGACCTGGACTCTTCTGACCCTTTGACACCCCAGAGTACTGATGGGGAGTGGAGACTGGGAGAAGATGAGAGCCGAGAGGTGAAATCCTTTAATTTCTCTCTTAGTGCTCCGTCTTTGCATGCAGTGCCCTTGTGCACCCTCTCCCCACATCCCTCCACCCACCACCTCCCTTCAGTTATCCAAAGACCTACCATGGTGCTTCCCCACTGGTCTGTCACTACACACAAGGGGATTTCCCTGACAGCCTTGCTTCATAATCTGCTGTGATTCAGAAAATATCAGGGCTGAAGGGGGCTCTGGAGCCTTACCCAGTTCTGCATCTCATTGAACAGAGAGAGAATTCATGGCTTAGGAGGTAATGTGACTTGCCCAAGGTCACATGACACCTGATGATAGGACTGGTACCCAGGTCTCCTGACTCATAGGCCCAAACTTTCTCCTCTATCTCTTCCCATTTAGCTAGGTCCTAGTCTCAACTAAGGGTCATAGGCATGTTATTCTACATCTCTTGTGTTAAGAAAAATTTATCAAAATCTTGAAAATCAAAAGGAAGCACAGCAAGCCCTTTAATGTTGTACCGGGGCCTTGTTTAACAAGCCTGTTTAACAAGCCTGTTTAACAAGGGTTATTAATTCTCTGGGAAACCATACTTGTGCTTTATACTATTTGATTAGAGCCTGGATACAGTGAAATTACATGTTTAGCTGTAGATTTCGGTCTGGCAGAAGAATATAACCCCAATGGTTATGCTTTTATTGCCACATTTATTGTCACATTGGTATGACATTAATCAGTGTTTATCTAACCTGACAATCTTTTTCTTTTTTTCCCTCCCTTCCTTCCTTCCTCTCTCTCTCCCTCCCTTCTTTCTCTCTTTCTCTCCCTTTCTTTCTTTCTTTCTTTCTTTCTTTCTTTCTTTCTTTCTTTCTTTCTTTCT
>NW_021703772.1:101505037-101587909 GCF_005190385.1 Monodon monoceros | reverse complement strand
TCTTTCTTTCTTTCTTTCTTTCTTTCTTTCTTTCTTTCTTTCTTTCTGTCTTTCTTTCTGTCTCTCTCTCTCTCTCTCTCTTTCTTTCAAGAAATACCTTTCTTATGACTTCTCTGATGGTCCAGCAGTTAAGACTCCATGCTCCCAATGCAGGGGGCCTGGGTTCGATCCCTGTTCAGGGAACTAGATCCCACATGCCACAACTAAAAGATCCCATACGCAGCAAAGAAGATCTCACCTGCTGCAACCAAGACCCGGCACAGCCAAATTAAAAATAAATACCTTTCTTGATGGGCTATATTAATCTAAGTTCTTAAAGTGCTCTTGGAACTAATTTTACCATCTTACCAGTTCTCTCACTCATTAACTGATATGTTGAATAAAATCTGTGACACAGGGGTACTCTATATTTTTAATGAAAGTCATGTTCTTAACTTTTTAAAATTATACTTTGACACTTGAGATAAATATCCACTATCTTACAGCACCTACCATAGTGTCTGACTTAGAACTGGAAGTCATAAATGTCCACTGAATGAGTGACTGAATTAAGGTCTACCCATCAAGATCATTGATCATGGATCTGCATTTTATCAGGATCTTTAATGTCTTAACTCAAAGGAGAAGCTCTGATGTAGGAACCTCAGGCACCAGGAGAATCTGATAGGGAAATGTTTGGGTTTTTATGAGCCTTGCCTGATCTTCCTTTATAGGCTAACCCCATCTTCACAAAGAAACAAAGTCCTTCTGTCCTAGTGCGCCTGGGGACACACCGTCTTCCTCAGAGGGAGAAGCTGGGACGAGTATAATCCTCTAAGTTACTCTCATACAGACCCAACTGTGACCAATACATCCCCCCCTGAAGTTAAGAGGGAGAGTCAGTCTGTAATTCCACCCTCTCATCCTTCCCCCATATTTCATCAGCTTAGCTGGTCATGTGTGATATTCAGTAAAACTGCAGCAGGCAACCAGGAGCCAGAAGAACTTATCCCTTCTCCTACCTGCTCTAATGAGAGCCCTGTGCTTCAGAATGACGTGGCTTATAATGGTGTCGTTCCCCAGAAACTTCTACAAGAGCTTCTGATTAATCTTCCCTCCCACCTAAAGACATTGTCAGGTCCTCAAAAATGTAAGACAAGTTAGCTTTCCAGGCTCCCATAAGCATACCCTGATACCCAGACAGAGGAAGGTCTTCTGAGTGGGGCTGAGCAGTGTCCTTCGCTTGCCCAGGAACGTCACTTGAGCCGAAGAAAACAGTTCACTTTGCCTGTCATGATTTAGCCTGACCGACAGTGTTTATCATTCAGCACAAGGCTTGGATGGGACTGAGTGGATCGGAACTAAAGCAGCTGATTTACATTCAGAGCGGAGTTTAAATTAACTGCACAGAAGTCAAATCTCGCATTGCTCGTGTTTGCTTTCTCTGAGCAGTGCCGAGGGCTTATGCTTTAGTCCATCCAGATTCCTAATGGGCCAAATGCCCCGATTATAGATGATTTTGTGAACATCTGTAGCTCTTGAGAGCTGATGCAAGGATGATTCAGGAGAAGCTTTGGTGTCCTTCAGCTGGTTGTAGGCAAGTGACACCGCGAGAAGCATGGCTGCTTGGGGCCCAGAAGAGCTTTGGCTGGGTGGAGTGACTGTCTTAGTCCTCCATGCCTCTCTCCCAGCTAGATCTCAGGACAACTCCAAAGGGACTTTTGTGCTATTTAATGGAATGGATACTGGGCAGCGGGAGTGGCAGGTGCTATAAATGAAATAGGACTGAATCGCTGGGAGATGGGCACCTGAGGGTCATCATCCTATTCTCCCTGCTTTGAATACATTTGAAATTTCCATAGTTAAAAGTGTTTTATTTTTCTTTTAGTGGAAGAGACTTGTATTTGTGGACCAGAGACCTGAGAGAGAAGCGGAGGAAGAGGGACTTTGAAAGTTCATTCTTAGAAAAGCCCTCGAAGCCCCGACAGACTCTCCTGCTTCCTGCTGCCCCGCCCTGTGGGTTAATAACCTGTTGGGGGAGCCAGGAGACTGGCGCAGACTCCAGGGCTAACTGCTGAATAGAAAGTCTCTGTGTGGCTGGCGCTCTTGTTGCACACCCAACAGTCACTCCATCTTTGTCCTTGCTGGCAGACCTCCACTGTGTTCAACAGCATGCTTGCAGGAGGTAGACCCAGACCCTGGGAATGAATCATGCCAATGATTGGTTTAGAAGTGGCCATGTGACCTAGTTCTGCCCAGTGAAATGCAAGGGAAAGTCTTTGGGGTGGGGCTGGACAGCTGGGAAATATTTTCCGCTCTCATAAACAAAAGAGTTGTACTAGGAGAAGCCTTTCTTCCCTTGGTGTTTACACATGCTATCATGTTCTCTCAAGGACTTGAGACCTCCTTTTTCTCCCTGACCTCATTTCCTATGATGGTCTTTCTCCATCACATTCCTCCAACCACTGGCCTCCTTGCTTTCTTAGAACATGCTAATCATACTTCTACCTCAGGGCCTTTGCACTTGCTGTTTCCTTCTAGAATGCTCCTCCTCCAGATCTTCACTGGCTCCTTCTTTCACATCCTTCAGGACTTTGCTCAAATGTCAGTTTCTCAGACATTTACCTGCCATCATTAAAAAAAAATTCCCATCCTTCTTCTCCTCCTTAATCCTTATTTTCCCTTTTTGTGTTCTCCTCAGAACATACCACTAACATACTATGTAATTTTTAAATTTATTTTGCTCAGTGTCTCCATTTTCCCCACTACAGTGGAATCTAGGGCAGGGATTTCTGTAAGTTTTATTCACCATTGTGTCCCCAATACCAAAAAAAGTGCCCAACACATAGTAGCACTATTAAATATTTGCTGAATGAATGAATGAACTTATTCTATACTTCAAGCTTCAGCAGCCATTTTGTGACCATGAGGGGAAGTGAAGAAAATCACAGAGAAACAGACCCACAGCCCCATTATCATGGAGCCACTCACTTAACAACTCTGCCTGTGAAATATTTTTATTGAGGTAACATTGTCCTAATAATTTAAGCCACTGCTGGTTGGGGAATATTTCACTTGTGACTGAAATCATCCTAAATGATACACCCTTCAAAGCTGCTGGGATGAGAGTCAAAGAAAGCTTTGTCATTCCATCCCAGGAGGATTGAGGCAGAGGCTCTCCAGGAAAGGGATGGGGAATCGGGCTCTGGAATGCCTGGAGTGCTATCAGTTGAGGAGGTGTGCAGCCTGACCTCTACCTGCTCCCTGGTGCACTCAGGGTCTCAGTGTTTCCACCAATGCAATGGGCATTCTAATACCCATTTTCACTATAGATCCCAGATCCAGAAACTTCAAAGGAGTTTCAGGCTTTGGTAATCAAGAAATAACCTGTCAGCATGTCTGTTTTGTAAATGAAGTAACAGAAGTTGGTGGCATTGGGGTGGGTCCCCTTTAGCCACACAGCTCTTGAAGCAGGACTGAGACAAGGACCGAGAACTCTTGCCTTCTCTGTTGATATTCTTTCTCCCTATTTACACTAGTTCCAGAATTCACTGTCATTCCTGGGAGGCTGAGAATTTCCCTCTTACAATATGGGGAAGTGGGATGTTGATGATTTTCTGGTCCTCTGAACTTGCCTAGACAAGTAAACCAGCCACTGGCAGGGACGCTGGGACAACCAAAAATAAGGTTGTGAAGATAGGGCTCAACCTGGTCTCCATGAAGTATCAGGGGCTCTTTTACAATGTAAATCACATCATATCACTCTCCTGCTCAAGAACCTTCCATGCACTTTCACTGCTCTGAAATTGATATCCAAATTCCTTAGCCGATGCTACAAATCTTTGCTGGATCTGGTCCCCACTTCCCCACCCCACTAAGCTCCAGGCACAAGCCTTTCCCTGTTCCTATCCCTGAGTCTTTGCAACCATTGTTCTCTCCCCCTGAGGTGCACTCCCAGCACTTTGCATGACTGACATTCTCAACCTCAAGGTCTCCACCTGTGTATATTCCTCTTTAGAGAAATATTCTCTGACCTCCCTCCCTACCTAACGTGGCAGCATCCCAGTTCCTCTGCAGCATCACTCTGTTTATTTCATTCATAGCACTTACCACCCTCTGTAACTGTCTTGGTTGCTTATTTACTTACTGAATGTCTTCCCAACTGACTGTCCAGAATGCAGGGACTGTCCTCTCTTCTTAGCTGCATTTACAGGGCCTTGCTCAATGCCCAGCACATGACAGTGCTCAATAACTATGTTGAGTGAATAAATGAAAGGATAGATAAATGCTTCTGCTCACCTCCACCACAACGCCAGATGGTCAAGCCCCAGAAGGACACTGGCCTAAAGATCCTTGATGGCCCTGGACAACACCAGAAGCGTTGCAACCACCATAAGATAGTGATGCTTCAACTCAGTCCAAAGGGGACCGTGCAAGGCAGCCAGCCCTCTAGGGTGTGGAACTGCTTTCAGCCATCACCCCAAGCCCTGCCCTGAGCAATCCTCAACCTTCTAACCACAGAAGGACTGTCTCCCCAAGTTTCCCCTGCTGCTGTTTGGAGGAAGGCTTGGCTTTCCTGCAGCCAGCTGGGCAGTCCAGCGATAACTGAGGGGTAACCTGTGGGATGTCGGGGCAGTAGGGAGCAGCAGTCCTCCAGGGAGGCTCCCTGGGTCTTTCCTATGCTGATGTGATTCGTGGGAACATAGTCAGAGTAGCACCCCACAGATCAAGTATGTTTGGGGAGTTCCAAGGATAAGGGAATGGAAACCCTCCCCTTATATTAGGGGTGGAATTTGCAGTGTTAGAAATATAACTAGTAAGGCCACATGTACCCTTTCTCCTCACACCCAACCCCAGCAAAGAAATGGATTCACATCACACACCATGCACACACGTACCTACACATACATATCCCCCCAACACACAAAAGTACACAGTTACTTCTGCAAAAAGATTTATTTCCTTTCTTCAAAAGTATTTAATGTTTCAGCAAAAGTTATTCTGAGATCAGAAACTCCCTGGCCTGTACCCCAGCCATTAAGGAGGTCAGGATTGTCACACGGGGTCAGCCTCTCGGCTTACACAGGCCACAGTGATATCTGTGCTGGAGATCCTGGAGAAATGGTTAATGAAACGATGGGGATGTTTTTCCAGAGAGTAAATTCTGAGTGTTCCTGATGTCCCCAAATATCCAGTTTCCCTTAATACTTTCCAATCTGGGTCTGTCATCCTTGTCTTAAATCTAGTTATAATTTCCGTTGTCAGTTTATTTCCCAACGTGAGAGTAGTAAACAGGACGTTAATGAATCCATCAGCAAGTGCTGTTGTGCAAACAGGAGCTGGCAAAGTGATGGATACTGTGCCGGGAAGCAAAAGTCCTGAATGTTGGGCCTCTTGCACTACTACCTGGCTGAGGACCCAGGAAGTCACCACCTCAGGAGGTCTCAGTGTTCATATCTGCATGTGCAAGAAATATTAACACTTGCCTGCCTGAAGATGGACCCAAGGTTTTCGCTGGTGCTGAATTGTCTGCCTAGCACCAACTCCAAGGAGCATGAAGAACGCACAGCTCCTTCCCTAGGGGAATTTGCTGGTCTATCAGACAAAGTCCTGAATCTTTCTCTGCTTATTTACAAAGCATCAGCGTTTGAGCATTGTCTGTTCTGTTCTCTGACTCTTGGAGTGATTGGTATGTGAGACGCAGGTTCCTGAATCCCCTTTGTAATAAACACAGTTGGGTGACCTCACAACTGTATCCTTTTCCTTTCTTGCAAACAAAATTAGGTGGCCTTATGTTTCAGGGAAGAATGGGCCCCTCGGCTGCCCCTGGGGAAGGAGCTAGCCTAGCAAATCAACATTGATTCCTTCCCCCTTGACAGTGTGGTAGACATGTGACACAGTTCTGGCCAAGGTGGCTTAAAGGAAACTCCAAACTCCACTGGGGGAAGGACAGGGGCTTCTGGAAAGGTTATGCTTGTTCCTAAAAAGAATAGGAAATAACCTGTCAGAATGTCTCTCTCTGTCTCTGACTCTGGGTATTTTTGTATGTGAGTCTGATGTCTGGAGCTGCTGACACTATTTTGCCCCTCTGAGGGGAGTAGTTAAAGTGCTGAGGATGGTAGGTGGATAAATCCCTGGATCCTTGAGGGCATCATTGAGTCTCAGAATTGCCCAAACTCAAACTACTCTATTTACATACTTTGTGTTATAGGAGATAATAAATGTCCTTATTGTGAGCCATTTTCTGATGGATTTGCTTTTTCTTTCAGCTGAAAGCATCTTAACTGTATTAGTCAGGATAAGTTAGATTATGCATGATAACAAATGACACTCACATCACAGTGGCTTGATACGAGTTAATTTCTCACTCAGGCCATCTGCCCCTTGGGGTTGGCAGGGAAATCTGTTCATCACAATCCCTCAGGGCCATAGAGGAGGCTGGGAAGAGAATCTTGTGAATGACACACTGGCCCTAAAAGCTTCTGCCCTGAGGTGACATCTATCACTTCCCTTACATTAAAATCAGGTTATGTGGATATGATTTCCTTCAAAAGCTTTTGGGAAGTACAGTCCTGCCCTCTGCTCAGAAGGTGGAAATGTGGAACTATTTGGTGACAACACTAATGTCCACCACATTAACTAATATAAACTCTAGGAGCAGGGAGTTGTGTGGCCTTGGATCAACAATGTAACTCCTTTAAACCTTGGTTTCCTCATCGCAAATTTAATTTTTTGAACGTTTTCTCCTTTTCCAACTGTTGTGAGGGTGCAATGAGTAATAAAGATGAACGTATCTTTGAGAGCATAATGAAGCCTAATTGTGTGGGTAGTTGAGGGGTATCCATGCCTTCTCAGCAAAGATCACAGGCTAGTTCCTGCAACCCTGCTTTACACATATAACTTTCTCATCTTCATCATGTGTCTGCAACCAGACCACCTGGTAGTGAAGACATTGGCTGTTTTCTGTTTTCAGGATAGAATAGAGAAAGAATATTTGTTTTAGAGGTGGAGGTGGAGGATGTTGGAGGAACTGGAATGAGTTTGGGGGTTATTTTCCTCATGGCACTTCTAGGAGGCTGTTTTAGTTAGCTCAGGCTGCCATAACAAAAATGGCATAGACTGGCTGGCATAAACAACAGAAACTTATTTCCTCACAGTTCGGGAGGCTGGAAGTCCAAGATCAAGGTGTCAGCAGGGTTGGTTTATCCCGGGGCCTCTCTCCTTGATTTATAGAAGGCCATCTTCCCCTGTGCCTTCATACGGTCTTCCTTCTGTATGTGTCTGGGGCTAATTTCCTCCTCTTATAAGGACGTGTTGGATTTAGGACCCACAATATTGGCCTCGTTTTAACTTAATTACCTCTTCAAATACAGTCACATTCTGTAGTACTGGGAGTTAGGGCTTCCACATATGAATTTTGAGGGAACAAAATTCAGCCCATAACAGAGATGTTTCTTTTCCTCCCAATGAGGAGGGGAAAACCACAGGAGAAACACATACTAATTTCCACAACAAGTAAGAGGAAAAGGAGAAGATAAAGGAGTAAGACAGAGAAGGAAGAGGAGGAAGAGAAGGAAAAAGAAGAGGAACAGAGAGAACTTGAAAACCTTCCAAGCAAGGGCTGGAAGAGCCCCGGGATGAGAAGGATGCAGGTGCAGAGCTGTCTGCAAAGGGATCTGTGTGTAGGCATCACCCAGCTCTGAGCATCTGCTCCCTGGACATCAGGCAAGTCTGCAGTGGACAATAGACATGAGGAGCAAGGAGAGCCAGCTCAAGCCACTTCTAGCCAGTGAAATGTTGCCAACTTGCTGTGTGCAGAGGGATTGGTGGCTAAATGAAGCCCAGTGCTGTGGAGTTTACTTACAGATATAGTTGTATACGATATTCATAATTAATTTTGTAGGTGTAAATGCTTATGAAAGTTTATTTATCATCTTAACCAGAGTCTCTGCATTAAGGTCATTTTAAACAGAATCCTAATTTAGGAAACTCAGCAAGACATGAGTCATAGCTAACATATTGAAATCTGGGTGAATTCTGCTCTTCACCTAGGCTCTTACGGCCAGGAAATATTGGGCAAAGAAAAGAGGTTATAGGAAAGGAACCATGCAAATATAAAATATGAATGTGCTGAGAGCCTTTGCTTTGTAGTCCCTGTTATGGGCTCAATTCCAAGACCTAAAAGAGAGGAGAGTGGGCAGCCAAAGGAATCAATTCAGAGCAGTGCAGTGGGAGTGGCCATCATTTCAGCTGCACTCAGGCACTGCTGAAGGACCCCCTAGGCAGACAAAGCACAGGCTTAGGCAAAAACAATGTGAGTCAAAAAATTCTTCTGAAAGCGTTTGATTTTCAGTCTTTTGCCCCCAAATAATTCAAGTAGCCATCAAGGAGAAAGGGGGATTTATTGAAACTTCTTGCAGTTATTTTACAGTTTAGTTTGGGTGTAGGGGCATCTTAATCATCATTAAGTCTTCCAAGAAGGGCTCTCCTCTTAAATGAAGCGGGTGAGTCTATACGTAACTCGTGAAGTGAAGAATCAAATGGGATCATTCAGTCAAATATTCAATTGTGCAAAACATCCAAATGATATAAGGACAAGTATTTCCTGTACGGTCCCAGCATTTCACTCTCTCTGAGTCACAAAGGGCAGCCTCAGCCTGACGACTCACAAAGTATTTTGTCCAACTGCAGACACAAAGTGAGGATGAAGCTATTTTTATTGTTCTTGTCATCATTAATCCTTTAATTAAGGTCTCCTTTATTCATGTCAATATCCTGCCCCTTTCTCCCCTCCCTCTCTTCTAAACCTCATTCGTCAGGCTGGTTTCTCCAAGCTCTCCCAGCTCAAATTTTAATTAAAGTGAGTCACAAGCCTTGAATCTCTAATGAGCCCCTCATCCGGATTCCATTAGAAATCAGAGTTGCTGCACTCTCTGTGGTAGTGTTCCTTAGCATGGTATTATTTTTTGAATACAGACGGCCCTTGTTCTGAGACTTTTTGCTTTATGTTAATATTCAGAGGTGAAACTGCCCCCTTCTCACATTTTGCATTGGCATCAGCGGCATATGTCATTGAAGATCTCAAAATGGAACAAGCAAAAGATGTATGAGTGGAGACTACCTCATCCTCCATTTATCCTGCATCATTGGAGACTGGGGGTGTGGGAGGTTGTATATTGGTGGGCTTTTCAGATGACTGAGCCCTCTTCTCCTGGAAATCAAGACTTCTTTTGTTTTAGCCAGTTAATGTAAGTTTTCTAAAATGCAGCCTCTTCTTAGACAGAGGTCAATACTTTCTTGATGCTTCAGACCCGTCACTATGATGAGTGGTCACCCAAGGTTTTGTACAGAGCATCCTGCAATCACACAATAGGCTACAGCCCGGCTCTGGAAAGTTGAGCTTTCCATAAGCTGGGTTCCCAGGAAAGCCTGAAGCGGGTATGGATTACTAGCAAGGAGAGGCTGGGTTGCTGAATTTGCTCCATGTTCTTTTCATTTATATATTTTTTGTTTTTCTTTTTAAATAGATTTTTATTGGAGTATAATTGCTTCACAATACTGTGTTAGTTCTGTTGCACAACAAAGCGAATCAGCCATATGCATACACATGTCCCCATATCTCCTCCCTCTTGAGCCTCCCTCCCATCTTCTCTATCCCACTCCTCTAGGTCATCACAAAGCACTGAGCCAATCTCCCTGTGCTATGCTGTTGCTTCCCACCAGCCAACTATTTTACATTTGGTAGTGTTTATATGTTGATGCTACTGTCACTTCGCCCCAGCTTTGCCCTCCCACCCCATGTCCTCAAGTTCTTTCTCTATGTCTGCCTCTTTATTCTGGCCCAACAACTAGGTTCATCAGTACCTTTATTATTATTTTTTTTTTTTTAGATTCCATATATATGCATTACCATACGGTATTTGTTTTTCTCTTTCTGACTTACTTCACTCTATATGACAGACTCTAGGTCCATCCATCTCACTTAAAATAACTCAATTTTGTTTCTTTTTATGGCTGAGTAATATTCCATTGTATATATGTGCCACATCTTCTTTATCCATTCATCTGTAGATGGATATTTAGGTTGGCTCTATGTCCTGGCTATTGTAAATAGTGTTGCAACGAACATTGTGATACGTGTCTCTTTTTTTCTTTTTGACTGTGTTGGGTCTTCATTTCTGTGTGAGGGCTTTCTCTAGTTGTGGTGAGTGAAGGCCATTCTTTATCACGGTGAGTGGGCCTCTCACTGTCGCAGCCTCTCTTGTTGCGGAGCACAGGCTCCAGGTGCGCAGGCTCAGTAGCTGTGGCTCATGGGCCCAGTTGCTCCATGGCATGTGGGACCTTCCCAGACCAGGGCTCGAACCCATGTCCCCTGCATTGGCCGGCAGATTCTCAACCACTGCCCCACGTGTCTCTTTTTGAATTATAGTTTTCTCAGGTATATGTCCAGTAGTGGGATTGCTGGGTCATATGGTAGTTCTATTTTTAGCTTAAGGAAACTCCATACTGTTTTCCATAGTGGTTGTACCAATTTACATTCCCACCAACAGTGCAAGAGGGTTCCCTTTCCAACACACCCTTTCCAGCATTTATTGTTTCTAGATTTTTTGATAATGGCCATCCTGACTGGCATGAGGTGATACCTCATAGTAGTTTTGATTTGCATTTCTCTAATAATTAGTGATGTTGAGCATCTTTTCATGTGCCTCTTGGCCATCTGTACCTCTTCCTTGGTAAGATGTCTATTTAGGTCTTCCACCCATTTTTTAACTGGATTGCTTGTTTTTTTGATATTGAACTCCATGAGCGGTTTGTATATTTTGGAGATTAATCCTCTGTCTGTTGTTTCATTTACAAATATTTTCTCCCATTCTGAGGGTTGTCTTTTTGTCTTGTTTATGGTTTCCTTTGCTGTGCAAAAGCTTTTAAGTTTAATTAAGTCTCATTTGTTATTTTTGTTTTTATTTCTGTTACTCTAAGAAGTGGGTCAAAAAAGATCTTGCTGTGGTTTATATCAGAGAGTGTTTTTCCTCTAAGAGTTTTATAGTGTCTGGTCTTACATTTAGGTCTTTAATCCATTTGGAGTTTATTTTTCTCTATGGTGTTAGGTAGTGTTCTAATTTCATTCTTTTACATGTAGCTGTCCAGTTTTCCCAGCACCACTTATTGAAGAGGCTCTCTTTTCTCCGTTGTATGTTCTTGCTTCCTTTGTCATAAATTAGGTGACCATATGTGCGTGGGTTTATCTCTGGGCATTCTATCCTGTACCATTGATCTATATTTCTGTGTTTCTGCCAATACCATAGTGTCTTGATTACTGTAGCTTTGTTGTATAGTTTGAACTTGGGGAGCCTGATTCCTTGAACTCCATTTTTCTTTCTCAAGATTGCTTTGGCTATTCGGTGTCTCTTCTGTTTTCCTATGAACTGTAAAATTTTTTCTTCTAGTTCTGTGAAGAATGCCATTGGTAGTTTGATAGGGATTGCACTGAATCTGTAGATTGCTTTGGGTAGTATAGTCATTTTCACAATATTGATTCTTGCGATCCAAGAACATGGTATTTGTTTATGTCTTCTTTTATTCCTTTCATGAGTGTTTTATAGTTTTCTGAGTACAAGTCTTTCACCTCCTTAGGCAAGTTTATTCCTAGGTATTTTATTCTTTTTGTTGCAATGGTAAATGGGAGTGTTTCCTTAATTTCTCTTTCTGATTTTTCATTATTGGTGTATAGGAATGCCAGAGATTTCTGTGCATTAATTTTGTATCCTGCAACCTCATGAAATTCATTGATTGGTTCTAGTAATTTTCTGGTGGCATCTTTAGGATTTTCTATGTATAGTATCATGTCATCAGCAAACAGTGACAGTTTTAGTTCTTCTTTTCCAATTTGTATTCCATTTATTTCTTTTTCTCCTCTGATTGCAGTGACTAGGACTTCCAAAACTATGTTGAATAAGAGTGGTGAGGGCTTCCCTGGTGGCGCAGTGGTTGAGAGTCCGCCTGCCAATGCAGGGGACACGGCTTCATGCCCTGGTCCGGGAAGATCCCACATGCCGCGGAGTGGCTGGGCCCGTGAGCCATGACTGCTGAGCCTGCACATCCGGAGTCTGTGCTCCACAACGGGAGAGGCCACAACAGTGAGAGGCCCATGTAAAGCAAAAAAAAAAAAAAAGAGTGATGAGAGTGGGCTTCCTTGTCTTTTTCCTGATTTAGTGGAAATGCTTTCAGTTTTTCACCATTCAGCTCGCTGTGGGTTTGTCATATGTGGCCTTTATTATGTTGAGGTAGGTTCCCTCTATGCCCATTTTCTGGAGAGTTTTTATCACAAATGGGTACTGAATTTTGTCAAAAGTTTTTCTGCATCTATTGAGATGATCATATGGTTTTTATTCTTTAATTTGTTAATGTGGTGTATCACATTGATTGATTTGCATATATTGAAGAATCCTTGCATCCCTGGGATAAAACCCACTTGATCATGGTATATGATCCTTTTAATGTGCTGTTGGATTCCAAAATATTGCAGAGAGAGAAACACTCCCAAATTCATTCTACGAAGCCATCACCCTGATACCAAAACCAAAGATATCACAAGAAAAGAAAATTATAGACCAATATCAGTAATGAACATAGATGCAAAAATCCTGAACAAAATGTATTTACATTGTTAGCACATATAGCCATTACATACTGTACTATTTCTCTCATAAGCATCATTTATTTTAGAACCACAGTAAACATATATTTAATATTTTACATATTAAACATATATTTAATATTTACCACCAGTCCTTGCACTGATGTCTTTCCAGTCAAATGTTTTGGTTATTTGTAGTTGTTTTGTAATACATTCCTGAGAAATGGACCATGAGAATAATATTGTCTCATTCCTACATGGTAAAAGCAATTAGCTGTGCCCTTTTGCTCAAAGGATGGTTTAGCTGCATACAGAAATCCAGTGTTGATGTTGAAAAGTCTGATCACAATCTGATTTTCCTTTCCTTATAGATGATGTCATTATATTGTTGTCTGGCTTCCCATTGGATTTTTTCCCAATAAAATCTTGTCATTTTACTAGACTATGTCTCAGTGTTGTCATTTTGGTTCAGTTTTCCTAGATACATGCTGTGTCCTTTCAATATGTTTCAAAATTTTTGTTTTTCTAATTCAAGAATGTTCTTTATTTTACAGATTATAGTATTTGTTCTTTTCCAGTGCTTTGGTCTTCTTTGTGATCTCCTCTTACACATAGGTTGGATCTTCTATCCACATCTTCTATAGCTATAATTTTTTCCTTGAATACTCTTAAAAAATCTCTTCGTTTCTTCTTGATATTTAAATTTTTCTGCTTTCCATCTTCTCTATGTGTTATGGCACTATCTACGGTCATTCGTCACTCTTGTGTTCATTTTAGTTCAGTTTTCATTTATAATTTTTTTCCTTTAGTGCTAGCTCTTTTCTGAATGTTAACCTCTCTTTTCAAATCTTCCTTCTCTCTATGACCTCATTTCTGAGCTTTCCCAATTCATTGTTATATGGTCCTTTCCATTATTTTTAAAATAACTTTAGCTCGGTTGGAACATTAGGGTATAATTTCACATGGTTTGTGGGCATGTCTTTTTAGCCTGTTTTCATCATTTGTGTAGGGACATTATTCTATTCCTTTTTTCCATCTTCTTATATTGATTTTGTTTATATTCTTTGGAAATCTTTTTCTGTTGTCAATTTTTAAGGGAAACGACATTTCTTGTATTTTTAGAAGTGTGAGTGGCCAGCTTTTCACAGCTCTGGCTTCCTTCCTATGTTGTTTTTATGAAGCAATAAAAAATGTAGTTTCTACTTTGTGATATTTGCCTCCTCTACTTCCCTCCCCTTGGATATTTTCTTTCCCATGCCTTTATTGTCCCTGTCTTGCTCAGTTTCAACTCCACCCTCAGCAGTTTATTCTCAGGGTAGGTCTCTCTCCTGAAAGTCATTTTGTATTTGCTTTTCATGAGATAACAGGGCCCACATTACTCCAGTACTTCAGATCTCCTGAGGTCTCTGTGCTCATTCATATACTGGATTCTGCAGAACCTCTTCCAGTTGAAGCCTGCTATTCTCAGATCGGTCCACTGTGTTTTCCAGTGGTGATTCTGGAGTTCTTTTCGTAGGGCCCTCAGAGGTCCCTTGTCTTCATTCTGCATAAATGCTGATATAAGCCAGATCTTGTAGCTGTCAGTGACTCGTCTCTCCCCCACTCATATTTTCAAGTTTATAAGCATACCTTTTCACTCAGTTTTGTTGTAGATATGTCCATGGGTTTTAAATTTTGCTACCCTGGTCTTTGTATATACCTTAATGAGGGACTTACACAAATTTTAAAACTATGCTGCTGCAACTATCTTACCAGAATTCATCCCAAGTCACTTTGATCGTGGCTATGTAGCTGGTGTTTGATCGTTTATTTCTTGAGGATAGGGAGACTGATAATCTGTGTCCTAGAGCAAGGACACAGAGTTCCATATGTGGATAGGTTTATATTTTTGTTAATAGATTATAACAGTAATACACAGACATTCCCCACATTTCGAAACTACATAATAGTATATAAGAAGAAATTAATATTGCCAGTTATACTACCACCATAGAAATACCCACTGTTAACAGCCTGATGTTTTCTCTTCTAGTCTTTTACCCAAGCAAACTTTTAAAAATATGTGTTTTAATTGAGATCGTAGTATACACTGAAATCTCTGTCACAATTACCAGAGACTCATTCAATTCACCTTAGGGAAGAGGGAGATTATAGTTATTTCCAAACTGATAATAGAAATTTAATGGAGTGCTACCAGGAACTGTGGCTACTTAGGAACTGGTGATTCCCATGGTTTCTCTCCTGGGCCATATGCACTTCCCTTTAGCTTCTCCATGTCTCCCATGTCTGCTCTATTATAATTCAGATTGTCTGTGGTAGACCTTGACTTCTTTCCACATTACAGTCTTTCAGCCTTAGCTCCTACTGATAATGGATCCATTTTCTGGACATTTCCTAGTCCAGATTCCTCAGAGAGAGGATCAGATTGTCCCAGATTATCTCTTCATGTTTAAGAGGCCCATCTTAAACAACCAATGGATCAAAGAAGAAATCACAAAGGAAATTGGAAAATATCTTGAGACAAATGAAATAAAAACAAAATAAAACTTATGGGGTGCATCAAAAGTAGTGCTAAAAGTAAATCTTATATCTATAGACACTTACATTAAAAAAGAAGAATTCAATAGAGACACAGACATAGAGAACAAATGTATGGACACCGAGGGGCGAAAGGGGGTTGGGATGAATGGGGAGATTGGGATTGACATATATACACTAATATGTATAAAATAGATAACTAATGAGAACCTGCTGTATAGCACAGGGAACTACACTTCACTGTACAGTAAAAATTAACACAACTACAGTAAAACAACTACACCCCAATTAAAAAAAAAAAAGAATTCAAGTCAACTGCCTAACTTTATACCTTTAGGGAACTAGAAAAAGAAGAACAAATTAAACCTAAAGCTAGAAAAAGGAGAAAAATAATAATAAAGATTAGAGCAGAGATAAATTAAATGCAGAATACAAAAGCAATAGAGAAAAATTAGTGAAACTGAGAGTTTGTTCTTTGAAAAGATCAACAAAACTGACAAATCTTTAGCTAGATTGGCAAAGAAAAAGAGAGAGAAAACTCATCTCAAATGATGCAGAAAAAGCACTTCACAAAATTCAACACCCTTTCATGATAAGAAAAAAGAATGTTCACCAAACTAGGAATGGAAGAAAATATCTCAACATAACAAAGGTCATATAGGAAAAGTCCACAGCTGAATTCGGACTCAGTGGCAAAAGACTGAAAGCTTTTCCTCGAAGATCAGGAGTAAGACAAGAATGCCTGCTTTTGTCACTTCTATTTAACGTAGTAATGGAAGTTCTAGCCAAAGCAATTAGACAAGAAAAAAAGAAAAGAAAAAGAAATAAAATGCATCCAAATAGGAGAAGAAGAAAAGCTATCCCTGTTGGCAGATTATATTATTTTATATGTAGAAAATCCTAAAAATTCCATACACAAAAAATCTGTTAGAACTAACAAATGAATTCAACAAAGTTGTAGGATACAAAATTAACATGCAAAACTAAGTTGCATTTCTATACACTAACAATGGACAAACTGAAAAGGAAATTAAGAAAATAACTTCATTTAAAATAACATCAAAGGGGTAGGACCTTCAAGATGGCAGAAGAGTAAGACATGGAGATCACCTTCCTCCCCACAAATACATCAGAAATACATCTACATGTGGAACAACTCCTACAGACCAGCTACTGAATGCTGGCAGAAGACCTCAGACTTCCCAAAGGCAAGAAACTCCCCACATACCTGGGTAGGGCAAAAGTAAAAAGTAAAAACAGAGACAAAAGAATAGGGATGGAACCTGCACCTCTGAGAGTAAGCTGTGAGGGAAGAAAAGTTTCCACACACTAGGAAGCCCCTTCACTCGTGGAGATGGGGGTGGGCAAGGGGGAAGCTTCAGAGCCACCAAGGAGAGTGCAGCAACAGGGGTGCAGAGGGCAAAGTGGAGAAATTCCTGCACAGAGAATCAATTCCAACCAGCACTCACGAGCCTGAGAGACTTGTCTGCTCACCCGCCAGGGTGGGTGGGGGCTGGGAGCTCAGGCTCTGACTTCAGAGGTCAGATCCCAGGGAGAGGACTGGGGTTGGCTGCATGAACACAGCCTGAAGGGGCCTCGTGCACCACAGCCAGGAGGGAGTCCGGGAAAAAGTCTGGAACTGCCTAAGAGGCAAGGGACCATTGTTTCAGGGTGCACGAGGAGAGGGGATTCAGAGCACCGCCTAAATGAGCTCCAGAGATGGGTGTGAGCCGCGGCTATCAGCGCGGACAACAGAGACAGGCATGAAATGCTAAGGCTGCTGCTGCAGCCACCAAGATCCCGTGTGTAAGCACAGGTCACTATCCACACCTCCCAACCTGGGAGCCTGTGCAGCCCATCACTGCCAGGGTCCCATGACCCAGGGACAATTTCCTCGGGAGAACACACAGTGCATCTAAGGCTGGTGCAACGTCACACCGGCCTCTGCCATCTCCGGCTCGCCCTGCACTCCGTACCCCTCTCTCCCCCCAGCCTGAGTGAGCCAGAGCCCCCGAATCAGCGGCTCCTTTAACCCCGTCCTGTCTGAGCGAAGAACAGATGCCCTCCGGTGACATGCAGAGGCGGGGCTAAATCCAAAGCTGAGCCCCGGGAGCTGTGCGAACAAAGAAGAGAAAGGGAAATTTCTCCCAGCAGCCTCAGAAGCAGCAGATTAAATCTTCACAATCAACCAGATGTACCCTGCATCTGTGGAATACCTGAATAGACAACGAATCATCCCAAAACTGAGGCAGTGGACTTTGGGAGCGACTGTAGACTTAGGGTTTGCTTTCTGCATCTAATTTGTTTCTAGTTTTATGTTTATCTTAGTTTAGTATTTAGAGCTTATTATCACTGGTAGATTTGTCTATTGATTTGGTTGCTTTCTTCCTTTATATATATATATTTTTTTCTCTTTTTGTGAGTGTGTATCTGTATTCTTCTTTGTGTGACTTTGTCTGTATAGGTTTGCTTTCACAATTTGTCCTAGGGTTCTCTCTGTCCGTTTTTCTTTAGTATAGTTTTCAGCTTTTGTTGTCATTGGTGGATTTGTTTATTGGTTTGGTAGCTCTCTTCTTTTTTATAATTACTTTTTGATTTTAATAATATATTTTTAATAACTTTATTTTCTTTATTTTTTCTTTCTTTCTTTTTTTTTTCTTTTCTCCCTTTTCTTCTGAGCTGTGTGGCTGAAAGGGTCTTGGTGCTCCAGCCGAGCATCAAGCCTGAGACTCTGAGGTGGGAGAGCCAAGTTCAGGACATTGGTCCGCCAGAGACCTCCTGGCCCCTCGTAATATCAGTTGACGAGATCTCTCCCCGAGATCACCATCTCAATGCTAAGACCCAGCTCCACTCAATGACCAGCAAGCTCCAGTGCTGGACACCCCATACCAAACAACTAGCAAGACAAGAACACAACCCCACCCATTAGCAGAGAGGCTGCCTAAAATCATAATAAATCCACAGACACCCCAAAACACACCACTGGACGCGGTCCTATCCACCAGAAGGACAAGATCCAGCCTCATCCACCAGAACACAGACATGTTTGCAAATCATATATCTGGTAAGGGGTTAATATCCAGAATACATAAAGAACAACAACAAAAATAAACTAACAGCCTGATTAAAAAGTGGGCAAAGGACTTGAGCAGACATTTCTCCAAAGAAGATAAACAAATGCCCAATAAGCACATGAAAAGATGTATTTTGGTTTAAGGAAATGCATTATGCATTTACCAACAGCTAAAGGGAAAGTTTGTCTTCAGAATTCCCTTACCCTCCCCTTTAGAATCCCCTTGTATTTTTCTCCTATAAATGACTGCCACCTCTCACCCCTAATCTCAGGAGTATAGTAGCTTGTCTTCCTACTGCCATTCAAACATAATCTCAAGAAAATAACTAGTAGGGAATTTAAAAGATGGTACAGGAGCAATATGATGCAAGGAACTGAACTGGGACCCAAGCACCCTGGGTGCTGGTCCTGGCTTTGTTACAACCAACTGTGTAGCCCTGAGCAAGTCAATTAATCATCTGGGCCTCTATCATCCCCTCTGCAAAGGTGAGTATTGGATCAGATGACCTTTCTGCACTCATTATCACTAATGCGTAAATGACTAACACAGAAAGCTTTGTTGGTTGCATATTTGTTGCAACAAGGTGCAACAAGGCAACAGTGTGCAACAAGGTGGTCACACCTTTGTTGGAAACGATGCTTTCACTAGGCAAAGAAACACCTAGCCTTGAATGCCAGATTCTATGTCTATGTAACATGAGAAAGCATAGAAGATTCTGGAACATACATTCAGTCATGGAATGTAAAACTCTCACAGCTGCAAGGTATGGAGAAGACCTTGTCCTACCCTCTCAAGGAAATCCTGAGGCCTAGAGAGAGGGTGGGTAACTTTTCCACCTTTTATTGAAAAGTGGCAATAATCAACATGGTGTTTTAAATACAGGCGACTTGGAAACATAGGGAGAATTGCTTTTTGGAGGCTCTACACTTTATTCAGTTCTATGAACTGTCAGGGTCACTTATCTGAAACCACTTAGCACACTCACTCATGTCTCCTGCCCTTGATGGAGTGAAATAATGTATTTCCTGTATTCCTA
This sequence comes from Monodon monoceros, assembly GCF_005190385.1. Taxonomy (NCBI): domain Eukaryota; kingdom Metazoa; phylum Chordata; class Mammalia; order Artiodactyla; family Monodontidae; genus Monodon; species Monodon monoceros. The sequence goes on along the minus strand of NW_021703772.1, from coordinate 101,568,645 downwards.
CAAATAAGTCCATTGATAATCAGGACAAACACACAATATGAAGCACAGATGGATGTTGAAAGACAAAAAAAAAACCCATCCATTTGCCAAGACTAGAGAGCCAAACTACACAGAATATTAAACAAAGAAAGTTGAGTAAAGAATTATTGACTAGTAACAGGGGAATGTAGTAACAGGGCATTGGCTACTAAGGGCGAGGAGAACGCTAAAGAATCTGGGAATGGCAGATACGGGCAGGAAGCAGTCACAGTCCTAGGGCCGAGGCAGAGGACCCCAGAAAAACTAACTTGGGAGACTTCCCCCAACACACTAGGCTGAGATTCAGATCTTGCTGGAGAGTGTGTGTGTGTGTGTGGGGGGGGGGGGTGTGCTGGCCCACTGCCTGGTGAAGTTTGCCGAAGTGATGCAGGTGGAGACAGTCAAGCAGGAAACTATCCCCTGGAGTGACAATAAAGCTTTCCAGAAGCTGCCTGAAGGGAACGTGGTTGAAATTTCTGGAAAGCTGGCTGAGGCACTGGAGGACTTGCCAGGAAGCTTCCGGGATGCCAGCCCCACGGGGTGCTCTTGAACTCAACGGAAGCCGGATGAGTTGCCTGCAGAACTCACCAGAAAGCCATGCACAGGGGTGAAGGAGGCTCCGTGGGCATCCTGCACGTCGCAGGAGCCAGAAGGAAGGACACCACCAGCAACCACGAAGAGCAGCCCTTCCTCCGGCAGAGCGCCTCCAGCGCCCTCTACTGGCGAAGCGCAGCCTCCGGCCTACTGGCAAAGGAGGGAAGTTTGCAAGATTCAGTTCCCGTATCACAGTCGGGCAAAAAAGGATGGATTGGGAGACACGAGGCAATAAACTGATAAGTAACACTTTCATAATCAGCAACACGACCATGGTTGTTACACACACACACACACACACACACACCACACGTATCAAAATAACACAATACACACATGGCTGTTCAGGTAACAACTATCAAACAAGAAAGCCTTCCTTTAGTTCAGTCTCTCCTGGATGCACAGAATCTCCACCTGCCTGCATTCACCGGGGAAGGCATCACCTCTCCCTTGGTCGCAGGCAGAACATCAAGGTCCAGGCTTTCCAGTTTTCTTATTCACCTACTTCCCTCAGCTCTCCCACTGGGTCTGCACTGGATGATCACACAAGTGTCATGAAAGCTTAAAAACAAAGTCCTGCTTGGGTCCTAGAAGCTTGGGGCATTAGAGAGGAAAGATAACTTAGCTAGAATGTCCTCGTGTCAGGTTTGCATCTGTGGTCCCAGCTACTGTCCATTTGCTGCCCCTTCTTACTCTCCAAAGCGTCCTGCTTTAGGCAGTGAATTATATGGTCCCCCAAATGTGGCCAGCAGTCAATCCACTCCCCTGGGTTACAGATGAGGAACTCTCCCTCGTTGATGATAAACAAGAGACCCCCTTGGGGTGGCGGGGAGAACTGGACTCAGGTCTACTGTGTGACTCTGGCTGGTTACTAAGCCTCTCTCTAAAGGCCCCCAGGTGGGTGTGCTGCGAGGATAAATGGAGACAATGTATGCAGAGCGTCAGGCACAAGCTGAAGCGGCCCCATCAGGTAGCTCCTGCATCTGCCCACCTCCCCATCTGATCACATTATCTCTTTCTTTCAGGATGCATTTTTCTAATAACCCTTCAGAATAATCGCTGCTAACAGGGAAGTTGAAGGGGGTGAATCTAAGAGTCCCGAACTTGCTAAGCAAGAAGTCGATATTGAACTCTTTCTCCAGTTCATGCCTCCCTCCCCCCCAGATTCCTTCTTTTTGAACACTATCAGGCACTTAGAGCAGCAGAACGAAGGTCACCCTCTGGGAAGAATGGTCCACCCAGGTACATGTCCTCCGTGGAAAAGAGCATCCAAGATCTCCATCTGGTGGCCACACTGTAGAACACACTCCTTGGTCAATTTGATGACCAGACAGGTGGGCAGTTACCCTGAGGTTGTTTATGAGACAAAAACCTCAGGCTGGGACCCCTCGTGCAGGACGCTTGGTGATGCTGCTGTTGGGGGCTGCTTGGGAGCCCTTGTCTGGGACACATCCCTCAGGCCAAACTTTGACACCCATTCAGAGACTGCTCTGCCAGGCTTGCTGCCCTGGATCCAGGACAGGTTACTCCAGGGTTTCTCAGCATCAGCACTATTGACGTTCGGAGCCAGATAATTTTCTGTCATGAGAGACTGTCCTGCACATTATAGGAAGTTTAGTGGCATCCCTGGCTTCTACCCACTAGATGCCAGTAGGAACCCCTCCCAGTTCCCAGTTGTAACAACCAAAAATGTCTCCAAGATGTTGCCAAATGTCCTCTGGGGGGCTGGGGAGGAATTGCCCCTGGTTGAAAACTACTGGACTGTTCAACCAGTGAGCCGTTCACTTAATAAACATTCTGGTTCTTAGCAAAATGGCAAGGAGGGAAGGGACCGTGCCCAAGTTGGATCAGCAGCAGGCCCTGGGACCCACATTGTGTGGGTCCTGGAAGCAGGTATTAAATCAGCCTCCGGTGCTGGTCCTCCAGAACAGACCTCCACAAGCTTCACCCATGGGGTCCCTCATTGCCCATACACATGTAGGGCTATTTTGAGACTGGCTTAAGTCTCAGTGGAAAACAAAACCGTTCAAGACAGGTCTGGGTGATTCCATCTCAGAATCCTCAGATTCAGGAGGGCCTGTAACCATAAGAACAGCTACTGTTTATTTCCATCGTGAAATAAGAACCAAGCCCCACGCTCAGTATTTTCCTGCCTTTGCTCCTCACTCAACTCTGCGAGGGGGGTGCCATTTTACAGATGAGACATGGGGTCGCAGTGGTCAAGTAACTTGTCCAGGGCCTTGGAGCTTGTACTTGGCAGAGCTGAATTTTGACCTTGGGTTCCACAAAGCCTTCTACCAGCCCCTGCTGTCCCCACGAGCTCACTTCTCAGAGGCCCTTTAGAACTTGTCATCAGTAGCTCATGGTGTAGGTGCTGATGAAGTTCTCCTTTTACTCTGCCTTGGGGTATGCGAATTTTGTCTTTCTGAACAAGCTGGAGACACCTCAAGGAAAAGGATCATGCCTTTTGCTTCTCTTGTGGTGCTTTCAGAGCCAGCACAGTGCTTGGCACAGAGGTCTCTAAAGCACCTAACAGGTTCACCAAGCCAGCCCCCTTCCATGCAGAGTGGGGTCTCTCAAAATTATGATTGCCCTGCCTGGAAGTCCCCAGAATCCCACAGACCTAGCTGGCCCCTCTTTCCTTGGAACCATACCTAATGAAGAGATCCTTTTCATCTCCACCTACATCTCCCTCCGGTGGCAATCTAATTAGGTTCTTTCTACAATTAACTATTCGTAATCAAAGAGGAACAAAGCCCGTGTGTCATTCTTAAACTTCATCCATTAAACAACAATGTCCAATTTTGAAATCCCTCTTCAGACAAGGAGGCATGGTATATGTGTGGGATAAGAATTCTCCAGATACGCTAACCTAAATTTAATTATGCAAGGAGAACAGAGGTTTAACTTCATTCTTCCTGGAACTGCTGTAATTAAAACTCAATTAGGGGCTGTGCTGGCCAACATCGTTATCCGAGTGTCACTCTATTGAAAGGACAAACAGTTCAGCAACGTTCATACGGATGCTGGCCTGAAGCCTTTGCAAGGAAAGGGGCCATTTGGCCCATCCTCTGTCTTTCAACAGTCTTCTAAAAACACCATTTGTTCAATTGTTTTCTCTTCTTTTATAAATTTTTAAAATTGTTCTATCCAGGTCAAAGGAGGAAATGGCCGTTCCGATGTCTTGTCTTATAATCCTCTGTCAAGTGTTTATGACGGGCTGGGTGCTTCACATACAGTATCTTATTTAATCTCTACTTCAACTGTAGGAAGTAGATATCGTCCTTATTTTATTATTTTTAAGGCTTTTTTGATGTGGATCATTTTTAAAGTCTTTTATTGAATTTGTTACAGTCTGCTTCTGTTGTCTATGTTTTGGTTTTTTGGCCATGAGGCATGTGGGATCTTAGCTCCCTGACCAGGGATCGAACCCGCACCCCCTGCATTAGAAGGCAAAGTCTTAATCACTGGACCACCAGGCAAGTCCCAATATCATCCTTATTTAAAGACAAGGAAATGAAGGTTCAGAGAAGTTACAGAAACTTCCAGTCACACCGATGTGAAATGGTGGGGTCAGGATTTAACCCACCAGCCCATCTCCAGAGTCTGTGCTCATTATGTTACATGGGTGCTTTGAAATAGTTTCCCAAATATCTGATATTTAAGTTAGAAGTATTCTTACTCTGTTTTTGATTGTAAAACAAACAAAAGCAAAAACAGGATTCTTAACTCTTCCAGCATGCATTGTGCTAGCAAGTGGGACAATGTGTTGGGAGATCCCATGTTGGCCTTGTGCTGGGGTTGGAGAGAGATTGGCTTGTTGGGTCATTCATTCATTCATTCATCTGAGTGGCAGGAGGCTCACCTGACTGGAGAAGGTGCTGTTCCCAGGAAGCCCACTCTTTCCAAATCTGGGCCACAGTGCTATGAAGCCAGACGGCCAGGGCCACTACAGTTATCAGAATTTCCAGGAACTCAGCATTCACAAAGGGTTTTGTCAAATGTGAGTTTGTATATCAGTGCCCCCGTTCACTATGTCCCTTTCTAAACCCCTGTCAGGAATCTGGGTGATTTTGTTGTGGTTTGGAATCAATCATAAGGAAACTGCGGTGTTTCCATACTGGCTATGATGGGGCAGATCATACGCTGTTGTCAGAGAAACACATCCCAGATGCAGTCCATGTCTTTGGTGGGGCTGTCTGCACAGACCACCCCTGTCAATGGACACTTCTTGCGACTCTTTCTTGGGAGTACCACTAAGAGTGCATGTCAGGCCAGGCACCGTGCCCAGGACCACCACTTCCAGTAGGGAAGTCATGCGCTTCCCAGGGAGGACCCCCTGCAGGGGGTGAGTTGGCCTGAGATCCATCTTACACTCTACACCAGCCAAAGAAAGGGCACCTTTCTAATTTGCCCAAAGGCACAGATGGGATAGCGGTGGTATAATCCTGTTGGTTTCAGAGTGTCCAGGCCCACAGCCCCCTGGACATGCTGCCCCTAGCTCTTCCCACATAGAAAACAGAATGAATTTGAAATCTCTGGAGGCAAGCCTCTGGACCCACTACAGAACAGGAACAGAGATTAGCAGGATCTGGAGGAAGGGCACCACTCCTAACCTTCTCCTTTTTCTGGGGATTCAAGACCTCTCCACTCATACCTTCTCTGTCTACGTATTTTGTTCTACCACCCCTCCGGAGTCTGCTTCTCCATAGACAACGAGATGATGTGAAACAAAGTTCTCAAGGAATCAAGGTTTCAGAATGAGGACAGGAAGAGCTTGGTGTTGAGATGATCGCTTCTTCCAGTAACAGAAAATCATGGTCAGGAACTTCAAAAGGCTCCAGAGGCAGAAAAGGGAACCCTCCTACACTGCTGGTGGGAATGTAAATTGATACAGTCACCACAGTATGGAGGGTCCTTAAAAAACTAAAAATAGAGCCACCACATGATCCAGTAACCCCACTCCTGGGCATATATCCAGAAAAGATGAAAACTCTAATTTGAAAAGAAACGTGCCTGCAGTGTTCATAGCAGCACTATTCACAATAGCTAAGACATGGAAGCAACCTAGGTGTCCAACGACAGAGAAATGGATAAAGAAGGTGGGGTACATGTATACAATGGAATATTACTCAGCCATAAAAAAAGAGTGAAATAACGCCATTTGTAGCAACATGGATGGACCTAGAGATGATCATACCAAGTGAAGTAAGTCAGACAAAGGCAAATACCATATGATATCACTTATATGTGGAATCTAAAAAAATGAAACCAGTGAACTTAGTTACAGAACAGGAATAGATTCACAGACACAGAAAACAAACTTATGATTACCAAAAGGGAAAGGTTTGGGGGAGATAAATTAAGAGCTTGGAATTAGCAGATACAAACTACTATAGATAAAATAGATAACCAACAAGGACCTACTGTATAGCACGGGGAACTATATTCAATATCTTGTAATAACCTATAATGGAAAAGAATCTGAAAAAAATATGTATCTTATATATATATTATATAAAGGGGTATATATAATATATATATTATATATATAATAAATCGGCTATACGTCAATAAAAAAAAGTCTCCAGATACATCTGAGTTGTCAGAGAAAGGTGAAGCACAAGGAGGTGGGTTACCCAAGGAGGGATGAAACCAGCACCTGCATCCCATCCTCAGCCTCCCTCAATATTTTGATCCATTGAATGGGTCACTGCCCATGCAGGGAGAGCCATTAGAGGCCCCAAGCTCATTTGGAGGATGAGCTGATGGCAGAGCTGGGAATGGCACCCTGGGCTGCTCTTTGTCTCCAGTCATGGGCATCTGCCTCCTGCCCTCCTAAGTGAAGAGAATGTTCTTTCTTTAGGATTAGCTTGGCTGGGTTTCCTGCCAAAATACCTGCAATAGGAATGTGGTTGAAAGCTCAGCAGGGACTAACACGGGTGGGGACTCTTAGGGTGTTTTTCTGCACAAACGGAGCAGCAATGCATTGGAGAAAGGCAGCAGGATGGGGCTAATGAGCTGGGGGGTTCCATGTCAGCCTCATGGTGGGTTGGAGGGTGAGTGGTTATAGGGTCATTCGTTCATCCACTCATTCATTGAATGACTACCTACTTCCAAAAGGTACTTGAGACAGCTTAAAATATATCTGATATTGAAGGGTAAACAAAAGAGAACACGGTACAACTCCTTTAGAAAACTGTCTGGAAGTTTCTAACAAACGTAAACGTATGCCTATCCTTTGGCTCAGCAATTTCATTCCTAAGTCTTTACCCAAAAGAAATAAGCTTATACACCCATAAAACATTTAACAAAGAATATCTGTAGCATCTTTATTCATGATAGCCCCCCAAATGGAAATGTCCAGGTTTCTATCAGAGGAAAATGAACAAACAAGCTACAATATATTCATACAATAAATTTCTACTCAGTAAAAAAAGGGAACAAATTTGGGATAGATACAACAACATGGATGAACTTCACAGAAATTATTATTTCACTTAGCAGAGAAAGAAGCCAGATATAAAAGTGTGTGGATTTATGAGTCCACTTACATGAGGGTTAAGAAGCAGCAAAACTCATCTATGGTAACAGCTGTCAGAATAGCGGTTGCCTCGATGTGGTTAAGGGGAGCAGGAAAGAGATTGAGTGAAGTGGGCACAAGGGAAATTTGGGGGATGATGGAGAGGTTGTATATCTTTTTTTTTTTTAACTGAAGTATAGTTGACTTTCAATGTCGTGTTAGTTTCTGGTGTACAGCAAAGTGATTCAGTTATACATACATATATACTCTTTTTCAGATCCTTTTCCATTATAGCTTATCATAAGATGTTGAATATAGTTCCCTGTGCTCTACAGTAGGTCCTTGCTGGTTGTCTATTTTATATATAGTAGTTTGTATCTGCTAATTCCCAACTCCTAATTTATCCTCCCCCCACCCTTTCCTCTTTGGTAACCATGAGTTTGTTTTCTGGGTCTGTGAGTCTGTTCCTGTTTTGTAAATAAGTTCACTGGTATCATTTTTTTAGATTCCACACATAAGTGATATCATATGATATTTGTCTTTGTCTGGCTTTCTTCACTTAGTATGATAATCTCTAGGTCTACCCATGTTGCTACAAATGGCGTTATTTCATTCTTTTTTATGGCTGAGTAATATTCCATTGTATATGTGTATCACATCTTCTTTATCCATTCATCTGTCAGTGGACACTTAGGTTGCATTCACATCTTGGCTATTGTAAATATTGCTGCTCTGAACATTGGAGTGTGTGTATCTTTTCAAATTAGAGTTTTTATCTTTTCTGAATATATGCCCTGGAGTGGGATTGCTGGATCATATGGTAACTCTATTTTTAGTGTTTTTTTTTTTTTTTTTTTTGCGGTATGCGGGCCTCTCACTGTTGTGGCCTCTCCCGTTGCGGAGCCCAGGCTCCAGACGCGCAGGCTCAGGGGCCATGGCTCATGGGCCCAGCCGCTCTGCGGCATGTGGGATCTTCCCGGACCGGGGCACGAACCCGTGTCCCCTGCATCGGCAGGCAGACTCTCAACCACTGAACCACCAGGGAAGCCCTATTTTTAGTTTTTTAAGGAACCTCCGTACTATTTTCCATAGTGGCTGTAAGGTTGTACGTCTTGGTTTTGGGGTGAGTTACACAATGTGTATATTTGTCAAAACTCATCTAACTGCACACTTAAGATGTGTGCATTTCACTATACATACAATATACCTAGAACAAAGCAGAGCAAACTACAACAAAAACTTCCACAAGCTGCTTTAAGAATAGACAAACGAACAAACATCAGAGAGGCAGTCTAGAGACAGATGGGCTGCATTCAAACCGTGACCGAGCTCCTAACCATAGTGAAACTTCAGTCACACGCAGTGGATGGTAAACTGTCAGTGCTGTTTAAAAGAAATAGTAACCATTCAGGAAACTGACCCTTTACTTGGAGGCTGTAAATGGAGGTCTCCAAGATGGGGCTCACAAACCTCTGAGCGTAATGCATATTTGTGTCGGCAGCAGCTTCATAGCTTTCAATCAGACCCTAAGATAACTGCTCCTAGATCCCAGGATGAGGTGATTCCTACAAATGAACAACAAAGGTAAACATGGAGCCTCCTGACATTCTACCCCCTGGAAGTGAACCACTAAATCCAGGTCACCCTTAAGGGGAGAGGATTACTCAGCGTGGCTCTGAGGGATGCCTCCCACAGGTGGGAAGGAGTATCAAACATGGCTTCTTGCGATTTAACTGAAAGCAAGGCCAAGGTTTGATCTTTCCCAGCCTTGCAAGAGCAATGATGCTCATCTGTGTGGACCACTGAACCAGGGGTGTAGCGGGTAGGGAACAGTGCTGCGTCGTGGGAAATAGAGATGAGAAAAATCCTCAAGCTTGAGCTTCCCTGGAGGCACAGTGGTTAAGAATCCACCTGCCAGTGCAGGGGACACGGGTTCGAGCCCTGGTCCGGGAAGATTCCACATGCCGCGGAGCAACTAAGTCCTTGCGCCACAACTACTGAGCCTGCGCGCCACAACTACTGAAGCCCGCATGCCTAGAGCCCGTGCTCCGCAACGAGAGAAGCCACTGCAATGAAAAGCCTGCACACCTCATCGAAGACCCAACGCAGCCAAAGATAATAAATAAATAAAATAAATAAATTTATGTAAAAAGTAAAGAAATGTATAATAAAAGACCCTTCACAATCTGGTCCCAATTTCCTTTTAAAAAATAAAATCCCCAAGCTTGTAAAGAAGCTGTGATTCGAAATTTCAGGAAGAGGAAGAGGGTTTGAAAGCAGAACAAACCATGCAGTGGGAACTCAATCCCAGGAAATGGGGAATCTCCTCTTCTTCTTCCCCCCACCTTCCCCTCCTCCTCCAGCCCCTCCCCATCCTTGCCTCCTGGCTCCCTGCTCCTGGAGAAAGCTGTTGGAGTCTCTCCTCCAGGCCCCGGCAGTTGTTTCTACTCAGAAAAGGAAGAATGGCAGTGGAGCGTGGTGGCTCAGCCCCACTGTGAGTGGAAGACAGATGGGTTACTCTTGGGCAGCAGCGCAGGACAGAAATGACTCAGACTTTGGAGGCAGGCTGACTGGGGAGAGCTTCAGAAAGCCTCTCGACTTCTGTGTGCCTGAACTTATCATCTATAAATAGGGATAAAAATCTCTCCTTCACGTGGTATCATAAAGTCTGGACTAGAGAGGGCCTGGCACTTAGTAGGGCTCTGCACACAGTAGGCACCACATTAAAGCTCCCACAGCTACAACTGACACGTGGGGAGCTTCTGACCTCTTTCTATTCTGTCACCTGATGAGTTCAGTGAGTGCCACTTGGGTTAATTAATAAGTTCAGCTAATAAGTCTGAGCTCCTCTCGAAGGCCAGGTGCTGTGCTAGGATACAGTGGGGGTCAAATGGATGTGGCCCTGTCCTTCTGGGGCCCACAAACACCTCTGGAGCGCTTGGAGTCTGATGGGTCACAGCAGCCTCTGCTTCCATCCGGGAGAGACTCCGCCCTCCCCCTTCCCTTCTCAGCCTGCTTGACTTGCTGGAGATGGGAGCCCACAAGTGTTGGCAGGTACCTGTGAGTTCTGGCTGAGAGCACCTCTGATGAAGGTGCCAGAGAAAATCCCGGTGATTCATTACTGCTGGGTGTTAACAGCTGCCTTGGCGTCTTCCCAGGTTCTGCTTAGGGCTTGGAGCCACAGTACACCCTGTGACCCAGTGTGAAAAGCTGCCACACACACATGGGCTGGGAAAGCGGGCACAGCGCTAGGGGCTCCTGCACGGGGAGCTCGTCCTGGGCACAGCTTTGAGTGCTGGCAAGAATCTGGCCTGAGGTGGGTCCGATGCAGCCGGCCACAGGCCATCCAGAAGCTGATGGCAAAGTGTGTCTGAAGACCAGCTGCTCCAGGAGAGCAGTGCGGGGAAGGGGTGGGTAGGAGGCTGGGGGCGGGTACAGGTCTCTAGTCTCGACATACCTCCACCCCTCCTGAATAGCAACAACAATACCAACTCTGATTCTTGAATAAGGCCCACAATCCCTTATCCAAAACTCTGGGAGCCAGGTGCATTTGGAAATTCAGAATTTGAAAGGTTTTAGGAAAGTAATATGGTATAAATACTGTGTGGTCTCTGATATCCCTGAGGGGTCTGGGACAGCACCCTATAATCAAACACGTGAAATGGATGAGTATTCAAACCAAGACAGAGAAATAAAGACTATAAATTGTTTCACGTTCATTTAGGAAGGGTTTGACGGCCAAACAAATTGTGCAAAGTCATGGTTTACTGAGCCCTTTGGATTTATGATCCTAAAGAAGGAATCGTCAAAAAGCGCTAGTTACAATAACAGTTAAAACAATAATAATATCGTCACATATCTACAATTGTTTTCTTGATCTTACTCAAGTGGGAAGAAAACACCTCTAGAAAACTGCATTATATAACAGGCAGTTTAGCTGAAAAACAGCATTCTGGTAGGTCAAGGCCCAGGCCCCCATTCCTATACCTAGTCCCCCCAACAGAGAAATTCTGGAGCTGCCCCTGCAGGAGTGATTGCCCAGGAGAAGGCCTGCGTGAGGAGGTGCCTGGAAGGACTTTTTAGAGTACCTGCTCCCAGAGGTGGGCAAGGACATTCCCCAGCCCTGGTGGAGACCCTGCTGGGGCTGAGGACCAGCCTAACACTTCTGCTTAAAATAGAGAAAGACGAAATCTCTCCCTTCTTCCCCCAGGGCTGTCAGGGCTGCTCCTCCTTGGTTTAGGGTGCTTCCAGGTGTGTGTGCGTGAGATGGGTGGGGACATGGCCTTGGACACAGGCTTGATGGGGGGCCCACCAGGGGCCTCTTGGCTCCAGGGGTAGCACCCATGGAGCAGCCAGCTCGATGGGCAAACTGCATGTCGCTCTGTCAGCGTTAAGTCCTTTCTTTTATTTCTGACCTTGAATAAGGGAACCCAGGGGAGAGGCAGAGTCCAAGCTCTGGCCAGAGCCTCAAAGGGTAGACAGTGTCCTGGAGGCCTCAGCACTGGCCACCTGTCACAGGGAGACACCAGGGCAGGCGAGAGTGTTACAGGCGTGTCTCAATTGCCTGGGGACTGGTCCCAGAGACTCAATTTTTAATCGTGTTACCCGAGAGCATTTGTACATCAAAGTTTAGGAACTTGTGACACAAGAGAAGGGGCATTTCTGAGACGCAGGGAGTTGAGAATGGAGAGGTCCAGCCTCATCCACCCAGCATGGAGGGGGAAGATTGGGGCTTTCTTAGCGAGAACTGAGACTTAATGAACATATACTATGCTCACACATTTACTGTATTGTGTCATTCAAACAACCCTTTGAAGAAGGTGCTATTGTTCCCATTACATATTTGCACTCAGGGTGGAGTGAGCCAGAGGTGGAGTTGGGATTCCAACGCTGGTCTGAGTCTGCAGGTTTGCTGTCCCCTGTTGTCGTCTGTAATATAGTAACCACAGGAGCGGTGTGGAGTCTCCACAGTGCTTGCACTGTAACTGAGAGAACAGAGAGTTTATGATACAACCGAAAAAACCCTAGGAACCTGATCCTCCCTTAGCTTTACCTCCTGTTTTTAAAAGTCAATCCAAGGACTGTTAATCCAAGGCACGCTGCCAGGCATTTGTAGATGATTTACAATTTACAAAACCCTTCTCCATATTGCGTCTTGTTTTGATACTCTCAACAAAGAGGCAATGTTTGTAGAGGAGGACTTTATGTCTCTATTTTATGAGTTTGGGAACAAAGGCTCACTGAGAAATGTGCCCTCCATGGCCAGAAGGCAGACGGCAAGGACTCAAACACCAGCTTCCTTTATGATATGTGTGCTGCCCCATCAGCCCCCCTCATTCTACTCCAGACTTTATTTCCAGTCTTCCTGAGCCAGTTCAGGCTGGCTTTACCGCTTTGGATTCCCAGAACCTAAAGATTTATAGCCATAAATAATTGTGCTCTAAGAGTTAATTTCAGGAAATTGACATGAAAGGGACCATCTAGCATAAGAACAACGGTTCTTGACTCCAGGGACAAGGAAACACCCACGGAGGGACTGTGTCTTCATCAAGCCAACCTCACCTCCACTATCTTAAAATTAAAAAAACCTTAATAGGGAAAAATTAGGTTATGAGAAATCCAGAATTCAGGTGCTTTCCCATATGTTTATATCTGTTTACTAGTTGATGAGTTCATTTGAGGACTCAATGGTTAACCTTTTTTTCAGTTGAACCTCCCTGCTGCAAACTATCAAGGGGCATAAATATTGATTTAAATACATGCATTGGGACAGCTTCTCACTCATCAAATGGAGGCAAGCTGCACCTGGGGACAGGGTAAATTTTTGTGATCCTCTTCACAGTCTTTCATCCATATATAATCTAAAAAAAATTTTCATGAAACAATCCTTACCCTTATTTATGGATGCACTCTTAGATTTTTTTATTCTATCTTTTCTTTTCTTTGTTTTTTATTTTTTTGGCAGTACGCGGGCCTCTCATTGCTGTGGCCTCTCCCGTTGCGGAGCACAGGCTCCAGACGCGCAGGCTCAGCGGCCATGGCTCACGGGCCCAGCCGCTCCGCGGCATGTGGGATCTTCCCGGACCGGGGCACGAACCCGTGTTCCCTGCATTGGCAGGCAGACTCTCAACCACTGCGCCACCAGGGAAGCCCTCTATCTTTTCTTTGTTTTTAATGTTGGACATGTCCCACTACATTGATTTCATAGTTCACTAAGGGGGGTTAAGATCTGCAGTTTCAAAAATACTGGCCTATGAGTTCTTACCCACTCTCTTGTGTCCTGTCATCACCCATATATGAGATTACTCTCTCCTTTCAGTTTTGATCTTTCTCCTGAGCTACAGACTCTAACCCCCAACCGTCTACTGAGCTTCTTCACTAAGAGGAACGCAAAGTGAATGTAATCCAAGCAGAACTTAACACCTCTTCCTCCTTTCCTCCCAGTGTCCCTCCCTAGAGTTCCCCATCTTCTGAGAGGATCACTTTTGATCCAGATGGCCAAGCCCGACACCTGGCTGGTGTCCCTCTTCCCCTCCTCACTGCCCATACCCAATCAATCATCGAGTCCTTTCTAAATATCTGTTGGATCCACCTACTTCTTTCCAACACCACCCTCTCCCAGACATCAGGCCATTATTGTCTGTGAACTAATCCAACAGTCTCCAACTGGTCTTCTTACTTTGTAAAATTGGTCCCCTCCAATCCACCCCATTCACACTGGAGAGAAGCCCTTCTAAAATGTGAAAGCTGATCGGTTCACTCTTTAGCATAAAAGCTTACAATAATCTCCTGGAACTTGTGGTAACATGGTTTCCTTTGCCTGGAGCCCTCGTCCATCTGCTCACCAACCCCACATCTTTCTCTGCTCAGCCCCTACTCATCCTTCAGGTCTCAACTAAGATATCACTCACTATGGAAGCTCTGACCCCCATCTAGACAGCAAACTCAGGTCAAATCTGACCTCGGCATCTTTGTGTGTGGTCTTTTAGCACCTTACCCTCTCCTATCCCAGCACTTACTGCCCTCTACTGTCTGTCTAGTTCTTCATCACAGCACGAATGCCCAGCCCAGTGCCTGCAACAAATATTTGCTGAATGAAAAAATGAATACATCATAAAACATTTTTCTACTGCATTGTTTTAAAGGAGGGGGGTCTTGTATATTATTACATGAATGTACAGTAGTCTATTCAACTATTTGTCAAGCATTTAGTTAGTTATAAGTTTTTTTCTGATTATATATATTATTACAGTGAGCATCTTTGCACACAGTTCTCAACACGCAATCTTAATTGTTTTCTTGAGCTAAAATTCCTAAAAATTGAATTGCTAGGCCAAAATGTATGCATGTTTTAACAGGTTTTGATTTATATTGCTAGATTGCCTTACAGGAAGTCTGGGTTAATTTGCACTATTACCAACAGTATAAAAGAGCGCTCATTTTCCCTCATTCTTAGCAACAATGAGCTTCACTTTTTTAAAAATCTTACCCAGGTTTTAAGGCAGAAAATAATAAATCCTTATTGCTTCATATGGGATATTAGCATTAACAGTTTCGTAAAATCTTTTCATGTATTATTCATCATATGAGGGTTTACAGAGGTACACAAGATAATAGCTGTTGTTTAGAGAGTGTCTACTTTAGGTACTGTCATATAGAGAAGAAGATTGTTTGTTGAGAACTTAATGCATGCAGATACTGTTAAAAGTTCTATTTACATGACTCCTCACCAAATCCTCACAAAACCCTACAAGTTGTGTGGTATTACATCTATTTTACAGAAAATCTAACTGAAATAATTACATATTATAAATTAATATTTTAAATGATTGTAAATGTGAGAATAATTGTTATGCAATTACTATGTGCCAGTTATTAATGTTTAGTGCTTTCAAAGTTCCATTTAATTCTCACAACAACCCTGTCATATAGATATGAATTTTTGACAAGGATGCTGAGGTAATTCAATGGGGAAAAGATGGACTTTTCAACAAATGTGCTGGACCAACTGAAATTTCATATGCAAAAAAGTATTCCTTGACCCTTATCTGATACTATACACCAGATTTAACTTGTAATGAATCATAGACCTAAAATGTAATAGCTAAAACTATGAAAGGTGTAGAAGAAAATATAGGAATAAACTTGATCTTGGATTATGCAAGAATTTCTTAGATAAGACACAAAAATACATAAACTATATATAAAAAAGATAAATATAATGGACTTGACCAAAATTTAAAAATTGTGCTCTTCAAAAGACACTGTTAAGAAAATAAAAAGACAAGTGACAGCCTGGGAGAAAACATTCCCAAAATACATATCTCATAAAAGACATATCCTGAAAATATAAAGAATTCTTACAATTTAATGAGAATACAACCCAATTTTTTAAAAAGTAAAAGATCTTAACAGTCCTTAATCAAAGAAGATATTTAAGTGGCCAATAGGTATAAGATAAGATAAATAAAAACAAATGAGATACAATTACATATTTCTACAACTGGCTAAAATTAAAAAGATTGACAATACCAAGTGTAGGTGAAGATATGGAAGAACTTGAACTCTCATACACTCTGCTGGTGGGAAAACAAAATGGTAAAACCACTTTGAAAAGCAGTTTGGCAATTTCTTATCAAGGTAGGTATATACTTACCATGTAACTCAATAATCCTACTTCTTGGTATGTACCCCCCAAAATGAAAACACATTTCTGTGCAAAGAACTGTAGAAAATAATGACAGCAGCTTTATTAAAAAGACTCCCCAAATGGAAAAATAAATCCTGAAAGTCCATCAACAGATAAATGGAAAAATAAAGTGCAGTATATCACAATAAAAAAGATTGAACTATGACATATGCAATAACACAGATGAACCTCAAAATAATTATGTTGAGTGAAAGGGATGAGGCATGAAGGACTATAGAAACTACAGTTTCACTTATATGAAATTCTAGAAAAGGCAAAACTATAATGACAGAAATCAAGTGAGCAGTTGCCAGGGGCTGGGGATGGGGAAAGGTGACTGCAAAGGGACACAAGGAGACTATTTGGAATAATAGGACTGTTTCATATCTTGATGACTGTGGTGGTTACACAACCATATACATTTGTCAAAACTCATTATAATGTACAATTAAAATTGGAGGATTTGATTGTATGTAAATTATATACTGCAAATTCTATCATAAAAGTGATTTTAGAAAGAAAGGAAGGAAGGAAGGAAGGAAGGAAGGAAAGAAGGAAGGAAGAGAGAGAAAGAAAGAAAATTCAATACCTATCATAATTCAGAAATTGGACTATTGGACTCCTGGGATTAGACCAATTTAAAGGTGTACACGTGCACTAAAAGTCATGTTCAATGATGTTCACAGCAGTTTTACTCACAGTAGCCCCAAACGGAAACAACCAAAATGTCCACCGATAGTAAAATGACTCATGACATATCAGAAAATGGGTTTTCACACAGTAGTTGAAAAAATCAAACAGCGGTGACGTGTGATATCCCGATGAATTTCACAGAGGTAACATTAAGCTAAAGAAGCCTTATGCAGGGACCTCCCTGGTGGCGCACTGGTTAAGACTCCGTGATCCCAATACAGGGGGCCCTGGTTCGATACCTGGTCAGGGAACTAGATCCCACATGCATGCTGCAACTAAGAGTTTGCATGCCACAACTAAGGAGCCCACGTGCTACAACTAAGGAGCTGGTGAGCTGCAACTAAGGAGCCTGCCTGCCAAAACTGAGACCTGGTGCAACCAAATAAATAAACAAAGCCATATGCAAAAAAATACATGTGATAGAATTCCATTTATAGGAATTTCAGAAACAGGCAAAACTAATCTATAGTGATTGAAGTCAGAATAGCAGCCACCTGTGGGGGACATGACTGGGGGGCACAGGGAGCCTCTGGGGTCAGGAAATGTTGAAGAGCTGGATCTGGATGGTGGTTGCACAGTGTATACATGTGTAAAGGTTTAGTTAGCTGGACACTCCAGATTTGTAAACTTACTGAATTTAAGTTATACCTCAGTGGAAAAACAATGTTTTAAAGGATATACCTAAAAAGTATTATGTGCCTAGTCATTTCAGTTCCTGGATTTTAGACTTGGGAGATGTACAGACAAGCTCGGTTGGGTTTTTTATCTGCTCTTTATGAAAACAAGGAAATCGGTAGTATATACAGAGGCCATGCTGAGTCTTCCTATGAGTGAAAACTTGTTTGAGAACTGTCTTGATGGTTTGGAAAACTACTATAGGGCAATCTCATGTATTCACATAGACTGTGCTAATGATAACTATTTCTTATCTGTTCATCAGATCAGATTTCCCAACCACTCCCTCCAGGGCACCTGGAGCCTTGAGATAGACCTAATTGCCATCTCCCTGTCTGAGGACCTATTAAAAATTGCTTTAAGCAAACGCTTGAGCTGCAGGAGGAGTGGAAGTGGTTCACTGTGCAAGGCTCAGAGGGTCAGGGCCCCTTCTGCTGCTGTAATTTGCTCTGGGTTCCCTGGTGGGTGTGTAAGCTTGCTATAGTCGGGAGACCTCTTTGCTCTCCTTCTATCCAAGAAAGTCCTTGCTGAAGGTGGGTGAGCTCTGAGTCCCAGCTCCCCTGCAGCCTGGACAGGAAGGGAAACTCAGAGCTCACAGGACTAATCTCAGTCTCACTGGATAGACCCTGGGGGCTGGGACAAGCATGTTATGTGCTCTACTTAATTTAATTCCCTCAGTGACCTACTCTGGGAGAAATAGAAAGTATCCCTCCTTAGAGATGAGACAACAGTGACTCAGAAACCTTAAGTGGCTTGCCCAAGGTCACAGAGCTGGAAAAAGGCAGAGGTGGGAATTGAACTCAAACGTTCTGACACGTGGGCCTCACACCAAGGGTGTGACCCATCCAGATCCCAAGCCAGTCCCTTTCCCCAACCTTCTTCCCTGCACTCACAGCCTCAGCTCCTCCCAAACAGATCTTGTGCTGGAATAAAACCCAGAACGACTCATAGATGTATCATGGAACACGCAAGTCATGGAGACCCTCCCTTTGGCACATCCCAGCTGTGGGGGGCTGAGCTCTCCCTCTCCTATCCTGGGAAGTGCTAACATGTTTGTCTTGGTGGCTGGTCAGCAGATCATGGGACTCTCAGGGCCATGCCTGAGGTGTCCAGGAGAGAGATCTTGCTAAAACAAAGTAATGGTACAGCCTAGCTGCTTAGAGCAAGGAATTCTGGGTAAAAATGGTGGCCCTTCCACTAACTAGCAAGTGACTAGGGGAAGGTCACTTAACGTCTTTGAACGTAAGTTTCCTCATCCCAAACAAAGATATTAGGAGACACATCATATGTTCATACATAGGAAGACTCAGCATTTTGAACATGTCAGTTCTCCCCAAACCAGTCTATGGATTCAATGCAATCCCAATAAGTTCCCAGGGCTAATAAAATTAGTATTTTTTTCATAAAACTTAACAAGATGATTTTAAAGAATATATGGCAGTCCCGAGGGCTAAAAATAGTCAAGACATTGCTGAAAAAGAATAGGTTGGGGGTAATTGGATATCAGGATCTATCATGATGTTATAGAAGTTATATGACAAATGAAACAAAGTAGACGCCAGCACTAGATGTACTATGTGGACATGACATGACGTGGTGACATTGCAGACAGCAGGGAAGGAGGCACTGGGGCTGGGACTACTGGTTGTCCAAAGAGAAAAAAAATAAAACTGAATCCTTTCCTCCACCGTATATTCTGGACTTTGTGTAAATTCCAGAGGTACTGAAGGACTTATAGGTGAAAGGCAAGACTTCCAAAGTTTCAAAGAAAATATAGGGAGTATCTTTCTGACTTTGAGTACAAGAGGATTTCTTCAACAAGAGAGAAGAGAACGCACTAATTATAAAAAGGAAAGATTAATAAACCTGACTACATTAAAATTAAGAACTCTGTTCATCAAAAGAGAGTGAGGTGACAGGCCATATCCTGGGAGAAGATATTTGGAACATCTATAACTGACAAAAGGTTAGCATCTGGAATATAGAAAGAGCTCCTGCTAATGCATAAAGGAAAGACAACACAACAGAGATTGAGCAAAAGCCACCAATAGGCATTTCTCAGAAGAGGGATCACAATAAACAAGCCCACTATAATCAGGGAAATGCAACACAAGAACCCAGTGGAAAACCATTTTAGAAAAAATGCTAAGCTCTGGGCAAGACATGATTTAAAAAGAACTTCTACGTTTATACATTTCTTTTTTTTGTTGATTTGATGCCATCTCTTGGGAAAACCATTTGACGGTTTCCAAAATTGAGCGCTTGGATACTTGTGGCCCAGCAATTCCACTTCTAATTATACATGCTAGAGCAGGGTTGGCAAACCATGGCTCACGGGCTTTTGTTTGTTTGTTTAGTTTTTGCTAAATAAAAATTTATTGGAACTCAGCCACCCTTATCTGTATGGCCTGTGGCTGCTTTTACCCTAAGACAGCAGACCTGAGTGGCTGTAATAGAGACCATAAGGCCCACAAAACCTAAAATATTTACTAACTAGCCTTTTACAAAGTCTGCCAACCCTTCTCTAGAGACATTTTTTACAGCCTCGTTTTGTTTTCACCTATCACTTTTTCTAACCCACAACATTTTTGATAGACTTTACTTTGCAGGACAGTTTTTAATTTACAGGGAAATTGAGGAAATGGTACAGAGAGCTCTCACACGCCCCTGGATCTAGTTTCCCCTATTATTATATGAGCATCTTACATTAGTGTGCTACACGTTACATATTCATACATTGTTATGAACTAAAGGGCATATTTATTCACATTTCCTTAGCTTCTATCCATTTTCTTCTTCTTTTCCAGGGTCCCTCTCAGGATGCCACGTTACATTAACTTGTCATGTCTCCTTAGGCTCCTCTTGACTGTGATAGTTTCTCAGACTTTCCTTGGTTTTGATCACCATGACAGTTCTGAGGAGTACTGCTCAAATATTTTGTCGGATGTCCCGCTGTAGGGTTTATTTGATGTATTATTTCTCATGACTTGACGGGAGTTATGGGCTTTGGGGAGGAAGACCAGAGAGGCAAAGTATCCTTTTACCAAGGGTACATACTAACAAGAATTCTCTCTGCTGATAATGACCCTGATCATCTGTCTGAGGCAGTGTTTGTCAGGTTTTGCTAGTAAGGAATTCTTCCCCTCACCCTCTGCCTCTGCATACTGCACTCTTTGGAAGGCAGTCACTGTGCACAGGCCACACGTATGGGATGGGGATGCATCGTCTTATTCCTTGAGGGTGAAATGAAGTATTTGCAAATTTTCTTCAAGGGAGATCTGTATCTTCTCTCCCACTCATTTATATTTTCAGTCATTTATATCAGTATGGACCCGTGAATACATATTTATTTTATACTTTGGGTCACGTTCCAATACCACTTTATTTTGTAGCTCAGAGTGTTCAAGCTTTACCTTTGGGAATTCTTTCAGTTGGCTCCTGTATACCCCCTATCAATGTAGGTTTAAAAATTTTTTTTTGAGCACCTTCTTACTTTCTAGCAACACAAGATGCTCCAGGCTCACTATGTATATTTCCTGTCCCAGTTCTAGAATTGGGTTTCTCCAAGGACCCTTGGCTCCTTATTGAAGAATGGCATTAGAAACCAAGATCTGGGTGCTAAGACGTTTATTGTCACTGGTGTGTCATTGCTTCCAGGCCCTCTTAGCTTACAGAACAGGAAATACATGTGTGTATATTAACCTGTATATATATATGTATGTATATATATGCATATCTACAAATACTTCTTTATGTAATCATGTGTATAAGCTACACGTGAGTTCATACTAATGTCTCCAACTCTAACCCATTACCACATGGATCTTTCCTGCTTCTTCTCCTTGACTACGTGCAAATTCCCACTCCATCAATAAGAACCTGGTCTCCCGTCATCTGTCACCTATTTACTTGATTGTCCAATTCCAGTGTACATGTTTCGTAATATCAGAAACACTGTTGCATGTCCCCCTGGGAAACAATTTTATTAACCATTGTACAGTGCTTATGTGTACTTTTTTATGCCTTTAGTCTTACTTATTTCCAAAGTTGCTTAGATCAGCATCTTTCCCTACTCCCTCCAGTGGGGTTGTTTTATTCATTTGCAATACAATTAAATTCTCTGTGACAGTCTGCATCCCGCCATAGGAGCCCCTGACCTCCTAGATGATTTTTAAAAATTTGTATATATTAAGGTTCACTGTTTGTGCTGTAAAGTTCCATTGGCTTTGACAAATGCATACTATCATGTATACGTCATCATGGTACCACACTTTTAGGTGGTAAACCTATTTAATAATTCACCCCTGCCCCAAGCCCCTGGCAACCACTGAGCTTTCTATTGCCTTGTAGAGACATTTTTACACATGTACACCAGGAGACACAAATGAGAATTCTCACAGAAGCAAAGAGCTAGAAACAACCCAGATGTCCATTGACAGGAGGATGGATAAATACATTGAAGTATAGTGCAATAATGAAATCTCATACAGCTGTAAACATGACCCAAGTCCAGTTACATGTTACATGGATAAGTCTTAGGAAAGTAATACTAAGTGAAAAAACAAGTGTCATGAGACCTTATAATACCATTTTTATGAACCTCAGATGCCAGCAAGGTAACTACAGCAAGCAGTGGGTAACACCAGGATAGGGAAATGGGAACTGCAGGCAAGCCTGTCGTTGGTGTAGTACCTAGCAATGGCCACATGATGTCACCAGAAGCCACTTTTTGGAAATAAGTCAAACTAGGGCTCCCAAACTACTTCTGCCCTTTCAGTGCCTATCTAGCAGAAAGGAAATTTCCCTGGAGCTCTGAGCCGCCTCCATGCCATGTGGCTAACAAGAGAAGGAAACTAATAAACCAGTCCTCAAAATAGCTTCAAAAGGGAAGGGTTTACTTAGACCAGCACTGTCCAATAGAAATATAATGCGAACCCTGATACAAGCTGAAAATGTAATTTTAAAAGCTCTAATAGCCGCATTAAAAGAAAATAAAAAGAAACAGATGAAATTAATTTTAATATTTTATTTAACTCAACATATTTAAAAATTATCATGTCAACATATAATCAATATAATAATATTAATGAGATACTTTATTTTTGTCTTGCTAAGTCTTTGAAATCTGCTGTGTGTTTTCTTTTAATTTTTATTGAAATATAGTTGATTTACAATATTGTGTTAGTTTCAGGTGTACAGCAAAGTGATTCAGTTATACGTATACATGTATATCCATCCATTTTTAGATCTTTTCCATTATAGGTTATTACAAGATATTGAGTATAGTTCCCTGTGCTCTACAGTAGGTCCTTGCTGGTTATGCTGCGTTTTCATTTACACTGACAGCCCATCTCGATTCAGACCAGCCACACTTCAAGTGCTCAATGCCACATGGGGCCAGTGGCCATCGTACTGGACAGAACTGAAACAAAGTCACACGCACCAGCTCTGAGAAGCAGTTTACATACAGTGGAGGAATAGTCGGGCCCAGGAGCATCCCAAGTGCAAGGTTGATTTAGCAATAGCACCAAGTCAGCCTGCACTCCCCCAAATTCCTTGCCACCTGCTGGATAATGCCTGAAATTCTACCATCTGCTCCTTTGGGGCTTCATATCATTTAACCCCTAAATGTGACACACTCTTCCCTTTTTTTACTCACAGGCCAGAGACCTGGGATCTGAGTTTATAGAAGGATGTGGGCCAGGAGGTCCTCTCTCCATGGGCAAGGGTACAGACCCAGAGGACAGAGAATCGGCTTCTCTGGCCCACCAGAGAAGTCGTCAAAGAGACTCCAAGGCCCTGTAACCCTCTCTCACCTCCCCACCCCCAGTTAGCTTTCCTGACCTCTCACAGGGAATGCTCAGGACAGCCAAGCTCGCCAGCCCTCCCATCAAACTAGCTTCTGGGCAGAAGTGCCAGAGGGAGGCCAGCCCGCCTGCTTTCTGAGCCCAGTTCCTGCAATGCATCTACCACCCTGGACCAGGACAGCGTGTCTGCACTGGACTGGGTTGTCTCATCCACAGGTGCTGGGCAGTTTCCCCTGGACAGAAATGGGAATGATGTCCCCATGTTTCCTCTCCAACCTCCCGCCCCCCGCCCCTACCCCTACCTCCGCCTTGAGGGAGAATTTCAGTCTGGTGGTTTCTATAGGCCTTTGGCCCATTCTTCTGTAAGGACGCCTGTGGAGAAGGGAAAGGGGAGCTCGATTTCCCAGGCTATTGTGGGACCCAGTAACATGCTATTATCTGGAGGAAATGTTGAACATTTTGGCTCCCAGAGCCAGACAGCCTGCAGTGTGGAAATATCTGAATTTCTGGAGAGATTGCTTTTCAGTGTCTGACATTGTGTTGACAGCCCACGGAGGAGGAGAAGGGCTTGCTTGCCGCAGTGGAATAGAAGCCACATTTCCTGAACAGCCTGCTCAGATCAGAGTGTTTTTAAAAGAATTAACCAACATTATGAAACAAAATGCTTCGGTACCCACAGCCCACGACAAACACAGCAGCCGGGGTAGAAATACAGATGCTGAATAAAGATTGGGAGTTCTGCGTGATGAAAAGGATGGTGGCAGTGAGTGAAAAGGAACAAATAAAGCCAGCGAGGGAGCACGGTAGCTCTGGGCAGCACCACAGGGCTGAGGCCCTCGTCCCACAGGACACTGCTCGCTCTGTCCAGCCTCCCCCCTACCCGCCCCCATTGGTCCAGAACCTGGCCCCGCTGTATCGCCTCAACTCCACCCCACACTCCCTTCCCACCAACCAAAGGAAGCCAAAGGACAGAAATTAAAACAAAAATTTTTTTTGGCCATGAAATTCCTAGAGGAGGGAACGTTTTCTGGTGAGTAACATCTTCAGAAAAACAAAAAAGCTGACTCGGCAGCTGTTGCTAGAAAATTATCTGCAATATCAAGTGTGTCTTACTTGGTGACTTATCTGATTTGGAAACAAATTCTCCATGATGTAGCAAGAATCTCACGTGGCACCGAGTAAAACAACAACAACAAAGACAAAACAAACTTGTTGAAAATTTACAAAAGTTACACATGCATATTCATTCCCATTTCCCCTCAAAGGTTCCTAGGAAAGAGTGAAATGGCAAAGCCTAGAATTCCTTTTAACTGTGCGTGTGTGTTGCGTGTGTGAGTGTGTGTGTGTGTTGTCAGTGTCTGACCTTATAAACCTCTTCAGTTTTGACCATGAAATATCACATGGCCTAACCCCCAAACCCTAACACTCCCACTGTTAATCGCATTCCTATTTGGACACCTTAAAAAAATACCCAGGAAAGCACCTGTTTCTGTATGATTTGTAAAAAGTTTTACTTCTAAAGGTAAGGTGTTTTTGAGTTATTGAAGCCTAGCTTAAACAAAACAAAGCACTTGGTTTTTAAAGCTTAACTAGACGAGAATTTGTTTCTTTTGAATAATAAAAAAAAGTCAGCTATTTTCTTCCCAAATGATAAGGGGTATGTCATCACATAGCAGTAAAAACTGAAAATCCAACCAAATTAGGTCTAACAAAAAATGTCAGCTGGAGGAGCCTGAAATTGTAACCTATTCCCCAAGTCACTGAGAAATAAAATTAGGGCAAATTGTAGGGTGAGAAGTAGCGGTAAAGTATCCAGGTTTTGACTCTACAAAACCCCCAAAAGGCCCAATGCTTTCTGGAGGAAATTTCCAAAAGCCTCAATCATGAGTTACTGTAATTTGCTGTCCTCTGAGCCTCCACTGGTTTTGGCATACTTCAGTGCCCCATGTCTTCAGCCCAGCAGTAGTGGGGAAGCTTCAGCCGGGAGAGGATGGGGGTGAGGGGATGGGTGGTGGTGAAATTACCTTATAAGGAAACTTTAAGTCCTGGGGAAGGCCTGGTGTTTCATCAAACTAGAAAAATGTTAAAGACCTGAGACCTTTTGCCCCTCCCATTGACAGCTCAGAGACAGAGGGGAGTTAGGGATGTGTGTTCCCTAACAGGACATCCTTCTATTTAAACGTGAAGGGTAACCAGGGTATAACCCTCCTAACGGCTATGTCTTAACCAAGCTCTGGAAGATGGAAGACACCCAGATCACAAAGGTCAGACCTTGATGTGAGCACACCGTGGAGCCTGTCAGAGCCTGGAGGAAGCAGAATTCACCATGGGGGTAGCCACACCCTGGGAATCACTAACTTCCCACTTTACAGGTGATGGGCTCCAGTGTCAGATAAGGCAGTAACTTTAGGACTCCCAGCTGGAATTAAACCCAGGTGATTTACAGGTGATGGGTCAGGACCTAGAGTCCCCACCTTACACCCGGCTACTCAGAGCTGGGGCTCTGCAGCAGAAAGGACGGGTGTTCCCTGGGATTCTCTTAGACTCGCACGTTTGGGCTCAGCATTGGGCTGTCTGGGATGTGCTTCCTGGCACATAATGACCACCATCAAGATTATTATTGGCATTAGACATTTACATGACACTTAATATTTTCAAAGCATTGTACTGCCATTTAATTAGTTTTTCCTTGCAACATTCCTGTCGAGTCCACACTTGATAGCTGGGAGACTGATGGGGGGTTGGGGTGCAGGGAGAGATAAATGCTAAAGGTTGATGGAGAAGAGGGGATGACAGCACTGTCTCTTGGCTTTCCTTCTCTCTGGTGACCCAGCCAAGTTAAATAACCTCCCCTACTCCCTGCAGATTCTGCACTCCCAACCCCCAGAACCCCACAATCAAGGTAACTGTAACCTCCAGAACGGAGTGGGGATTCGGGGCGGTGGGGGGGGAGAATCTCTTTGGTGTATTTTGGCTCAAGGTTCAGACACCTTTCCAAAAAAAAAAAAAGTCAAGTTCAAGTTCACATTCATAACTACAGACACCTTCAGTCTCTTTCCAAATCTCCATTAAAGCAAACTGTGAATTTACAGGGTTGTGATTCCCAGACTCAGGGCAGCCTTGGATAGGATAGGAAGATTTTAGCATCTGACGAGTCCTAATTAGGTTTGTTAAAATAGAGTGGTGCTGGCCAGCGGACCTCAGAGTTGGGCTGTGAAAGGGGCAGATTCTCCGCTCACTGCTCATTGGAGAAGTGGCTTCACTGGGGAAGCCACAGATCCCACCTTAGAGACAAGACCTCACAGCCAGGCCTCTAGTTCTGCTCCTGGGATTCAAGGAGAAAGCTCCGGGGAGGAGATAGAGGAGGGAGCCATGGCTGAAAGACTAAAACCCCAGGCGGTTAGCTGCGGGACGCACCACCCCGGGGCGGCACCAGCCCCCTCTTCTCAGCCCACCTGCACTTTTCTGAAGCGAGCTGAGGCCACCTCCTTTTCCTCTGCCTGGAAAGTCCTCTCACCAGGGCCCGGGGGAGTTAGAATTAATGGCAACCCCTTCTGCGAAGCACCAGCTGTAGGTTCTTGGGGCCGGCAAAGTTTCCCCTGGCCTGCAGGTGACCTGGAGCCAAGGTAGAGAGGGATGGACCTGTGTCTCCTGCGATTCTTATCCTAGGTCCCCTCCTTCCCTCCCGAGAGAGATTCGCGTCCTTTCCTCCTCATTCCCACACTCATCCTGGTCAAGGCAGCTCCAAGACGTGGGAAGGGCTGCTGGGGACTGGAAGGGGAGCGATCCCGAGGGCTGACGGCTGGGAAAGGCTGGGTCCCTGGGATTTTGCCACTGGCCTCAACCGCCGCCGGGACGCCCATCACCTGAACCGGACAATTGAGGCGCAGGTCTGAGGAAGCCCGGGGACTTGTCCTCTGCGTGGGACCCGAGCGCTCTGCGCGTCCCAGCCGGGGTCCTCGTCCGCTGCCTGAAAGCGAGTCTGTAAAAGTCTGGGCCTTGGCGATCACCCTCGCAGCCGCCGAGACCAGCCACTGAGCGTGGAGGCGCGTCCCAGCAGCTCCGACCTGCCCGGACCAGCTTTTCTGCCCCCCGCGGCCCGCTGCAACCAGCCAAGGCCGAGTCTGGACCCCTTCCGAGGTCACTAAGCTTGGAAGCTCGAAGAAAGAGCACCAACAACAGCCATGAGTGGCTGCGGCCTCCTCCGCGCTGCTCCCCGGCGGGGCAGTCCGAGTGATGGAAACGGAAGGTCATCTCCCCGGAGAGGATTCCAGTCCCTGCAGAGGACGGGAGATCTGCCTACCCCGGGGAGGGCCTGGAAGCCCGGGCTGAGGGCTCCCCTGAAGGAGCCGGACTCTGGCCCAGGGCAGGAATCCCGCCCGCCTAGAGCACCTGGGAGCGCTGAGGCCTCGCGTCGGTGCAGCAGGAGGAAGATGATAACCTGCGCCCTCCCTGGGGCCTGGGGGCGACTTCGAGAGTGCCCTGAGCGGATTGTCCCCATCTGGCTCCTCCAGAGCTGCGGACAGATTCTGCTTTTCATTTTCCACTTGCTAGGGGCATGCCTTTGGGCTACTTTACGACTCTCCGTGCCTCAGTTTCCTTCTTTGTAAACTGGAGAGGAGAAGCTACATATCTCAATAGGTTACTGTAAGGATTAAATGAGCTAACCCAGAGGGAGAGCTTAGAGCTGCGTCCAGAGCACACCCGATGTATGCTGGCTATCGACTCGTCAGCATCCTTATCTCCTCTTTTGGAGAAAGGGGACCTTTAATCAATCAATCAATCTCTCTCTCTCTTTTTCCCCTTCCCCTCCCCCACCGCCCCCCCCCACCCCCGCCATCTCTCTCCTTATCGCTCTGTCTCTCCCGATGGCTCTGTAGACCGGCAACATCTGAGTGAAGTGTGAGAAAAGTGCAAAGTAAATCCGTTCCTTTTCTTATGCCGGTCCCACCACAGAGGTTAGTCTGAGCTGTGCACATTGGAACGGGCGTTTTCCGCCCCAGCGCGGACGAAGTTCCCGTGTCTCGGTCAGCTTTCCGCAGTGGCGTCTTGTGATTCCTGAAATCTGGGTTTCTTGGCCGGCCTGGGACAGTCCAAGAGGTGGTGGGATGCACACGCAATCCCTGCCATTCCTCGTTCCGCCGGGAGACAGTGACCACTCGGCCTCCCCGCTCAGCCCACAGCTGCAGCCCAGGGCTCCCCTCGGGCCCCAGTGCGCGGGCCGTGCGTACTAGGCCCAAGCCTGGAGTTCCCATTTCCCAGGCCGACCTGGCTTAGCAGGGTGGCAACCAACAGGGCTTCAACACCGAGGCCAGGGGACGCAAAGTCCGGAATTCCACGGGTCAGGACTGAGGGGCTGGGAAAGCGCCCTTGCTGTGTGAGTTCCGTGGAGAACCGGGACCACCAACCGCCCCGCCCTCCCCACGCCGGCCACTAACGCGACTCGACCTCGCGGAAGCGGGAGAAAATTTCTGAGCCGCACAGACCGCTAGGATGTCAGGGCTACGCCACCAACTGACCCCCTCAAGGCCTCGTTTCACGTTCACCAAGACAAGTGCCCAGACCCTTGATTTTCCCATCTCTAAATAAGAACACTAACCCCTGGCCCTGAATCGCACTGTGCGCCGGTTATCAAGACGCTGAAATTCACCACTTCCGAGGAGCCGGCAGCCCGTAAGGATTCCTGGACTCGCGGATCGAAAGACCAGAAGCGTCCTCTCCATTCCGAAAGCAATGGGTCCCAGGTTCAAAGCGGCAGCCCCTCTGGGTGTCCCAAGGGGAATTTCTATTCCCAGAGGAGGGGATGCGCGCCTTCGCTCAGCTGTCGTCGGATGCAGCCGATCTGGCCTTGCGCGCTGCCACTGGCCACTCAGGAGCTGAAGATGAGGCTAGCGGGCCTGCCTGCTGCTCTGTCAGGTGCGGACCGTTTGGGGGCTCCCCAGTGGGCACGTCTAACCTGGGCAGAGGCAGGCTGTCTCAAGCTCGAGCTCCAGGCCTTGAGGAAAGGACCCACAGCCGGAAGCCTCGCTTCCCTCCGCTACA
This sequence comes from Monodon monoceros, assembly GCF_005190385.1. Lineage (NCBI taxonomy): Eukaryota > Metazoa > Chordata > Mammalia > Artiodactyla > Monodontidae > Monodon > Monodon monoceros. The sequence goes on along the minus strand of NW_021703772.1, from coordinate 101,539,604 downwards.
TAAACCCGGAACTCCAAGCAGAAGTCATAAGAGATCTCCGGGGAACTAGAGCAAAATATTGTCTCCCACACCCTCTTTCCGTTTTTTATTAATTTCAAGGAGAGTTCACGGGGAACTGGCTTAAGGTCTGACACTGACCGCAATCCAGGGCCTGAGTCTTCTCTCCTAACCCTCCCACATGTGTGTCCATTATGTTCTCCCTGGCCCCATGACACCAGTCCTCCCCAGCAGTGTCCACACTGCAAAGTGAACGAAGTTTTCCTGTTAGATTTTTTTTTCAAGTTTAAGTAAATGGGCATGTATCAGGATTATTCGGGCCAAGAACCGTCCTGACCCCACTCAAATGAAATCTTTGGACAACTGAGGAAACAGTAATATTAACTGAAGCAGGTATACATTAAATATGTATAAGAGATTAGGATATAAATGGCATATAAAGGTCCAGAATCTATTAAGAGCTAGAAACAAATACAAGACACAGGTGTCTACATACACTGCTTAGATTCAATGTTAGATTCAAGGTCAGAGTCGACAGGGGATCAATATAATCCAGTTCTCTCAGTTTACGAGTAAGGAAACAGGCCCGGAGAAAGCCGGGGGGTCTTCCCAAGGTCGCATGGTAGGCAGAGGCGTCAAAGGAATCCAGTCGTGACTCCCAACGCAGGGCCCATCCCACTGGAACGCAGGCGTTTCTGCTTTAGGAATCACAGAGCTAAGAGCCCCTCATGGGCTTTTCTCTCCACTTTAGCTCTCATGAGGCGAGGGGATTCCCGGAAGGATCCCCTTCCGGGAATCCCGTAGTCTGTCCCCAGTCAGGTGTCTACTGTCAGGAAAGGGTCTGGTTCTCCCGGCGCTGGGAGGTCAAATCCAACCTCCCCCAGACAGCCTCGCGGGCCCGGGAGCACCACAGGGATGCAGTTCTCCGATAGCACCGATAGGTGGCGCGTTCCCCACAGGAAAACCGGCCGGGAATCCGCCCGCGCCCGTTAAGACCCGGCTCCCTGCCCTACCCATCTGCCTAGGGTCCCTCTCCCGAAAGAAAACGGACAGAAAGGGGGTGCAGCCGGGGGACTCAGGCTGGGTGCCGGAGGGTCTGAAAAGAAAGACCCTAGAAACTCTGATTCTAGCACTTCGGCTCAGAGTGGCCTCACGCTCTCTTTTAAGAGGCCAAAGACCTTTGAGGGCAGAGGGTAAGGCTCTGCGCACTTGGCCAGAGAAAGCACCGGGACCCAATAGGGTCACCCCCTGGTGGGGTGTAGGGGGCGTTATCTCCCCTCAACGAGCGCCTCCACGCACCCGCTCGTTCACGCACGCTCGGCGGCTGCCCTCCTCTGCCACTATCCCCAGGCCCCATTCTTCCGCCTACTTTTTATTTTTTTCTTTTAATATTGGGGCAGGGGGGGAGGAGGGAAGCCCGGCGCTTTTTCAATTGCGACGATAATTGTCCTCGAGATGGGTTTCTTAATCTGCTCATCCATTATTGACTTCTCTTCTAATATTTGGTTTTGCCGCTTTGATCGCCAGAAGATCACAGACTTGACTCCTTTGCATAACAATTTTGGGGCGGGCGTCCTTGGTGCGGGAGGGGAGGGACGTGCCCGGAATGGCTTTGGGGTCCGTATTCCATCCCTCCCCCCGCCCACTGCCTGTGAGGCCAGCCTTCCTCTCACTGACCTCCCACCCCTAACAGCACCATTCACGCCTGGAAAGTTCTGAAGGCGAGGGGGGGGGTGGAGAGGAAGCAGCTAGACCCCGCCCCGCCCCCCCCCCCCCCGTGGGAGCAGGAACAGTAACGCCCTCCAGTGGGACCGACGAAGGGAGGGATTGTGTTTCCCCCTCGCCTCCCACTGCATTCCCAGCGCCAAGAGATGCTGCCTCTTCTACCTCACAGACAGATTGGGGAGAGAATACACCTTACTTGGAGGAGAATGGAATGGGGTTGGCAGGCGCGGGAAGGAGACCACGCTCTCATCTGGCACTTAGGCCGCGGGACAAAACTCAGATGTCCAAGGTTCCTGACGGCCTCTGTGGGACCCTGACTTAGTCCCTTTCCCGCTCTGGGCCTCAGTTGCCTCATCTGTGGAGTGGGCTTTGGGGCTGTTATCTCCCCGAGGTCCCTTTGATGTTGACCTTGCCACGTGTTGCCCGCTCTTCCCCCAGTGGGGCCTTAGGGCTTAGGGATTGCACAGGTGGGTTTTGGTGGGGAACAGAAAACTAGTGGCTATTTTAATCAGGATTTAAACAACTACTTCCTTCTGCCTTTGCATAATTCAATGATGGGGGCAGGAGAGTGGTGGTAGGGGAGATTTGGGGTCAGAGCCCTCTGATCGTTGCTCTTTCACACACCTCACTTGCAGAGCCTCGGTCGGAGGGAGTTGCTCTCAGGTTCCCGGCTGGCACACAAACGCACACACCGGGACTGTACACATGGCCACGCACAAGCACAGCCACCGGCGCAGAGCCCATGCACACACTTACACTTGTACACACGGACACAGCGCAACCACGCAAGGGTTAGAGGAACACGAAAAATGCACACAACCGTTTCGTGCCCACTGGCACACACGTACACACGCACCCACCTGGGGCCTCTCACACACACAGTCACATACAAACACACAGGCGCCCGGGCCGCACGGTCGGCCCCCACTCCGGTTTCTGCAGGAGCCCGGGGACAGAGAAGGTGGCCGGAGAAGGCCTCGACACTGCAGTGACCCCTCCCCCCCACCGCCGACCTCACCCGCACGCGATCCAGTCTGAGCTCGGAGGTGGGGCCGGGGGCTGGGGGGAGGCACGCGGGTGCTCGCCCCTCTTTCCCTCTCCTCTCCCAGGCGCGCCAGACTTCCCTTCCCCACCCGCCCCACTTCCAGACCAAACTTTTCCCTCCCTCACCTCCCCACCAGTTCCCCGCAGCGCCGATCTCGGTGGGAACCCGGAGTCCTCCCCGCACCCTCCCCGGGGAGGGGGTCGGGAGGCTGCACCCCGGAGAACGAAAGGGGGGCGCGGCCTGGCTCGTGCCCCGGGGCCAGCGGGGAGGGCGGCGGGAAGGCGCCGGCCGGGAGCCGGAGCGCCGAGAGCCGGGTGCGCGGACTTCTGCTTCCTCTTCCCGGGTCAGTGGGAGAAGAGCCCTGGGACCAGCCCTCACCCCTATAGGAGTCGAGGGAAGAAGGATGACTGCTAACTCTGGGGCGAGCCAGAGAACACGGTTTTGGAACCACAGGGGCACTTCTATGCGAAGGACTTGGATATCGTGGGTGTTTTCTTCTCTTCTTGCGTTATATTTTTGACCACACCTTTGGAGTTGGGTCTGGACCTCCCGGGGAGCACGGACTCAGCCGAGGGGGGCAGCAGAACCCGGAAGCCACGCTGGTGCCTCCTCGCTCCCTCTCACAGCGGTACCCACCGGCGTGCACACTCCCGAGGCCAGGCGGTGTGGACCCTGACCCGCGCCGAGCCGGATCGAGGCAGGAGCCGCCACTCGGACAGGTGGGGACCTGGGTGGGCAGGGGGCCCCCTAGGCCTGGGGATCGCCAGGCTCTGGGAACCTTCTGGGGAGGAGGAGGGAGTGAGAGAAGGCGAAAAGCAAAATAAAGGAGAGAAGAAAATTCGAGCGTAGCAGCTGAATTTACTCCGAGTTTTTCTTTTTTAGGCGGGGCAGGGTGCGAACATTAGGGTTTCGATTCTGGGGTTTGGGTGGAATTCAATGTAAGGAGAAAAGCAGGATGTCTGATTAAAGTGAAAAATATAGAGAGGAGTGTATGTAGTCGCCTTGCTTTCGGGAGCCATGAGCTCTAAAATTCCCGGCTCCGGGGGCCCTGGCTGGCTGCGTGGTGCAGCTTTAGGGCGGTTTGGGGATACGGAGGAGAAGGTGAATCCGAGCCCGAGCAGCCCTAAGCCGACGAGGCAACCCGCCGGCAGCGCTGGGTCTGGTGTCTGCGCCCTGGTGTCCGGGATGTCAGGAGCCGACCCCGTGCTCAATTTTCGGGAGTCACTGAGATGTTTCCCCCATTTCCCATAGTCAAGCGGAGAAAGGGCTTAATTTTCTCTGTTGTCCGGCTTTAAAGGGGAAAAAGCACTCCAAAACAAAAACTGATTCTAGAACAAAATAATCCGTGTTGTGAACTGCCCCTCCCTCGGATAAAAGGGAGAAAACCCTGAGGGGAGGCAGGATGGTAGGGGCATAAATCCAAATATTGAAATCCCCAAAGGTGACAACCTCCCACAGGAAGCTTTTGGGGGGCTTTCTAGGAACCTTGACATTTATGGCTGTACTTCTTGCACACAGAAAAAAAAAAGAAATTCTCCCTGCCTCACCCCCAACCCTAATCTTCTAGGTTATCTACAAATAAAGCAGCCACCCCAATTTCTAGAGTCAACAGAACATTTTATTTCTAGGGTTTGCCTCCCACGCACTGCCCCACCCACCTCAGCTTTATCCCTTCCCCTGCCTCCCCCAGTTCCACTCCAAGCTTCCGGCAGAACCAATACCCAAGGAATCCCCCTGCACCCACCCACCTCCACATTATTATCGCCTCCAAATGAAGACCAAACCCCCAAGCGCTAATTGAATTAGTCTATTGAAAGGACTGTCAGGTACAATGACGTGGCTCGAGGCCCTACATTTCCCAAGGTCTATAGGCTTTGGGGACCTGCGATGTATAGTCTGACCTTCCGGCTCATAATAATACCGCGGCACTTGTAGCAGAAATCTCCTCGCATTCACTCCCAACAAAACCGCTGGTCACCCAGTCCCCGTAGGAAGGCTGCCCGCTATTGTGTTGCGACAACTCATTCATGTCCCGCGCCACGAGGCCCCACCGCCATCTGATCTACACTCGAAATGCGATTACCACCATGTGCATGCAACACGCTCGCACTCCCGGCCCAACGCACGCACGCCTGGCCCGGCTGCGAGGTTTTCTTTCACAATTCTCCTCACACCCATCCACAAAAGAGAGGTGGAAGCAGGCAGGACCGTGACATTTGTCTCTGCCTAAACGAAATCCAAAGTTCTGTGGAAATGTGAGATGGAGGGAGACTTCTCTTTCCTGAACAGCATACATCAAAACCCTCAGGAAACACACTTCTCCATGCCCAACTGGTGGCGCGGACTTGGGGGTACACACTGATGTGTACATACACGAGCCTCGAGCCATGCACACAAACACACAGACACACAAACAATGCTTTCATGGACTCATTTCTCTCTCTTTGGTTCTCACATATACAATCAAATAGACACGAATACAGGCTCCTACCCTTCACAGCCAAGGGCCACTCTCCATATCCATAAGTAGTTTTTGCAAGATTGGGAAACAAAGGAACAGTATCCCAGCCTTCGCTGTGAGAAGCATTCATCACCACCCCCTCATCATTTTGACCCCCATACTTCTCTGGCATCCCGCAGACACACAAATACTGCCGCCTCGGTTTGGCCAGGTGCCTTTTGCTCAGTGGAAGGCCCTGGTTAGCTGCAATAGAGGAAGTCTGGGAGTGGGAGGGAGGCAGGAATTTTGGGGAGTCCCCCTGTCTTTCTTACCCCACCCTCCGCTACTGAAAGCCTCTTTGGGCTCCCTTCTTCCTTCATGGAAGTAGGGAAAGAAATCCCCCCTTTGGCATTTAAAGTTCTTTTATTTCTCGTCATTCTCCACTTTTATGTGGGCTGGGTATGGAAGTGGAACTTGGGGACAGTCAATTTATTGCAGAGGTATAGCTAGGTCAGTGGCCTCCTGTGGGCCATCTTACCCCAGCAGAGCTGCACAGCTCAGAACTTCAGGTAATGGAAATGGGCACCGTGTGTCTCCAGACTTCCATATCTTTGGCCCAGGAGCAGAGGGCATTTGGAGAAAAGGGCTCCATTCCATTTGCGTAAATTTCCCCAACCTGCTTCCTGCCAGCCCATCTCCCTACCTGGACTCTATCAAGTTGGAAGACATTCCTTAATTCTCAAAGGCACAAACCAGTACCCCAAAAAGGACTGCCACAAAAGTGTACTCACATGTGCACACACATTGCTCCACACACACCTAACCCCTTTACCCACATGCTTGTACACACAACTCACCCTACCCGTATTTCCTCACCCACAGGCACAGTCCTGGGCTCACTGTGAGTCCTCTGGACCCTCACACACCCACCTGGGTCAACATTTGCTCACTCTGACACCTTACTGTCAGGCTTGCCAGGACACCAAACCGCTAACACCGAGTTCCCAATAATATGTCCATTTTCAGGAGGTAGAGGAGGGCGTGGGCTCGGATGGGGGTCACGGAGAGCAGGCGGCTCTGGGTGCCGAGCATCCGGAGAAGGCCTGCCCTGGGGGAGGACTGGGGTGGGGGGCGAGCCAGCGCGCAGAGCGCCGCCTAATCCAGCCGGAGCTCGCGGGCTGCGGGTGCATTTATCATCCCATTACTGTAACAAATCCGGGCTCCACTACATGAAAGGTAAAATGAATTACCGACGTTAAGCCGTCAATAAAGTCATTTCTGTAAATGGTGTCTCCAAAGGGCCGCCGCATTATTCAGCTGGCTTTATCAGCTGGCTGGAAATTACGTGGAGGAGCCGGGCCGCGCGGCGCGCGGGGCCGCTCACTTTGATTAAGCGTCTTGCCAGCGCGATGTGACAGAGCTTTTGACCAGGGTTTTATTCACAGGCCTGTGATGAACGCCAAGCTGATCAGGCGGAATGAAGAGTAATTAAAACCTATAAATTATCTTCCGCAGCCCTTCTCGAGGCGTCTCCTGCAGGCGAGATAAGGCGTCGAGACCCTATTTACGGCGCTGAAAGGGACCGCAGCGCACAAAAGCTACGCGGCTAAATAGGATATTGATAGTGTCCTAATTAGAATTTAATTAAGTACCCACGCTCGCTTGCGGGATAAAGATTTCAATTTTGCGAACTTAAATATAAATAAAATCCCACCCCCATTTCGGGGAGAAAGGGTGGAGGCACCGGGAGATTTCGGGGAGCCCTTGGGTGTAGAACTGAGGAGGACCCGGGAGGTGCAGTTGGGGGCCGACTTGGGAGGTTTGTGTAGATCACGTCGGGTCTGCTTTAGCGCAGCGTTTCGGAAAGTGGTTCTCGCTGCCCCCGAGCCGCCGAGAAGGTCCAACTAGGAACTCTGAGAGCCCGAGTTTCGGAAGACCCTCGGCTGACCCGAAGATGCAGCCTGCTATACGAACTCCCGCTCTCCACCAGCCCCTTTGAGAAACTTCGGCTAGGGCGGTGGTTCGGCTGATTGTGCTTTTTCGTTTTATTTTCTTCCTAACCCTCTGTGACTTTTCTGGGTACAGGGGATTATTTTGCATGTTTCCGCTAGACAACATCCCCAAAGAGATCCTTACTCCGCTGTCCCAGTTAAGGATGGTGGTCAGAGCGAGAGGCTCGCTGGAGCTCCGAGACAACATCCCCGCGGAGGCCTCAGTTGCTGGAGTTTTTCCAGCTACTCTCGAACCGAAGGCTTCAGCACACAGTCGGATCCTGGCCCTCCAAAAAGGCTCGTCAGACAAACCCCGCAGATGTCCAATGCCTCACTTTCCCCTACCCTGTCCCTCGCAGTGGGAAAACTTTTGGGGTGCCTCGACCAGGAAACAGCGAAAAAGAGCCCAGCGACTGGAGATGAATACCTGTGAGCGTGGGAGCGGCGGGAGCCCCTGCAGTTCCCCCCAAAGCCTGGGAAGGATATTCTGGGCTAGAACAAGAGGCCTCCACGGAGTCGGGAGCAATCCTAGGAAAATCTGGGCCACCGGGGGAAACTCGCTGTCCAGCAGGCTAGGGCAAATACCTGGGGTGCAGTAGTTTTACTTGCTTGATTTCACTTTGCAGGGAAATCTAACACGGAGGTTGCCCTGAGCCAAAAGCCGGGGCCTCGCGGGTATCCCTACCCTGACTTGCTTGGCCTAGGGGCCGATGGGACAGCTTCGACTCCAGCGGCCAGGGAAGGACTGGCGCTCGGGCTCTCTCGCGCCCTCTGGGCCTGGCTTTACGGCGGCAGGACAGCACTTGGGGGTTGTCGAAGGTCCCGCCAGGGAAAGGCGTGGGTACGGATATCCCGGGAAGGACACGCAGTGCAGCCGGCTAGCATACACTACAGACCTTCAAACAGACGGTGCTAGCTAGGCGCAGCTGGCCTCGGGGTTTGCTATTTGTTAAAAATAAACTGCTCTTCTGAAAGTAACCAAATCTAGGTCTGTTTCACATCTCCGATCCTCCTCGTCTCACCCCTCCCCCTCCACTACACACACACACACACACACACACACAAACATACACCATACAGGCACACCCCGACAGAGACAGCAACCTTTCACCCTTAATAACAGCAAGAAAAAGCCAGAGCAATAAAATAAAAGTCTGCTTCTTAGGCAGGGGGGTTGCCAAAAGAGCCGATTCCCCTGTCTCCTGACCCTGCGCCCGGCGCGCACGCACCCGTAATCCTGCATTTCTCCAACAAGTTGTTTATGGAGTTGCTTCCCTATTTGCCTACACCCCGAAATCCAACACTCCTCGGTCTATTTTGCCCGTTCCTCGGTCCTGGCCTGAAAGAGGGGGAGGGGCTCGGGTGCGGGTTGGGGAGGGCGGGCCGGACACGCGGGGCCAGCGCCGCGACGCCCCCTGTCCACCAGCGGCCGCCGCCCCCGGATTATTTATCCGCAAAGTCCCGCGCGCGCCTATTGGGCCGAGGCCCGGGTGTCAGCGCGAGTCCTGGCTCGCCATTGGCCCCGCACACGTGCGGCCCTGACTCACGTGCTTCCGGTTTGAAGGCAAAAAGTGTGCCTGGGTGATTTTTTTTTAAGCGAGAGAGTTTGAGCAAAGATCCGAGCTGTCAGAGATTTGAAAAAAAAAAAAAAAAAAAAAAAAGAGGCAGCCGCGGCGCTGGCGGAGACGCGCTCTCCCTGCAAAAAAAGCAAAGGCGATTAAAGGCGCTGCCAGCCTCGCGCTCTGGGCACAGCTGAGCGTGACACTCGGGGAAGTCAAACCCCTCAGTACTGCCTAGGAAGATGGCTAGACTTTAAAGACTATTTTTTATCTTTAAGAAAAAAAAATCTTGGAGATTTTTTTCTTTTTTATTGCTTTCTTTTTCCTTTCCTTTTTTTATTTTTTTCCTCTCTTTTTGGCCGTAGCTTACTCCCCATTTAAAACAAATCATTGAATCTGGTTGCAGAAAGAAAAAAGAAATAGCCAAGTGTCTCCATATCTGGATGTCTACAAATTAGAGGGAGAGACAGCGAGATCTGCTCGATAAGAGCGAGCGATCCAGGCCAGGCGCCTGGGCTTTTCTTTCTGCACCCGCCCCGTGCCTTCGTTGGGGCTTCGCCGGCCTCCTTCCTCCGCGCACCCCCACGGGCCGCTGGCAAAGTGGGGTGGGGAGCGAGGCGGGGGGGGCGGGGGCCGGCGCGGCGGCCGAGGCGGCGGGGCGGCCGAGCATGGAAGAACAGCAGCCGGAACCTAAAAGTCAGCGCGACTCGGGCCTCGGCGCGGCGGCGGCAGTGGCGGCGGCGGCGGCCCCTGGCAGCCTCAGCCTGAGCCTCAGCCCCGGCGCCAGCGGCAGCAGCGGCAGCGATGGAGACAGCGTGCCGGTGTCTCCGCAGCCCGCGCCCCCCTCGCCGCCCGCGGCGCCCTGCCTGCCGCCCCTGGCCCACCACCCGCATCTCCCCCCGCACCCCCCGCCCCCGCCGCCGCCGCCGCCGCCGCCGCAGCAGCAGCATCTCGCGGCGCCTGCTCACCAGCCGCAGCCCGCGGCCCAGCTGCACCGCACCACCAACTTTTTCATCGACAACATCCTGAGGCCGGACTTCGGCTGCAAAAAGGAGCAGCCGCCGCCGCAGCTCCTGGTGGCGGCGGCGGCGGCGGCCGGAGGAGGCGCAGGAGGAGGTCGGGTCGAGCGTGACAGAGGCCAGACCGGCGCAGGTAGAGACCCTGTCCACCCGCTGGGCACGAGGGCGCCAGGCGCCGCCTCACTCCTGTGCTCCCCGGACGCGAACTGTGGCCCACCCGACGGTTCCCCGCCAGCCACCGCCGGCGGAGCGGGTGCGTCCAAAGCTGGGAACCCGGCGGCGGCGGCGGCGGCGGCGGCGGCGGCGGCGGCGGCCGTGGCAGCGGCAGCAGCAGCAGCAGCGGCCAAACCTTCGGACAGCGGCGGTGGCAGTGGAGGCGGCGTGGGGAGCCCGGGAGCGCAGGGTGCTAAGTACCCGGAGCACAGCAACCCGGCCATCCTGCTAATGGGCTCAGCCAACGGCGGGCCCGTAGTCAAGACTGACTCGCAGCAGCCCCTCGTGTGGCCCGCCTGGGTCTACTGCACGCGCTACTCGGATCGTCCGTCCTCCGGTGAGTACCCAGCCCCAGGCTGCGCCGTGCCTTTCGGCTCCGCGGACGCCGCCCCTAGAACTCTTAGCCTCCGGGCTGGGGAGAGCATGCCGGATCTCGGGCGTTCTCTTCTCTCACGCCTGCTTCCTCCTCCTTGACCTCGGTCCCAGTCACAGTTGAGCATTGCACCCAGTTTTGCGCTCCTGGATTCTGCGGCCACCTCCCGGGAGGCTACAGCTCAGGGCACGGGAAGCTCGATCCTTCGGTGTTGAACTCCGAGCCCTTCCGGCCTTCTTTGTGTTTTACCTTTATTATTCTTAGGAAGGACACAAGCAATCATTGCTTTTCCGTCCAGGGAAAGGGGTTTTTAGAATCAGCGAGAAGGTGGGCCTAGAAATCTGGGTCTGAAATCCCGCCAGCCTCGTCCTGCGGAGGCCGAAATCGAACAAAGCTGTCATTAGAGTAATAATCTTCACTTCGTGTTCTTACAGACACAAACACCATATCGATATTTTCTGCGGAGAGCTCACTTGCATAGAGATAGATTTAAGGAGACACAGGAAGAGAGAGAAATGCGTCAGATCGCAGTCCCTCTTCCCCAGGCCGGGTAGCCAAGAGAGTCTGACCCGGGTGGGTGGAATTCAGGGAAGGGCAGTTGCTGAAACGGTGGGTGCCGAGAGCCCCTGGCCCCTGGTTTTCTAGAGCTGACAGACAGACAGTGGGAGAGAAGACAGGTCAGGCTCAGGTCAGAAAGCTGGGCCGAGGGCATGAGAGACCCCTCCGCCCCACATTCTCCGAAGCACGCCTCGCACATCCTCCCGGCCCTGCCCCTTCCTTCTTTCACTCCTTCCTTTCGCACGTCTGCCAGATAGCAGATTTCTGTCAGCCATAGGCCCGTTTTTCTCGATTTTCCTTCGGCCCTTTACCCACATACTCCTTGCGCTTCGAGAACCCCAATCTGAGACATACTGTGGGACAGCCGCTAGGCCCCGGGAGAGGAGGCTGCGGCCTGCCCGCCTCCCCGGACTGCAGCTCCCGGGAGACCGGTGGGAGCCACGAGGAGGGCGGCAGGGGTTCTTGGCCTCCGATTGGGGTTCCGGCCACCTGGGTCTGGCAGGAGGCAGAGTACGGCGTAGCGGTGCGCCGCTGTACTCTGGCTGGTCTCCGCCTCCGCACCGCTGCCGGCTGGGCGCGGATCGATGCGCGCTATCAGCCCCCGCCATCTCGAGCCCCGTTATTGACACGGGCTCCCTGAACCTCCGAAAAGCTGCTTTGATTGACTCGCCTGATGGATAGAGTGATTGAGCTGTCAGGCCGTGAGGCTCGGGCTGGCCAGGAGGCTACGATTTTATTACAAGTGTTCCTCCCTCTGCGCGCGCGCGCGCACACACACACACACGCGCACACACACACACACACACACACACACACCACCAACAACAACACTCTAACCACGTCCGGGACGCACAACGCGCAAGCAGGGTCTTTCTGAGGATGTACACATTTCCTGGGCCATCTCTGCTCGCTAGGCTAATGACTACACTAAACCAAGGCCTTCCTCCCGTCCCACCCCGCCTCCCAGTGCTTTCTGCACCGGGCTCAGGAGTGGGCCTTGTCTTTGTTCTTGGCTGCTTTCTTCTTACGAGCCTGGGGAGGCAGGGGTGCTGGCTCCTTCTCCTGCATGAGCAGTTCAGGGAGACGAACCCCAGCCCGGACTTGCGGGGCGGCCAGGCCTGGACTCTTTTGTCGCAGGACAGCTGGTGACCCCAGCGCTGGTCTGCCCCAGAAGCCAGCTGCCCAGTTTGCCCCTCTGTTGCTAGGTTTGGAGATGCCGGGGAAGATGCTTCTTCCAGACAGTTTTATAGGTTAACAGCCCTGACAGGGACTTCACTTGACTCAGGAAGCTCCCATAACCATGACAGGGCCCAGCAAGGAAACTCCAGGAGACTTGGGTGTGCAGGCTGATGGGCAGAGGTGCAGGCTTTAGAGTCAGCCTCCTGTCTTTTCCCTTTTCTCTTCAGGGCTGGGCTCCATAGCAGCCCTCTTCGCAGACTAGGTTCTGAGGGACACTTCACTTTCCTAGGAAGGTTTCCTGTGGCCTCTTCCTATACCCATCTTAGAGGCAAAGCACAGATTTTTGTCGGGATTGCCCCACTCTCTGTGTCCCTCTGCCCCTGTTTTGCTCGTGGATAAATAACCTTGCAAATAGGTGGGCAGGGAAAGCAGCTCTGGCTTGCTTTTGTTATTCAGCCTTCAATCCTGAAATTGCAGCTTCTGTGTCCAAAAGAGAGGTGAGGGAGCCGTGCCTGTGCTGCTGGGTGCAGGAATGGGGAGGGCCCTCTCTTTCTTACTGGCACCATCCAAGGGACAAAACAGAGAACTCAGGGGCCAGGGCACGTGGGTAAGGCATACAACCGGGTGAAGGCCTTTTCTCCCTTTTCAGGGAAACGGGTGGTCAGCGTCTTCCTGGGACCCTATAAAAGGGCTTCGTTTTAGGCCACAGGGACAGAAGAACAGGTCGAGAGAGTAGATGCTGAATACTTTGGAGCTAGACAGGTCTCTCACAGCGCCCTCCTTATCCCCTTGTTTTCTGGAGTCAATAGCTACAAGCAGATGGGGTCTTGTTGTAGGTGTGTGGGTGTAGGTGTGCTTCTTGAGGAGGGGGAGACGATTGGCTTTCAGGTTGGCGATTTCCCCAGGGCAATCCCGTCCTAGTGTCTTTACTACTACAGTGTTGAGCCTCTTTTTATTCCGGGACTGTGAAGACAGCAGGCCCCCCAATCTCCAGCTCTGGGTTGGGCCGGATGGAGCTCCAAATATCTCTCCATCTTGGACTCTGTGATTTAAGCCTATCACACGGCTCTCCTGTGCTGAACTGGGGTGTGGGTGCACACACAACTTCGGCCAACTTGCCTCCGTGACCCTCGGGCATCCCAGAGGGGAACCCAGCGACCCCAGTAGCCAGCCGATTGATCTAGGGGCTAGCGGGCGAGGGTGATAGGTGGGGGGCGGCGGCAGCGGGGCCTCGGCTAGCGCCCAGGAAGCGCGGGGCGCGATCCCCGCTCGGCTCCGCAATTCTCACGGCTTCCTCTGCCCTCTTCCCCCTCCCCTCTGCCCTCCGTCCCCACCTCCCACCCGTCCCTCTCTGCCGCTGCAGGTCCGCGCACCAGAAAGCTAAAGAAGAAGAAGAACGAGAAGGAGGACAAGCGGCCGCGGACGGCGTTCACGGCCGAGCAGCTGCAGAGACTCAAGGCGGAGTTCCAGGCGAACCGCTACATCACCGAGCAGCGGCGGCAGACCCTGGCCCAGGAGCTCAGCCTCAACGAGTCCCAGATCAAGATCTGGTTCCAGAACAAGCGCGCCAAGATCAAGAAGGCCACGGGCATCAAGAACGGCCTGGCGCTGCACCTCATGGCGCAGGGACTATACAACCACTCAACCACTACGGTCCAGGACAAAGACGAGAGCGAGTAGCCGCCGCCGGCAGGGGCCGCGCGGTCCGGCCGCCGCGCCCGCGCCCCCTCCTGGTACCGCCACCGCCGCCTTGCCGACCCCACGCCCGGGGAGAAATAATCAGCGCAAAGGAGGAGGAAGGGAACAACAGGGAAAAGAGAGAGAAAGGGGTCCCCAGGACGGAGAGTCGCGTTGGAACGAGACATTTTTTCAAAGGGAGAAAGACTCGGACAGGTGCTATCGAAAAATCAGATCAGTTCTCTCTTCACAGTATAAGGGACGAAACTGCGAACTCCTTAAAGCTCTATCTAGCCAAACCGCTTACGACCTTGTATATATTTAATTTCAGGTAAGGAAAAGAATTATGTGTAGCGATCTCTATTTGCTGGACTTTTTATTAATCTCCTTTATTATTATTGTTATAATTATTATAATTATTATAATTATTTTATCCCCCGCCTCCGCCTCGCTGCCCCCGGCCCAGTTTCGTTTTCTTTTGAATGTTACTGCTTCTCCGGTGCCTCCCGCCCCGCATCGCTGGCCCTCGTTTCTCTGGGACTTTTCTTTGTGTGCGTGAGAGTGTGCTTCCTCGCGTGTCTGCCCTTCTCCCGGCCCCCTCTGTCGGTCTGTCTGTCCTGCCCCCCACCCCTTTCGTTTTCCGGAGACTTGTTGAGAAATACGACCCCACAGACTGCGAGACTGAACCGCCGCTACAAGCCAAAGATTTTATTATGTTCAGAAACCTGTAGTCTGAAATAAAGTGTACACTGTGCTCACGAGCGGCTGGCGGCCCTCCTCTTTGCGGGCTGCGGAAGGGCGAGGGCGCAGGCACACGGCGGCCCGGCGCACAGCGCGCGCTCACCGGGCTGGGAGCCGCGGCGGCTCGGCCGAGCCCTAAGATCCATCACCACACAATGAATACGGGGTGCCAGGGGGGCGCGGTGATTGGGGCGGCCCAGACCTGGGGATGGCCCGGGTTTGGAGGGTCTGGAGGGACACTCTTGGTCTCCAATTGCCTTGAAAGGAGCCCAAAGGCCGGAACCCCCCAGTCCTGACTTCGGACACACTGCCGGGCTCTTGGGGCTGCTTCCCGCGCAGAGCCAGGAGCAGCCCGGCTGCAGCCTGCTCTGGTTCAACCTGCTCCTCGCTCCAGCTTACTTCTTTTCTTTCTCTGTCTCTTTTTTTCTGATGCGAGTTTTGCTGGAGGTTTTCTCCTCTAGAAGCAGAAGGCCTTCCCAGGGCGGGGCAGCGGTGAGGGGCTGCCTCCCCTCCTGAGCGAGGGGCGCCTCGGGGCTGCCTGGACTTCCCGCTCTTCGTTTGGAGAAGTGATTTCGTTGACGAAACGGCTGGTCGAGGGCGGCACACGAGCCTCGCGGGGCTCGGAGCTCCTGGCTCCGTAAAACCGGGAGAGGAGGCCCGGATGCTGGGAAGCTATGCAGAGCGGCAGCCCCTCGGTCAGCTGCCGGATCGCTCTGCGCCGCGACCTCCGACGTGGGCACAGGCCTGACTCGCCCCTAACCCAAAGCCTAAGCAGGGTCCCTTTCACAATCCCAACAAAGCCTGGCTTGCTTTCTGACCGAGAGGGGCGCAGACACACGCCCCCCGGACCCCCAGGACCTCCGGACTTCATAGAGGGAAATGTCTGGACACTTGCCCCAGACCCTGGTGCCTAGCCTTCTTGGGTAGCCACTGGACCCCGCCATTCAGGCACTAGGGGGAGGAAGAGGAGGTCCCTTCTTATCTCCCTTTGCTCCAGGATTTTTTTTGAATGGTAAATTCTGTTCTCTCCGTTTTCCCCTGTCTTCTGTAGTATGTACGTATGTACCTGTGCTCGTGTGGCCAGATACGTAGGTGTCCTGAAAACCTCATGTGTATATGTGATCATGTGTAGATAGATATTGGTGCATCTGAGTACCCCACGGGGTTTTGTGTATTCCTGCATGTGTGAGCATTATGCAACTAGGTGTTCATGTCTCTGTAATTAGATGCACACTTGGATGTTTGTGAGTCCACAGTGTGTGTGCATGTGCTTATTTGTGTTTGCAGGTGTGTTTGTGCACACATGGGAACTCTGCTTCTGTGCTCTTCCCTTGGGTTTCTTTCCTGTTTGTTGGATTGATTTTGTGAGAAGTGGGAATGACCAGTCAGTCTGCCGTTTTTCTTGAAAAATTCCCCCTGATTTGGGCCTATGTCTGGGGGAAGTGACAGTGCTAGGTATCAGATCTAGGAAGCCAAAGGACCGTTGAAGTCCCTGGTCAAGGCCTTGGGGGGTTGGGGCTCAGGGACCTGGAGTTGGAGAGCATATTTGACATTGCCATGGGTTCCCAACTTTACTGCAGTAAATCTCTTTCTTCTATTCCTTTCGCACCTTTCTGGGGTGGATGGAGTAACCTCTGCACATAATACGTGCTCACCCAATCCTTGAGTGAAGAGTTAGAAGCAGTAAGGTGGGCTCTTCCCTGGGGATGGCCCAGGTGAGTTGTTTTCTAGTGGCTGGAAGTACATCCTTTGCTTTTCTCGGGGAGGTGGATGCAGGGGAGGAGCCTGGAATCTCCAAGCTCTCCAGGGCTTTGGGTTGGGGGTCTGAGACCTGAGGCCCAGGGTACCCCTTCCCGAATCCAGACAGCTCAGAATATCAAGACGTTTCCCGGCCACATCCAGATACGATGTTGGGGGTGCCCAGTTCTACAGAGAAGCTTACTGCTCTGAATGCCTGGAAACTGGGCTGCCCTTCCTTCTCCCTTCCTCAATGTGGCCCCTTAGGGTACCTACGCCCCCAAGATCACTAGATCCAGAGCCTGGGGCAGGGGACAACTTGAGCAGCAACTCCAAGAAGTGTCCTGTTCCTTGAGGCTCCACTTTATCTCTAGCAAGAGATCAAAGCCAAGAGTTCTCCCTCTTCACCCTGGGGAAGAGGGAGGAGGTGGTCACCTCTCTCCACAATTATATTAGTAAAGTGTATAGATGTGTCATTACTATGTAATTTGATTTCTGGCCCATTATCTCCTTTTATCTTCCAATCTCTATGGGTAAATAGAGTTTTCTTCATTTTTCAGAGGAGGAAACTGAAGCTCTGAGAACTTAAACATTTGGTCCATGCCTCCTCTGTGCCCCTGTGTCTCCCTCTTTGTCACATCTACTCATTACAACTGCCTTTTTTCAGGAATCTGACCAAGGCCCTGAGGTCATCGTCCAGAATGACTTTCCTATCTTCTCTCACTCTTCCCCTTCCCCACTAGAAAATCCTCCTTATTGGGGCAGAGACGAGGGAAGGAGGACTCTGGTCGTATCTCTTTTCGTGCACCCCTGCTAAAAAAAGAAAGTAATAATAAACATAAACAGGCATTGATTTCTCTGATTTATGGGGCTGGCTTAGCCAGCTGCCGGTGTATTAAAGTCTGGGGCTGCATCAAAATAAATACTGCAGTGTGCTATCCCAACTTCCTCATTTTCTACCTTTTTTTTTTTTTTTTTTAAGATTGGATTGAACCATAAACTTAAATCTTCCTCAGCCCAGGAGGAAATACACACTAGCCAAGTCTAAACAGTATTGATCCCTGGCTCTTTCTGAGGGCAAAGGTCTCTGTTTTCTTCCTGGAAACTCCCTTTCCTTTGGTAGGGTCAAGAAGAGGACGAGTGGATGGGGATGGACTACAAAAGGGGTGTTTGGGTGTGTGGGGCTGTGTCGTAGGACTGTGTTAGCTTGTGTGTTTGTGTGTCGTATTGTGTGTGGCCGTTCACATAGGGGTGGTATTGCACTTGGGATGTGGAAGTGTGTGTTTTGAGTGTATGGGTGCCGATAATGATCGTTTGGTGTTTGTGGGTGCGTGTATATATGCCCAGGTCTCTGGCCCTCTGGGCCAGGCAGCCCAGGTTACAGAGAAAGAGTCGCCTGCTAGCTTACCCCCTACCTGGCCGTCACAGCCCTGTCACCTGTGACAGGGCTTCCAGAGATGATATCACCAGGGAGGCCACTGTGCCCCAATGCCCTCAGTAAAAGGGCCTAACTGCAGGGGTAGGGGTGAACCTGGCTGACTCCAAGAGGCCGAGGCCAAGGCCAGGGTCAGGGAGCCCCTCCCCAGACTCCTTGCCCCGTGAAGGTGTCTGCCATGGCTTCTCTGGGGGGGGCCATCACTTCCTCCAAAGGAGGAACTGCTTTTCCTCTTCTTGAAAGCCATTCCTCTGGCAATATAAGCACCCCCTGAAGCAGCCCTCTCCTAGCTTTGCCTCACAGCCTGGGGCCCCTTTAATCTGGATGTCACCATGGGTTACATTGGAAATCCTGTTCACTCCATCTGGGGGGAGGTGGCAAAGTACTGCTTCATCCCTCATCACCCCCCGCCTGGGACTTCTGCTGTCTCTGGCTTTGAACCCAGGTGAAAGGGTTGTGGAAACCTGTGGAAAGGGGCAGGGTTGGGGACTCTACCAGCCCTTTACTCCTCCCCAAATGACTTAGGCCAGTCACCTAATGCAGTCTCATTGTTGGAGGGGTCCTGCAGGGATTCTTGAATAAAAGGTCTCATTTAACTAGGGTTGGGGCAGGGGGGTGGGGGGGGGGGGGGGGGGGGGGGGGGGTTGGGGGCCGATGGAAGGGAGTGGAAGTGTGGGATCTGGGAGGGAAAGTGCCTTTCAGGGTGTGAAAGTGCCTTCTACAGGAAGTGAGAGGCAAAATCCTGACATCTCCTCTGAGTCCAGTAAGAGCCTCAGTGTGTCACTGAGCGGTGGTACCAATGCACACGCAGCCACACAGAATACGTGCACACACTTCCGCCGATCCAGGTGCACAGAAATGCACTCACTCGTGTGTATACACATACACATATGTAAAATATGTACACATATACAAACAAGTATCCATGGGCTGATACCTAGAGCTGATGTACAGAGGTGGGTTCCTAGCAAGCACATGGCCATTGCCCGGGTAGAAGTTTTGGGCACATATTTATACATGGTCTAGGAATACACCTGCTGGTGTCCAATATACACCTGCATGCCCCAGCTGGTGGGCTTTGCTCCTAGCCAGTGCAGGGACATTGTTTCCAGGGCTGGGGACATACCTGCCTGCTCCCTCCTTTCCGTGGAGGCCACCAGGGAGAACTGGGGCTGAAGTGGGTGGATTGATTGTATGCGGGTGGAAAGACTGGGGTCAAAGCAGCCCTTTCCTCTCCCCAGAGATAGCTGTGGCTGGCTGACTCTGGGCTCAGACACACATACGCTGCTACACCTGTCTCCATCCCTCCCTCTCTCCCGCCTACCCTGCACCTTCCCAGGTGTACCTCCTGGGGGTGGAGCAGGCCCAGGGAAGGAGGGGGCAGACTTCCGAAACTGATTTCTCGGAGATCTGGGTAAGTCCTGGGCCATTACAATTTTCTCCTTGAGCTTGCTTCTAAATGCAGCCTCTCCCAGAGATACCCACTCTGGAGGTGGAGTGGGTCCCTCCAGTCTGGAATTCTCCCCATCCATAGATATGGCGTGGGTTGCTGTGAGGACATTTGGGAAGATTTCAGGTTGCAATAATAGAAGACTCTGGGTCTGCAGAAAAGCAGAGATTCACTGTGGGTGCTCAGACGCACACATCTTATTCTGAAGAGAGGATTCGGATCCACCGCTCCAGACTCAGGTTTTGGCTACAGGGGAATGGGGTGAGGGGAGGAGCGCTGTGCAGGGGGGAAGCAGTGAGCACAAGCCTGCCCCCTCCTCAACTCTGCCAGGGGATGGGGTATAAACGCCAGCAACCTTTTAGGGATTAGCAGCCACCAGAAGATTCCTCCCAGGCCCCACTGCCACGCAAGCACAGGGGTGGTGGGAAGCGCCATCCCGCCTGTACTCAGCCTCCCGGTGGTGGCTGGAAGACCTGGACTGCTGGCACCCCAGGAACAGCAATTACAGCGCAGAGGGGAGGGAGACCCCTGTGGGTAAGATGGAAGGAATCCAAAGAAGAGAGGGACCCAGTGGTATTTAAAATTCGGCAATGACCACTGCGAGAGCGGTCTAGGGCCCTGACAGAGGTCAACCGATTCTGGCAGAAAGGTCCACAGTTGTGCCATCCGATGAAGCCACCGCAGTGGGGAACTTGACCGATAAAGCTCTGCTGCTGCTGCGCGTCTGCATGGGGCCGGAGTGAGGCGGCCATTAAGAGTCCCAATATCATCCGAGCTGAATAAAATGTAGATACTGAAGAAAACTAAAGCAAGTGCCAGCAGCCACCTCAGCAGGTCCCTCCCTGCCCGACACCCCCCTCCCCCCGCCACTTCCACGTGCAGGACTTGTCCATTTGGTAGGGCAGAGGCAATTCAGAAGATGACACTCCCAGAAATTTAAAAATAATAATAACATAATCGCTGTTTACTGAGAGCCAACGTCGCACATTGCTAGTAGCCATTTGACACAATGTACTTTATTCCACCTCACACCCTTCTTTGAGGCGGCTAGTATCATCCCCATTTTACAGATAAGAAAAATGAGGTCCAAGGTCATGCCAAACCACATTAAACCTTACATTGTAATTATATGTCATAAAATTCCAGGACGATTCCCACGGCGCACTATCAAGTTTCCGCAGTAAGGAAACTTCAGCACAAGGTAGGGAGAGTCATGGATTTGGGTTAAGGACTATTCTCTCTCTTCTGCAATCTTAAGTAGGACTAGTCCGCAGCCCTCACCCTCACCCTCCCCTCCTCCCTCGAGCTAGTAAATCACGTCCGAATTCCTGCTCTCAAACCCCACTCCAGCCGGCTGGGTCTCAGGTTAGGCTCCTAGGAGGTTCCGATCTTTTCCCCGTTATGATGAACCCCTGCACCCACCATCAGCAGTGCCCACCCTCACGCCCTCCTCTCCCCCCTGAGCCCAGGCTGAGTCAAGCTGACGCAGCCCTCCCAGGGCGTCTCGTCCTTTGGTCTTACTCCAGCCGGGCTGCAGCTGCCTGGGCCCAGCGCGGTCCGCGGAGGGCGCGTCGCAGATGCACTTCCGGTCAGCGCAGCGACGGCTGTAGGCCCGGACTGCCAGTCGAGTCGGGCTGGAGATCGGGGCGCATCTGGGGCTCGCCCTCCCTCTAGAAACCGCGAAACCCCAATTCTAATGGTCCGGCGCGGGGCACGGGTCCTGCCCACCGGCTCGTTGGCCACGCCGAGGGGAAGGCCGCCCCGGTAGCTTACTCGCGCCGGGCTCCTGGCAATGGACGGGGACCCGCGCTCCGACCGCAGGCCCCGACGCTCCCCGACCGCCCGCCCGGGTTCTCTCAAGCGACTGTCTTTGTACAGTTTCGATTTGTGTCTAGGCCGGGTTCGCTTTACTTTCGGTCATTTCCTATGGTCTTCCCGGCCCCCGGGGTCCTCCTGGCCCTCTGCTCCAGCGTTTCCGTTTTCGCTCCGGAGGCTGCCCTCCTGCGGCCAACCCCTCTGGCTGCGCGGACCCGGCCTTCGCTGAGAGTGTGCCGGGGGCGTCCCTTTGGCTCTCTGCCCTCCGTCTCCTTTGGTCGCCAGCCCGGCTCCCAAGTTTGCTCCCCTGACTGCCTCGCTCCGCTGTTCTGAGCGAGGCCAGGGCGTTTCGACCTTCCGCTCCCCTCCCGGGGCAGGCGCGTGGAGACCAGCGCTGACCTTGGAGGCGGCCACGCTCCCCCCCTTCCCCTCACCGTGTTCCCCTGTCACCCCCGGCCCCCCTTGACTCCGGGGCTACCAGGTCGTGGCCACTGGGGGAGCGCCCCTCCCCTGGCGGTAACGCGCAGAGGCTTTCAATCTGGGCTGCGCAAACCGTGTCTCGGAGCGGCCGGGCCTGGGGTCAAACCAGGAAGGAGGAGGGGTGGACCTCAAGGCTGTGGAGACCCGACTTTATTTGTATTGTTTCAACTTGTCCTGAACGGTTAGACGAGGTGCGCCCTCGCGCACACCCGCTACGGGGATCCCAAACCCTCGCTGGCTCGGCTGCCCGGCTCGGCCCGCCCGCTCGGCGCCCTGAGCGGCCCTGGCTGGCCCGGAGGCCCTGGCGTCCGAGGGCTGCGGCGCCTGCCTCCTCGGTGCCTGGCTGGGGCGGACCTGGCTCGCGAAGGGCCGCCACCTGCATTTTCCCGGACTAGGTGAGCGCCTTCCGAAATTCCCGATGCGGGATCGTTTTTTGGGGCCGAGAGAAAAAGTTGCAGCCGCAGCAGCAGCCCTGCCCCCTGCCGCCTCTTCCCACAATAAAGACCCACCTTTGGGGCGCAGACTTTTGCCCACCTCCCCTTTCCTTCCTTTCTGGAGATATTTGGCCAATTCGCTTTCCTAGGCACAGCTGTGGTTTCCCGCTCGGGTTAACTGTCTACTTGGAATTTCTTTAAAACTAGCGCAGTCAACTTGCCCTCGATCTACGTCTTTTCTGGGCGGCGCCCACCCAGGCCCTACAGAGCTTCCAGAAGGGCGCGGCCGGCAAGGCGGGCGCGACAGTGGCCGAGGCCGGGCTGGGACGCGGTCGTCGATCCTTTGCTCGATTTCCCCTGCCTCCTCCCTCAGCAGATTGAGCTCTGGCCTTCACTGCTAGTCTCCCAACTTCAGGGTGGGTTCAAATGCGCTGTTCTCAGCCGGCAGAAACCAAGAGCTCCTTCGGGAATGGGGACGCAGATGCCACCCCCTGCAAGGACGGCCGAACCCTGTTCCATGCTCCTCGGGCCTCGGTTTCTTATCTGTTCTCCAAAATGCCCTCACAGGGCCGACCTCATTGGAGGTGCAGAGTGCGGAAGTCTAGCGTTTGTGGCTTTGGGGACTGGCGCGGTAGTGAGGGGCCCCGGGTGCTGGGTGAGTGTAGGGGAAGGGGGGTTTGAAGGATATAGCCTGCTCTACACTACTTTCATTCAGCTAAAGTGAACAGAGTTCTCTTTCGGGGATAGAACCGTTGGGGACCCTCGGACAGGTCAGGACCAGGGGATTCGAGGTGGGGGAGATTCTGAGTGTTCTGTGCACCCCACGTGCAAACTTGGGCCCCAGATAGAAGCAGCCATGGGCTGAAAGTAACCAGAGATGCGCGGGGTTCTGGGGAGGCGCCACCATAGCTGACTCCCGCCTGCCTTGAGAAGAGGACGCCTCTGCCCCCAATCGTGGCCGGGCCGCCATGGGGCGTGCTCACTTTCCTTTCTCCAGGACAACCGGTCCCCGTATCGCTCCCTTTCTGGGCTCCCCTACCTCCTCGGTTACCCCGGAAGAGCCGCCCGAGTTTGAATTTGGCCCACCAATCCAAGCAAGTCAAGATCCGCCTGGAGAGGCGAGGGAACAGCGGCCCTCCCTCCCGCTTTTCGGGGTGGAGAGGGGACCCCTCCCCTAGAGACCCTCTAGAGCCAGAGTGTTGATGATCATTACTTTAAATTAAAAGTCCCCTTTTTTCTTTCCGTCTAAGCCCCAACTTAGTTTCAGAGAATGAAGCGTGAAAGCTCTTTTATGGAGATTACCGATGCTTCATTTATTCCCGCAAATGGCAAACACGGCCAGGCAAAGCCCGAGCAAGAGAGCTCCTTGTCCCGGATTCTCAGCCGTCTCTCCGTGTTCACAAGCTCACTTGGCTGTGAGACAGCCTCGTCGGGGAAAGACCCTGCAGTGGGCTTACCTAAGGAAAGGAAGAGCTGTTTGCTGGGGCTGCAGACAGCAAGCTCCCCCTGGCTGGGGTCAAGACCTAGCTACAGACCCCTGACTTCAGAGTTGAGGGATGTGAGACCAGGGGAAGCAGGGGTGTCTAGAGTATCACCCTTGAGGACCTGAACTTGGAGTGCACTGCAGGAGAGAGCCAGGAGACAAAGTACCCGCTCCTGACCTCATTCACTTTCTCATTCCAGCCCTACACTAGCCCTCCCTGACCCTGCTTGGCCAAGAGCTTGTGTCCACCGTGACAGCTCTCTGGCCACAGTTTTATTTTGATGCATATACACAGCCTCAAGGGCAGGCACTCCCCTCTGGAAAGGGTGGGTCATTTTGGAAGTGGATCCAGAGCCTTTCTACCTTTGGTGTCCAAAACTCTCCTAGTGGCCTGGTGGTTGCCTCCTCCATAATCAGGGATTCTTTGGTCATTTCACAAAGAGGCAGTTGGAAGGAAGTGAAATGACCTCGGGGTGGCAGGGGGTGAGGGAATGATAGAGGGTTCTTATTCTTTTGAGACAGAGCAGGGAAGTTTGAAGAGGAAAAAGTATAAACTACTAGAAGGAGAATTTCCCAAGTTCAGGCTTAAATTCCTTTGTGACACCGTTATTAACTGCAACACAGTGGTGGCCCCATATTCCAGCTATCCCACACTGGGGGCCCCTCCAACACAAAGGCTATTGTTTGCAAAGGGAGTGGATAACCAGGAGGGACCACCAGCCCTTCTTTCTCTCACCTTATCCAGCTCACAGGTTGCAGGGAAAGTGGAAGTTAGCTCTGCTTTTGTTTTAGAGGGGTTTGTTTTTCTTAAGGCGCTATCTTATGAAGTGTGTGTGCAGGACTTGCTCTGGGGTATCAACACAGACCTGCCTGGAAATAATTCAGTTTCCCTTATTAGATGGCTAGTGACTTGTCTATAGCTTGCAAGGGAGTCAAGCCCATGTAGTTGTTCTTTCTGCCTTTAATAGATGATGACTCTTTCACCACAAAGGTCCTCAGTGGCCAAGAGGGGCAGTCTAAATGGATCTTGGAGAGCGAGGTCACCCTGCAGAGCCTGGGGAGGTTCCACTGATGTAGTGAGGGAAGGCAGGGCTAGCTGGGTGGGGACGGGGTGCAACAGGAAGTAGATGTGATAACACCGCACCAAGTCAGGGAAGGAGGAAAGAAGGCTTGCTTCTTGCATGAACAGTTGCCCACTTTCATTAATTACTCAGTCATTTTAATGTGAAAGCAAACATCAAAATGCTCTAGTGCCTATTCTGGATTGATGGCCTGCAAAATTAGAGGAGGAGGGGACCAAAGAGAGAGTAGAAGTGTTCCGGAGTCTTCAAGCTTTCTTTCAAATCTAGAGGGTTTGTTTTTTGGTTGTTGTTTCTACCCCCTCCCCCTACCAAATGCCTGAAGTCGTGGTCAGTGAATTGAAAACTTAAAAGTATTCCTTCACGAGCAGAGGTTGGATTCTAATGATGACAAACATCGGAGGGAAAACCTCTGTTGTGTCCTGACCAGTTATTCAGTCGCTCAACCTGACTTGAGTCAAGTGCCTGTGATGCCCTAAGGTGGGCACCAGTGGGCTGCACTCCCAGTGTTCCAGGTTTCCATGTACGTGTGGTACAGCCCAGATTCCCAGATTAGCCAAATGAATTCCTGAAGGCTGGCTGTTTGGAATATTGTAAACACAATCGGAGCCCATCTCTTAATTTTAATAATGTCAGAGGCAATACCTGTGGGACTGTTTTTGGTTGGTTAACTTAGCTGAATTTATGATCTGTGAAATAGAAAACAAAGGCAGGTTTAGATGCACTTACCTTAGTTTATTATGTCAGTAGCTTCAGGAAAAAAAAAATTATTTCCCTACTTTTACCACATAGATCTGTTCGGGTTGGTAGAGTAAACCACAGATTTACAGAATTTAGATATTATATTCTATTTTCCTTGATACTTTCCCTCCTCATCCTTGTATTTGTTCTCAGGGGCTATCTACACATGTGCCTGATTTTTTTTTTTTTTTTTTTTGGTACGCGGGCCTCTCACTGCCGTAGCCTCTCCCGTTGCGGAGCACAGGCTCCGGACGCGCAGGCTCAGCGGCCATGGCTCACGGGCCCAGCCGCTACGCGGCACGTGGGATCTTCCCGGACCGGGGCACGAACCCGCGTCCCCTGCATCGGCAGGCAGACTCTCAACCACTGCGCCAACAGGGAAGCCTGTGCCTGAATTGTTGATGGATTTTCCTGAGAAATATGGCTGTACGGAGCAGTCTCAAGTAGTTTTCAGAAGTGTAGACTTGAATTTGGAACAGGGCATTTAGAGCTGGGATCCAGGGTGACTCCTGGCATTCTGGACATCATATAAAATGTATGAAGCTAGAGGGGCATCGTTGAAACGATTCCAGGTCTGTTTTGGGGCAATATTCTTCAGAGTTATTATTAATAAAAATACCTTCTTCAACATAAGCATCGCATTTCTGTATGGGCAAAACTTGGGCAGAAATTTGAAACATCCGACTGGGGCCATTTTACGTTAAATTGCTTGCGGTAAGTTCACCATTGCAGGCCTAGCCCTTGAAGTTTACATTCTTGGAATTCTAGGACTCTTCCTGGGATTCTTTTAGGAACAGTCTATACGTGTAAACCAGTTTAAGTAAAAATGACACAGTGAATGAAATAAGAGTTGGTTGAAGTCAAACAGCAATGTGGTTGTTTAAACTGCTTCCTCACCTTGTCTAGACCAGACTACGGCAGGTCTAGAGCAGGCCTGTGGCCAATCCTCCTGCAACGTGTACCATATGTCCCCAGCTTCCTAGAGTTTGATAGGGTGTAGGTAAGGGACAGACTGTGGGGACTGATACACCAGAACTCCCTTTTAAAATCAAGTGAATTTACCTCTAATGAATACCTTTTATAAAATCCCAGGATGCTGACTCTCAGGGGAGGAATTCAGAGCCGGCCTTTGAGTGGAAAGATGACTCGTTTCTTGTTGGTTGTTCCTTTTAGGCCCCTCATGAATGTGTACACATTTCCTTCAAGAGGTTAAGGTGCTTATGTAGAGGCTGCACGTGAACCACTTCAACCTAAGGGAAAGTCCCTTTTTTCTTAATTTCTACAGTTAAGGACTTTATAAAAGAGATGGATCTGTGTACTTCTTTTCCTTGGAAACCCTAGACGGTGAGCCGTCAGCCTCTCTGCGGGGCGGAGATGCACAGAGGTGGGACCCCAACGATCAAACTAAGTCCCAGAACCACCCAGGCTAAAGATGAAGAAACCCTCTTGGATGTTCTGACTCAGTATCCTTGGCATCAGGACAAACAAGTCATAATCCTGTGCCGTTTTTCTAAACTTATCTGGAGTCTCAGCTCTGACATTCAGAGAGGCAATTGCCGAGTGAAAATGGAAGTTTATGCCACTGTTTGACCACCCAGGCTGTTATTTATTTATTTTCCTCTTTGGGACGAGTGAAGGGATGTAAGAGGAGAGAATTTCTGGGAATCTTCCATGGTAGATATAAGGCTGATCTTTTTTTATAAAAATGGAGTTTGCTGTTTAATAAATAAAACTCCACATGTCAGTCTGGGAAATGTGATGTTTCTTTGAATGGATAAAAGATTGATGAGGCGTTGGATCGTGGGCTGTGTTGGGTGCAGCTTCGTTCTGTTTCTAGATTCACGTTCGTTCGGAAGAAGGCAGGTCTCCTCCCTCAGGTAACTCAGGGTTCTGGTTAGGCCTCGCCTGTGGGCAAGCTTCAGCTTCAGAGGCCTTCGTGGGCCCAACGAAGATGTGCAGACTTCAGGCTCTGGGTCATTTTTTTTCTGGTCTTCAGAGTGCCTGTCCATACTCTCCAGTTGAGGTGGAAGGAAACGGAGACTAACAACTTTAGGGGAAAGGGGTGGAGGGTGCCCTTGAGCTTACAGTGCTCAGTTTAGGCTGTTTTCTTTCCATCACTTCTTGGGTCTGAATGGTGGGAACTTTCTATCTGGGAGAGAATTATTTCTGTGCACAATTGTCAGTCCTGCCAGGAAAGTTATGGCTGCCCTGTAAAAGGGGACTGACTGCCTGTCTCCCTTTGTCCTAGGTTGGGAAGGCCTCCTGGTCAATAAATACATATTAATCATGTAAAAGGATTGACATGCAAATGAAGGGCACCACTGACAAGCCCTGGATGGCAGAGGAGAAACCCTCTGCAGCCGTGGTCCTGGCTGGAGGAGGCCAGGGCTGCACCAGGCTCTTCGCTGTGTGCTTTCTAGAGGGTTAAACATCCTTTTCCAATAATTATGTGAAAGAGTTCATTGAACTGGAGGTGGCTTTGGGATATTTTGCTTGCAATCCTTCTTAGCTCTGCCCAGTCTCCAGATTTTTTTATTTTAATTTAAGTCTGATAATAGGCAAGTCACCCTTTGGATCGCCGTGTCTCTCGGCCCAACTGTAAGTCTCCAAAGGTACTTTGTTCTTCTGATCAAAGAAAAGTTGAACCAAACAGAAAAAAATGGTTAAAAGCTTAGCTGAATTTTTTTGAAGAATGCGTGATGTTGCAGGAATAATTATTAGTTGCCATTATGAATTACTGCTTATAAAATAGCATGTTGTATATCGTTATAGCTTTCTTTACAGAGCAAAGACACTACAAAATAACCTTGGTATAGGCAGGACTAGGTTTGGTTCATATTTTTCTATGTGCGTGACACCTGTGGGTATATACAGCCCACACAATGATTTTTAGGTTACATGTGACCACTGGAGAATATGATTTGTCATCAAGGCGTGTATTGAAATCTTTTGCTGTGAGGACAAAACAAAAATGCTTTGTTATATGTTCCCAGCAGTTATCTGAGGTGGATATAGTTGCTTTACCCTTTATGAACCATTAGAATATAAGAAACTATTTTAACTCCTCTGGTAAACTAAGTCATTCTATATAATGAAATAGAAGTGAAGGGAATTATTTGAGCCAGTGGATGGTCTAACTTTGATCTTCCTTTAGGGGTATGTGATGTTTTAGGAGGTGGATAATTGGTATTTAGACACTTTAGGCTTAGACTTATGCCTCTAGGTACTTGCCAGCTGAGATGCATGCATTCGGTAACTTTGGAATTGGACCACAAGCTGATTTTGGTAATATTCCTGCTCGGGTTTGTAGGTGTAAAACTGGGCCCTAGTTTAGTAAAGACGATGGACGTCTGGGGTTCTGGCAGGTCAGGCCCTAGGAATAGTTCCTGAGGTCGTGTGTGCGTGGGCCTGGTGGCTCTTTTTCTTTTGTGGTCTGTGTCTAATCTTATCTAACGCTCTGCAACTGAATAACAGATCCAGCCACAGCAACTGGGGGTGGGTAGGTGGGGCGGAAGTGGGAACATAAACTGTCTTCCTCTCCTGGTTGGAAGCACTAACCGTGATGCCCTGTGAGTTAAATGCATCTGAGGATAACTGTGGGACCCCGGTCTTCGTGTATCTGGGGCTATATCAGCGCTGACCAAGATAGCGATTTGCCAAAACAGTTGCATTTTCCTTTAAGTCAAGTCACGAGGATGTTTTTGGACGGAGGCTTGTTGGCTGTGAAAATCAATACCCAGTTCAAAATCAAGCACTAGGTCTCCTAAATTCTCACTACAGACATAGTCCGCTTAATGCGCTTTGCTAATGTTTATCTAGATTCTAAATGAATCAAATATTGCCTAGAATTCAAAACTAGTAAACATGTTGTCTCCTGAATTACTCCGTGTGTGTGTGTGTGTGTGTGTTGTGCGTGTGTGAAGGAGAAAGTAGCTACTGCCAGAGATAAATTATTTAACACGAATTTCCTGTATTGTGAAGAAGCAGGCTGAGCCTCATTTTTTGGATTATGATTTGTATTATGAAATGCTTATCAAATGTTTTCCAAAGATTAGTTTAATTTTAATTAAATAAACCTTTCTCAAGAGGAGGCTCCCAACTATTTCTTGTACCCAGAGGCTAACGTACTTGTTGTTTTTAATTATTTTCTGCTGTTACCCAAACTGCTTGGGGTACTCCCGCCCAATTAAATCAAAGGTACAGGTTCTTTATACACAATATGTTTAATATTTAATTTTAATTAAATTAATTAAATTGTTTATTTAATTTCATGTGCATTATTGTGCATAGAACAATGCAAAATTCATGATCTTAAGCATTAGGGTTGGGAGGTGAATCAGAGAGCTTTCGAACAAGCTAATTACAGAGCTTAGAGGAAACTTCCCTTTCATTCTGAGGGGAGACCTCCTGACATAACCTGAACTTTCTCTCGCAGCGTTCCGTGGCCGGAGCTGCTGTGGATTTGGAGTTGTTGGCCTCTTTAGTCCTCTTGATCTTGCTTGTACGTGCGGGCATGTACTTGCTGTTGTCACGGCTCATGCGCAAGTGACATTTTCTACTTTGCTGAACAAGGAACCACCAGCACAGAGCTCCTGGGGAAGGACCACTTTCTACCAAAAAGACACAGGCAAAACTTCAGTCATGTCTTTCCCACTCAGGAAAGGCCCGTTCTAATGGCTTTGAGCTGCCTGATATATATAGGCCAGTGCTTAAAAATGCGGAGGCATGTGGAGGGGGTTCACCTTTTGATTGGAAGCAGCTCCTTAAGTATGGGGGGAGGCGCCCACCGGCCTGGCTCAGTTTCCATTACAGTTTGCATCTTCAGGGCATGGTTTTTCAGGCATGTTTTAATCTGCACAGTGCTAGGCTTAACTGTCTCTCACTAGAACGCTTAGCTCTTAAGAAATCTATCCTAACAGACATAGAATTTAGAGACCAATAAAAGCCCGAAGAATGCTTAGTTTGCTTTGCCATCTCTCCCATCTGACTTTTCTCTAAAACAATGAACTCTGGAGCAAAGAGTCTGAAGCGCCTGAGTTGAAGGAACCCTCTGAATTTTGAGGCATTTTATTGTCTCCCTTCCCTACTTTCCTGACTTCTAAATAATGACACTATTACTATCGTGGCCTGGCACTTGGGACATCTAAGCCAAATCTTCCAAAGCTGACCTCATGAAGTCACTAAACTTCTTTTCGTTTGGGGGTTTTGCACATCTGGGCCACGGTTGACTATTTACGCTTATCACCACACTATAAATTTTTTTTTGTGTGTGGGTTGGGGGGATAGTTTCTTTCTGAAAGCCTTCTGCTTATGGAGACTTGTAACTGTACTTAGTGAAATATGAACTTTAATGTGATTAGCTCAGCTACTGAGAAAAAAAGGAGAGAAAACAACTAATGGAAAAAAGGAAAAAAGAGAGAGAGAAAGAAAGAAGAGGGAAACTACTGTCCCTAGGTGAGACCGTTTGCCTTTTCAGTAGCCACCTTACGTGAGAATGAAGCTGCCAGAAATAAACTGTCTCTTCGTTGTTTGCTTTTTTCCCCTAAAGCTGGTTTTGTTTCAGTAGATTAAATATTATCATAAAAGTAGTTGATGATGCAGTAAATTAAAAATCAGTTTGTGGAATATTTTTTGAAAACCATTTCGCTTCTATGGCATTTACCCAGTTGGGGCAAACAAAAGCATTTGTCAGGAGGAATTTTTGCTTTAAATAAGGGTTCGGGAAATACTGAGAAGCACAGTTAGCCAGAATGGGGGAGAAAAGGGTAAAAAACTGAAAACGGGACCCAGAATTTGGAGAGAGATTAATGTTGCCTTGCTACACAAAGAAGAAATAATTCATCCTTCATTTATGTTGCACTTCGGTGAGCTTAAAAACATTTTTAGTGTAAAACATAAGCCCTTGTAGCTGCAAGAAATGTATCTGAGGACAGATGCAGTTGAATTTGTGGGGCACTGCTGTGTCACTACGTTTAGCATCAAATTATGAATTAAACAAGAAGAATGAATAACAAATTAGGATTTGCCTAAGCTTAGCTTTGTGCAGTGGGACAATGAAAATTTATTTGAATTCTATTCCTTGATGAGGTTACAGATTTTCTCCCAACAGAAGTTACACGTTAATACTGTGGAGACAATTATCAGAAGTTCATTTTCTGTGCACATCTTAGAAACCTTTTCAGGGAAACAGAAAACTCCTGTGCAGATTTGAATTTTAGAAAAAACCCTTACTCTGTAATGTAACGTATTCTGTGGAACTCCAATGTAGGAATAATTTGTTAAAAAGTATTTTGAAGGATGGTATTAGAAATATGGAAGCTGAGTTGTATGTATGTGTATATGTGTGTGGGAAGACAACTGCTAGAGTTTGGCTTTAGGAGTTCTACAGCAGGCTGAGAAATGACGGGCTTCTTACAGCTGGGCTGTCTGTAAAAACAAAAAAAAAGACAAAAACCCCCATGATTTCCAAAGCTGACTTTGCTTTTAAAAGTATAGTCAACTGTTTCTCCTCATCTAACTGGAACCGGGAAATAATGTGCTGCTACCCTCACTAATGCCTTCACCACATGCTGAAATTGGGGTGAAGGAAGGAAAGGTTGCTGGAAAGTTAACAAGAGAGCAGACGCGCAGACAAGTTAGATATACTGGGAGGAATTTCTTGTGTGGCTGGATGTGAGAAAACTTTTTAAGCCCTTAATGGAACCCATGTGCATCATCATTCCAAGCTTATTCAAGAGACTAAATAGATAGACATATAAAAAGACATAAAAATATCACCTGGGCACACACTTAGGGCATTTTGGAAAATTAAACAAAACCTAACCCAGTATGACTGATGACTCTTTGCTACATAGGCGCGTGTTACACCTAAATGATGTCGCTTTGCTATTTTTTAATCAACTTTTTACTTTCCAAGAGTTTTCGATTTACAGAGAAATTTGTGAAGATTGTTGCCTTAATTTTATTTTTACAATAGCGGGGAGGGTACCTCTTCCTGCGTACATTCTCAAGGGGAAGAAAGCTTCCTTCTAAGGTTAGATATGATGTAGTTTGTGTAACTTTATCAGGGCTCCTGTCTACCTTGAAGGAGAGGCAGGGGCTTCACACACAAACTCAGTTTTGAAAATAAAATAACAGTTAAGTGTATTCAAATAGTGTTTTTCTTTTCTTCCTTTCTTTTTTTTTTTTTTTTTAAGCTAGGTTTAGTTGAAGGACCAGATTTTCATGGATTGTTTTCATGGAGGTGCCTCGTGCTTTTACTGCCTCCTAAACCTCCTAGCCTGTTTTCTTCTACAGATATAGTTCGTGTTATCTTGCTGAGTCTCTCTTGGTGTCACCTTTGAGATTCCGACAAAAACTGGGGCACAGCCTGAAATCCAGCCTCCTTTCACCCCCTTCCCCTCCAAGTCCAAGGAAGATCTGTGCACCTTCAAGGCGTGTCCCGTGCCCCAGCCTTACTAAGTCTGTTCAGAGGCCTTGAGCAGTAAGTAGCTAATTTACTATGTTAGGTTTTTTTCTCAAAATGGGCTTAACTTCAAAAGTTGAGGGCTAGGGAGGTAGTGTTCCAAGGGGGAACCCCTCTTGGAAATCAGTCACCAAAATCCCTTCTCAGAGGTTTAAAAACATATCCCACTGATTCCCTCCTCCCGCTGCCCCCTCCCTCCCTCCCTGCCTTTACCCCAAAGTGCTAATCACATGCAGGCCAGAGGCAGGAATAGGCTACCTGGCTGCAGCCCAGAGGACATTTTATTTTATTTACAGATGAGCTGTTAACCCCTGAAATATGGATTCATCTGGAAGCTGTGACACAAGGAAGGCTAGCCCCGTTTGGGCAGCTCCAGCCCAGAGCTGCGATAGTACTTACCTTAATTAGCTGTGTCATTCAGAACAGAGCTGGCCAGCCACAGGGGCTGCCCAGCGCCCTCCCAGCCTTCCCACCGAGGTGACTTCCTTAACGTGTGTGCAGCCCAGTGCCTGGCCACGGAGGGGATTCTGCTCCAGCCCTCAATAGAACCTCGCTACTTTCACCTTTCACCAAGTGGGGCTCCAAGGTAATGACCTCAGACCTGGGTTGGTACTCTCCTCTTTCTATCTGCCAATACCCGTTGACGTCTTTGAAGCAATGACTTTTAAAGTATATGCCCTTGTTCCAGGAATACTGCAATTGCTCAAATCTCTTAAGAGCTTCCCTTTCCGAAGTTAGTTTACAAATCTTATATTCACACACGCACCCCATCACAGACACATAAATGGAGTCTTGTTATTTTATATCCGAACCTCACTGTTGCTCAAAACTCACTTGCCTTATTCATCAGACTTGGCTCAGAACGACTTTCAACTCTTGCCCAAACTCAGATCCTCCCTGAAGGAGGAAAATTCTCCAGCACTGAGGATTTTCAAAAGAGTGTGCCACAGGCCCTGATGCACTTCTAGAAGAAGAGTTCTTAGGACTTTTAAGCATGGCAGTGTAGTTAGAATAAAATATGTTTCTGGTGTGTCTGTTTGGAAGGGGACAAGATATATCCAGCTGTGGAAATTCTGGGTGGGTGAAAATTCCAACCTTGAAGCATGGACAGCAGACCTTCCTTACCCCACCTCACCCCATCCCAACCCACCGAGCTGCCCGAGCCTTGCTCCAGTGGGCGCTGGGGAACTAGTGAACATTGCAAGTGAAGATTTGTTTGCATTTCAAACATGGTAGAGCGGGCCTCTCAGACGCCAGTCAAATGGCTTAGTTTAAGGCATGATAGCATGTCTGGAATGAGAGAACCTAGCAATGGGGTGTCTTTTACAGAACTCTCTACATGCATCTTGAAGTCTTTTCTCCCATAATGTAGATCTGTAGACAACAGTGATGTATAAAAATTCATTGGCCATGAGGCATGTTCTGAGAATGTATTTCTGTTGACAGGAGACCTAATCTGTAGCAAGCATGTTTCCTGTTTCCACTCATTTATTTTATATATATAATATTTATATCATATATATATGTATTAAAGAGCCCTAGGATGCCCCGCCCTTTCTTCTAGAAACAAGGACATTGGAAGAGGGCTGGGTAGCAAGCAGCAGAATATACCCTGATAGCCCTGAGCGTGTGGCGTCAGTAAAGCAAGGGCTTCTGAAACAATTTGTGGGCAGAGAATTTGATACCTGACACCTGAATGACAGTTATCAACACAGTCATTAGGCGAAGCATCAGAGCTCTCTCAGGTCTCCTTCTCCCTAGATTTCAGGTAAGCGCTGTTTTGTTTTGAATCATATTTGTGGGCACTCTAACCAAGCCAGTGCTTGATGGGGCCCTGCTGGAGGCGGGTTCTTTTTATGGAGGAAGAGTTCCCTGTGTGCCCAGAGCCCAGAGTCAAAGGGGGCGGGTGGGACAGGTGCGGAGTGCGGGGG